>NC_090646.1:488683706-488984956 GCF_040937935.1 Hyperolius riggenbachi | reverse complement strand
GAGCTTATAGTTTTTGAGAAAATTGATTGTAAAGTTTCAAAGGAAAAACTGTCTTTTAAATGTGGAAAATGTCATGTTTCTTTGCACAGGTAACATGCTTTTTGTCGCCATGCAGTCATAAATGTAATACAGAGAAGAGGTTCCAGGAAAAGGGACCGGTAACGCTAACCCAGCACAAGCAGCAGAACACGTGATGGAACAGGAGGAGGCGCAGGAGGAGAAGGCCACGCTTTTTAAAACACAACATCCCAGGCCTTGCATGAGGACAAATAGCGTGCGGATATAGCAATGCTTTTTGCCGCCATGCAGTCATAAATGTAATAAAGATGAGAGGTTCAATAAACAGGGACCGGCAACGCTAACCCAGCAGCAGCAGCAGCAGCACACGTGATGGAACAGGAGGAGGCGCAGGAGGAGAAGGCCACGCTTTTTGAGACGCAACCCAGGCCTTGCATGAGGACAAAAAGCGTGCGGATATAGCAATGCTTTTTGCCGCCATGCAGTCATAAATGTAATAAAGATGAGAGGTTCAATAAACAGGGACTGGAAACGCTAACCCAGCAGCAGCACATGTGATGGAACAGGAGGAGGCGCAGGAGGAGAAGGCCACGCTTTTTGAGACGCAACCCAGGCCTTGCATGAGGACAAAAAGCGTGCGGATATAGCAATGCTTTTTGCCGCCATGCAGTCATAAATGTAATAAAGATGAGAGGTTCAATAAACAGGGACTGGAAACGCTAACCCAGCAGCAGCACACGTGATGGAACAGGAGGAGGCGCAGGAGGAGAAGGCCACGCTTTTTGAGACACAACATCCCAGGCCTTGCATGAGGACAAATAGCGTGCGGATATAGCAATGCTTTTTGCCGCCATGCAGTCATAAATGTATTAAAGATGAGAGGTTCAATAAACAGGGACCGGCAACGCTAACCCAGCAGCAGCAGCAGCAGCAGCAGCACACGTGATGGAACAGGAGGAGGCGCAGGAGGAGAAGGCCACGCTTTTTGAGACGCAACCCAGGCCTTGCATGAGGACAAAAAGCGTGCAGATATAGCAATGCTTTTTGCCGCCATGCAGTCATAAATGTAATAAAGATGAGAGGTTCAATAAACAGGGACTGGAAACGCTAACCCAGCAGCAGCACACGTGATGGAACAGGAGGAGGCGCAGGAGGAGAAGGCCACGCTTTTTGAGACACAACATCCCAGGCCTTGCATGAGGACAAATAGCGTGCGGATATAGCAATGCTTTTTGCCGCCATGCAGTCATAAATGTAATAAAGATGAGAGGTTCAATAAACAGGGACCGGCAACGCTAACCCAGCAGCAGCAGCAGCACACGTGATGGAACAGGAGGAGGCGCAGAAGGAGAAGGCCACGCTTTTTGAGACGCAACCCAGGCCTTGCATGAGGACAAAAAGCGTGCGGATATAGCAATGCTTTTTGCCGCCATGCAGTCATAAATGTAATAAAGATGAGAGGTTCAATAAACAGGGACTGGAAACGCTAACCCAGCAGCAGCACACGTGATGGAACAGGAGGAGGCGCAGGAGGAGAAGGCCACGCTTTTTGAGACACAACATCCCAGGCCTTGCATGAGGACAAATAGCGTGCGGATATAGCAATGCTTTTTGCCGCCATGCAGTCATAAATGTAATAAAGATGAGAGGTTCAATAAACAGGGACCGGCAACGCTAACCCAGCAGCAGCAGCAGCAGCAGCACACGTGATGGAACAGGAGGAGGCGCAGGAGGAGAAGGCCACGCTTTTTGAGACACAACATCCCAGGCCTTGCATGAGGACAAATAGCGTGCGGATATAGCAATGCTTTTTGCCGCCATGCAGTCATAAATGTAATAAAGATGAGAGGTTCAATAAACAGGGACCGGCAACGCTAACCCAGCAGCAGCAGCAGCACACGTGATGGAACAGGAGGAGGCGCAGGAGGAGAAGGCCACGCTTTTTGAGACGCAACCCAGGCCTTGCATGAGGACAAAAAGCGTGCGGATATAGCAATGCTTTTTGCCGCCATGCAGTCATAAATGTAATAAAGATGAGAGGTTCAATAAACAGGGACTGGAAACGCTAACCCAGCAGCAGCACACGTGATGGAACAGGAGGAGGCGCAGGAGGAGAAGGCCACGCTTTTTGAGACACAACATCCCAGGCCTTGCATGAGGACAAATAGCGTGCGGATATAGCAATGCTTTTTGCCGCCATGCAGTCATAAATGTAATAAAGATGAGAGGTTCAATAAACAGGGACCGGCAACGCTAACCCAGCAGCAGCAGCAGCAGCAGCACACGTGATGGAACAGGAGGAGGCGCAGGAGGAGAAGGCCACGCTTTTTGAGACACAACATCCCAGGCCTTGCATGAGGACAAATAGCGTGCGGATATAGCAATGCTTTTTGCCGCCATGCAGTCATAAATGTAATAAAGATGAGAGGTTCAATAAACAGGGACCGGCAACGCTAACCCAGCAGCAGCAGCAGCACACGTGATGGAACAGGAGGAGGCGCAGGAGGAGAAGGCCACGCTTTTTGAGACGCAACCCAGGCCTTGCATGAGGACAAAAAGCGTGCGGATATAGCAATGCTTTTTGCCGCCATGCAGTCATAAATGTAATAAAGATGAGAGGTTCAATAAACAGGGACTGGAAACGCTAACCCAGCAGCAGCACACGTGATGGAACAGGAGGAGGCGCAGGAGGAGAAGGCCACGCTTTTTGAGACACAACATCCCAGGCCTTGCATGAGGACAAATAGCGTGCGGATATAGCAATGCTTTTTGCCGCCATGCAGTCATAAATGTATTAAAGATGAGAGGTTCAATAAACAGGGACCGGCAACGCTATCCCAGCAGCAGCAGCAGCACACGTGATGGAACAGGAGGAGGCGCAGGAGGAGAAGGCCACGCTTTTTGAGACACAACATCCCAGGCCTTGCATGAGGACAAATAGCGTGCGGATATAGCAATGCTTTTTGCCGCCATGCAGTCATAAATGTAATAAAGATGAGAGGTTCAATAAACAGGGACTGGAAACGCTAACCCAGCAGCAGCACACGTGATGGAACAGGAGGAGGCGCAGGAGGAGAAGTCCACGCTTTTTGAGACACAACATCCCAGGCCTTGCATGAGGACAAATAGCGTGCGGATATAGCAATGCTTTTTGCCGCCATGCAGTCATAAATGTAATAAAGATGAGAGGTTCAATAAACAGGGACCGTCAACGCTAACCCAGCAGCAGCAGCAGCAGCAGCACACGTGATGGAACAGGAGGAGGCGCAGGAGGAGAAGGCCATGCTTTTTAAAAAACGCAACCAAGGCCTTGCATGAGGACAAAAAGCGTGCGGATATAGCAATGCTTTTTGCCGCCATGCAGTCATAAATGTAATAAAGATGAGAGGTTCAATAAACAGGGACTGGAAACGCTAACCCAGCAGCAGCACACGTGATGGAACAGGAGGAGGCGCAGGAGGAGAAGGCCACGCTTTTTGAGACACAACATCCCAGGCCTTGCATGAGGACAAATAGCGTGCGGATATAGCAATGCTTTTTGCCGCCATGCAGTCATAAATGTAATAAAGATGAGAGGTTCAATAAACAGGGACCGGCAACGCTAACCCAGCAGCAGCAGCAGCAGCAGCACACGTGATGGAACAGGAGGAGGCGCAGGAGGAGAAGGCCACGCTTTTTGAGACACAACATCCCAGGCCTTGCATGAGGACAAAAAGCGTGCGGATATAGCAATGCTTTTTGCCGCCATGCAGTCATAAATGTAATAAAGATGAGAGGTTCAATAAACAGGGACCGGCAACGCTAACCCATCACAGATGGTCATTGTTCATGTTACTTGGTTGGGGTCCAGGAGTGTTGCATAGTCGTTTCCAATCCAGGATTGATTCATTTTAATTTGAGTCAGACGGTCTGCATTTTCTGTGGAGAGGCGGATACGCCGATCTGTGACGATGCCTCCGGCAGCACTGAAACAGCGTTCCGACATAACTGTCTTCTATTGCGTACATTGCCAGTTCGTGCCAGGTGTCTAGCTTCGATACCCAATAGTTGAAGGGTGCAGATGGATTGTTCAAC
This sequence comes from Hyperolius riggenbachi, assembly GCF_040937935.1. Lineage (NCBI taxonomy): Eukaryota > Metazoa > Chordata > Amphibia > Anura > Hyperoliidae > Hyperolius > Hyperolius riggenbachi. The sequence continues at coordinate 488,980,864 of NC_090646.1, read as the reverse complement.
ACAGCTACACCATCTGACATGTAGTCCTTGACCATCTTCTCCAGGCGATCGGTGTTGGAGGTGGATCTGCACGCTTGCTGTTCTGTGGACTGCTGCTGCATGGGTGTCAGAAAATGTTCCCACTCCAAGGACACTGCCGATACCATTCCCTTTTGGGCACTAGCTGCGGCTTGTGTTGTTTGCTGCCCTCCTGGTCGTCCTGGGTTTGCGGAAGTCAGTCTGTCGGCGTACAACTGGCTAGAGGAGGGGGAGGATGTCAATCTCCTCTCTAAAGTCTCCACAAGGGCCTGCTGGTATTCTTCCATTTTGACCTGTCTGACTCTTTCTTCAAGCAGTTTTGGAACATTGTGTTTGTACCGTGGATCCAGAAGGGTATAAACCCAGTAATTGGTGTTGTCCAGAATGCGCACAATGCGTGGGTCGCGTTCAATGCAGTCTAGCATGAATTGAGCCATGTGTGCCAGAGTCCTGCCAGAATCCTCATCATCCTCTTGTGAGCGTTGTGATAGTTGTTGTGATGCATCATAGTCGTCACCTTCTTCCTGGTCTGCTTCTGCTGACCATTCGCGCTGAATTGTGGAAGTCCAACGTGCACCGCTCTGGCCCTCGTCAGTGCTGGCAGGAAATTCCTGCTCCAACTCCAGCTGTTCCTCCTCCTCTTCTTCGTCATAGCTGCTGGGGCCAGCGTTTCCTGAGGCGGATGGCCTGATGTTGGTACCATCACGCTGATCGTTTTCTCCTTCGGATTCCCCCAGTTGCATCATGACAGCTGTTTCCTTGATTTTCAACATTGACCTCTTCAGTAAACACAGCAGTGGTATGGTAATGCTGACTGAAGAGTTGTCACTGCTCACAAGCAACGTGGATTGCTCAAAATTTTGGAGGACTTGGCAGAGGTTCAACATGTTGGCCCAATCGGATCCACAGAAGCTTGGAAGCTGTCCGGATGCGCCTCGGTACTGCGCCGTCATGTACTGGACCACTGCACTCTTCTGCTCGCAAAAGCGGGCTAGCATGTGCAGCGTAGAATTCCAGAGCGTAGGGACATCACACAGCAAGTGATGGTGGGGGAGATTGAAGCCCTCCTGCATCTTGGCGAGTGCCCCCGAAGCAGTACTGGAATTTCTACAATGTTTGGCCACTCGTCGCACCTTCAACAGAAGATCGGCCACGCCTGGGTATGTCCTCAGGAACCGCTGAACTACTAGGTTCATCACATGCGCCAAGCAAGGGATGTGTGTCAGCTTAGCCAACCTTAAAGTGCGAATGAGATTACTCCCATTATCACACACAACCATGCCCAGTTTCAGGTCCAGCGGTGCCAGCCACAAATCCGTCTGTTCCTTTATTCCCCTCCAAATTTCCTCCCCTGTGTGCTGCTTATCCCCAAGGCAGATCAGCTTCAGCAACGCTTGCTGACGAATGCCAACAGCTGTGCTGCACTGCTTCCACGATCCTACTGCTGCTGGGTTAGCGTTTCCGGATGAGGTACAGCTTTGAGATGCGTTGGAGGAGAAGGAGTCAGAGAGGTAGGTGCTGCTGTTGTTATCCAGTGGGAGGGACGGCGGTGCAGCTGTTTGCGGCGTGGGCAACACCCGCGCCGTAGCAGGTGAGGAATCGCTGCCAGGCTCCACAAGGTTCACCCAGTGCGCGGTAAGGGAGATGTATCGACCCTGGCCGAACGCACTCGTCCAGGTGTCAGTGGTGAGGTGAACCTTGCAGGCAACGGCATTCTTCAAGCTTCGAGTTATTTTGCTGACCACGTGCTCATGCAACTCAGGCACTGCAGAGCGCGCAAAGTGGTAGCGGCTGGGAAACACGTAACGTGGCATGGCCACTGACATCATGCCCTTGAAGCTGTTTGTCTCCACCACTCGATATGGCAGCATTTCGCAGGCCAGAAGCTTGGCTATGCTGGCTGTTACTGCCACGGCCCGAGGGTCATTTGCTGGCAATTTCCTCTTGCGCTCAAACATCTCCGAGACAGACAACTGAACCGTAGGGCTGCACACTGAAGGGCTGTTGGTTGTTGTGTTTGATGAACACTGGGAGACCTCAAGAGCACTACTCCGGAAAGTGACAGTGTCAGCGTCGTCTGATGTTTGTGAATGTTGTGAACCACGCAATGGCTGGGCTACTGCTGCTGCTGAGGCGGGTCTGGTGGTGAGTCTGGTGACCCCAAGGGAGGCAGTGTTGCTGGTACCCTGTCCTGCCGCGTTTGCCCACAGAGTGGGATGTTTGGATAGCATGTGGCGGCTCATGCTGGTGGTGGAGAGGTTGTTAATACTTTTCCCCCTGCTCAGGCGGGTCTTGCACACCTTGCAAATCGCCATAGTACCATCCTCAGTGCAGTCTTCAAAGAAAGCCCAGACTTTGGAGCACCTGCCTTGCTGGCGATTTCTGTTTGCGCCTCTTTTGCCTCTCACTTGAACTTCCTGAAATTGCGCGCCGCCTACCTTGTGGCACAAGGCGAACTCGTGCAGCAGTGGGTTCTTCAACAGACTCATCTGTGCTGCTGCTACGACGGCGATGTTCTCGTTCACAAACAAAATCTGGGTCTATGTCCACATTGTCCATACCCTCCTCTTCCATCTCCTCAAACTCGTCATATGTCATTGTGGGGGGCCGCCGCCGTGGAGTAAAGCTCCCCAGAACAACCTCTGCGCAGCTCACTCCAACGTCGTCTTCCAGATCTTGTCGGCCGACCTCCTGCAATTGCAACCCCTCCTGCCCAACTTGCTCTGGGATTTGGGTTTCAAAGTCCTTGTATTTCAGTACGCGGTGCATTTCCCACAGTTAATGGTTGTGAATCCGGGCACAACATTTCTGGCTGTTCCTCCATTGACCTTTCAAAGGTGGAAGTTTGTTGGGCTGGGAATAGCTCCTGCGAATACCCCATTGTGTCCTGAGGTAATTAATCGGACTGGTTATCTGGCAGTTGTGTGCGTGGTGTCGCTGCCGGTTGTGTCAGCTTTGTGCCCACTGGCTCTTTGTAACTGGCTGAGGACTCGGACCTTGTGCGTGATGTGCTGGTGCTGCTTAACCCACTGCTGGACGCTTGAGAGGTCATCCAAGTAATTATCTGGTCCTGTTCTTTTGGATTTGTGAGGGTTGTTGTCCTGGACAACATGGGTGGTATTGAGTGGGTTTTCTTGGGTGCTCCCCTGTGGCCTGTACGTGAACCGTCAGGGGAAACACCTCTTCCCTTGCCCCTCCCTCTTTCACCGGATTTCTTCCTCATTTCACTTATCCTTACAGTACACGCTGACTGGCAGCAGTACAGTGGCAGTACAGAAATGCTATACAGTGGTGGGTGAGCGGTGTACCACTATTCCCAGCAGCGACACAGAGCACAATGCTATACAGTGGTGGGTGAGCGGTGTACCACTATTCCCAGCAGCGACACAAAGCACAATGCTATACAGTGGCGGGTGAGCGGTGTACTACTGTTCCCAGCAGACACAGAGTGGCAGTAAACACAATAATGCTATATAGTGCTGGGTGAGCGGTGTACACAGAGTGGCAGTAAACACAATGCTATATAGTGTGGCTGAGCGAGCGGTGTACTACTGTTCCCAGCAGACACAGAGTGGCAGTAAACACAATGCTATATAGTGTGGCTGAGCGAGGTACACAGAGTGGCAGTAAACACAATGCTATATAGTGTGGCTGAGCGAGCGGTGTACTACTGTTCCCAGCAGACACAAAGTGGCAGTAAACACAATGCTATATAGTGTGGCTGAGCGAGGTACACAGAGTGGCAGTAAACACAATGCTATATAGTGTGGCTGAGCGAGCGGTGTACTACTGTTCCCAGCAGACACAGAGTGGCAGTAAACACAATGCTATATAGTGTGGCTGAGCGAGGTACACAGAGTGGCAGTAAACACAATGTTATATAGTGTGGCTGAGCGAGGTACACAGAGTGGCAGTAAACACAATGCTATATAGTGTGGCTGAGCGAGGTACACAGAGTGGCAGTAAACACAATGCTATATAGTGTGGCTGAGCGAGCAGTGTACTACTGTTCCCAGCAGACACAGAGTGGCAGTAAACACAATGCTATATAGTGTGGCTGAGCGAGGTACACAGAGTGGCAGTAAACACAATGATATATAGTGTGGCTGAGCAAGCGGTGTACTACTGTTCCCAGCAGACACAGAGTGGCAGTAAACACAATGTTATATAGTGTGGCTGAGCGAGGTACACAGAGTGGCAGTAAACACAATGCTATATAGTGTGGCTGAGCGAGCAGTGTACTACTGTTCCCAGCAGACACAGAGTGGCAGTAAACACAATGCTATATAGTGTGGCTGAGCGAGGTACACAGAGTGGCAGTAAACACAATGCTAGATAGTGTGGCTGAGCGAGCAGTGTACTACTGTTCCCAGCAGACACAGAGTGGCAGTAAACACAATGCTATATAGTGTGGCTGAGCGAGGTACACAGAGTGGCAGTAAACACAATGCTATATAGTGTGGCTGAGCGAGCAGTGTACTACTGTTCCCAGCAGACACAGAGTGGCAGTAAACACAATGCTATATAGTGTGGCTGAGCGAGGTACACAGAGTGGCAGTAAACACAATGCTATATAGTGTGGCTGAGCGAGTGGTGTACTACTGTTCCCAGCAGACACAGAGTGGCAGTAAACACAATGTTATATAGTGTGGCTGAGCGAGGTACACAGAGTGGCAGTAAACACAATGCTATATAGTGTGGCTGAGCGAGCAGTGTACTACTGTTCCTAGCAGACACAGAGTGGCAGTAAACACAATGCTATATAGTGTGGCTGAGCGAGGTACACAGAGTGGCAGTAAACACAATGCTATATAGTGTGGCTGAGCGAGCAGTGTACTACTGTTCCCAGCAGACACAGAGTGGCAGTAAACACAATGCTATATAGTGTGGCTGAGCGAGGTACACAGAGTGGCAGTAAACACAATGATATATAGTGTGGCTGAGCGAGCGGTGTACTACTGTTCCCAGCAGACACAGAGTGGCAGTAAACACAATGTTATATAGTGTGGCTGAGCGAGGTACACAGAGTGGCAGTAAACACAATGCTATATAGTGTGGCTGAGCGAGCGGTGTACTACTGTTCCCAGCAGACACAGAGTGGCAGTAAACACAATGCTATATAGTGTGGCTGAGCGAGGTACACAGAGTGGCAGTAAACACAATGTTATATAGTGTGGCTGAGCGAGGTACACAGAGTGGCAGTAAACACAATGCTATATAGTGTGGCTGAGCGAGCAGTGTACTACTGTTCCTAGCAGACACAGAGTGGCAGTAAACACAATGCTATATAGTGTGGCTGAGCGAGGTACACAGAGTGGCAGTAAACACAATGCTATATAGTGTGGCTGAGCGAGCAGTGTACTACTGTTCCCAGCAGACACAGAGTGGCAGTAAACACAATGCTATATAGTGTGGCTGAGCGAGGTACACAGAGTGGCAGTAAACACAATGATATATAGTGTGGCTGAGCAAGCGGTGTACTACTGTTCCCAGCAGACACAGAGTGGCAGTAAACACAATGTTATATAGTGTGGCTGAGCGAGGTACACAGAGTGGCAGTAAACACAATGCTATATAGTGTGGCTGAGCGAGCAGTGTACTACTGTTCCCAGCAGACACAGAGTGGCAGTAAACACAATGCTATATAGTGTGGCTGAGCGAGGTACACAGAGTGGCAGTAAACACAATGCTAGATAGTGTGGCTGAGCGAGCAGTGTACTACTGTTCCCAGCAGACACAGAGTGGCAGTAAACACAATGCTATATAGTGTGGCTGAGCGAGGTACACAGAGTGGCAGTAAACACAATGCTATATAGTGTGGCTGAGCGAGCAGTGTACTACTGTTCCCAGCAGACACAGAGTGGCAGTAAACACAATGCTATATAGTGTGGCTGAGCGAGGTACACAGAGTGGCAGTAAACACAATGCTATATAGTGTGGCTGAGCGAGCAGTGTACTACTGTTCCCAGCAGACACAGAGTGGCAGTAAACACAATGCTATATAGTGTGGCTGAGCGAGGTACACAGAGTGGCAGTAAACACAATGCTATATAGTGTGGCTGAGCGAGCGGTGTACTACTGTTCCCAGGAGACACAGAGTGGCAGTAAACACAATGCTATATAGTGTGGCTGAGCGAGGTACACAGAGTGGCAGTAAACACAATGCTATATAGTGTGGCTGAGCGAGCAGTGTACTACTGTTCCCAGCAGACACAGAGTGGCAGTAAACACAATGCTATATAGTGTGGCTGAGCGAGGTACACAGAGTGGCAGTAAACACAATGCTATATAGTGTGGCTGAGCGAGCGGTGTACTACTGTTCCCAGCAGACACAGAGTGGCAGTAAACACAATGTTATATAGTGTGGCTGAGCGAGGTACACAGAGTGGCAGTAAACACAATGCTATATAGTGTGGCTGAGCGAGCAGTGTACTACTGTTCCTAGCAGACACAGAGTGGCAGTAAACACAATGCTATATAGTGTGGCTGAGCGAGGTACACAGAGTGGCAGTAAACACAATGCTATATAGTGTGGCTGAGCGAGCAGTGTACTACTGTTCCCAGCAGACACAGAGTGGCAGTAAACACAATGCTATATAGTGTGGCTGAGCGAGGTACACAGAGTGGCAGTAAACACAATGATATATAGTGTGGCTGAGCGAGCGGTGTACTACTGTTCCCAGCAGACACAGAGTGGCAGTAAACACAATGTTATATAGTGTGGCTGAGCGAGGTACACAGAGTGGCAGTAAACACAATGCTATATAGTGTGGCTGAGCGAGCAGTGTACTACTGTTCCCAGCAGACACAGAGTGGCAGTAAACACAATGCTATATAGTGTGGCTGAGCGAGGTACACAGAGTGGCAGTAAACACAATGCTATATAGTGTGGCTGAGCGAGCAGTGTACTACTGTTCCCAGCAGACACAGAGTGGCAGTAAACACAATGCTATATAGTGTGGCTGAGCGAGGTACACAGAGTGGCAGTAAACACAATGCTATATAGTGTGGCTGAGCGAGTGGTGTACTACTGTTCCCAGCAGACACAGAGTGGCAGTAAACACAATGTTATATAGTGTGGCTGAGCGAGGTCCACAGAGTGGCAGTAAACACAATGCTATATAGTGTGGCTGAGCGAGCAGTGTACTACTGTTCCCAGCAGACACAGAGTGGCAGTAAACACAATGCTATATAGTGTGGCTGAGCGAGGTACACAGAGTGGCAGTAAACACAATGCTATATAGTGTGGCTGAGCGAGTGGTGTACTACTGTTCCCAGCAGACACAGAGTGGCAGTAAACACAATGTTATATAGTGTGGCTGAGCGAGGTACACAGAGTGGCAGTAAACACAATGTTATATAGTGTGGCTGAGCGAGGTACACAGAGTGGCAGTAAACACAATGCTATATAGTGTGGCTGAGCGAGCAGTGTACTACTGTTCCCAGCAGACACAGAGTGGCAGTAAACACAATGCTATATAGTGTGGCTGAGCGAGGTACACAGAGTGGCAGTAAACACAATGCTATATAGTGTGGCTGAGCGAGTGGTGTACTACTGTTCCCAGCAGACACAGAGTGGCAGTAAACACAATGTTATATAGTGTGGCTGAGCGAGGTACACAGAGTGGCAGTAAACACAATGCTATATAGTGTGGCTGAGCGAGCAGTGTACTACTGTTCCTAGCAGACACAGAGTGGCAGTAAACACAATGCTATATAGTGTGGCTGAGCGAGGTACACAGAGTGGCAGTAAACACAATGCTATATAGTGTGGCTGAGCGAGCAGTGTACTACTGTTCCCAGCAGACACAGAGTGGCAGTAAACACAATGCTATATAGTGTGGCTGAGCGAGGTACACAGAGTGGCAGTAAACACAATGATATATAGTGTGGCTGAGCGAGCGGTGTACTACTGTTCCCAGCAGACACAGAGTGGCAGTAAACACAATGTTATATAGTGTGGCTGAGCGAGGTACACAGAGTGGCAGTAAACACAATGCTATATAGTGTGGCTGAGCGAGTGGTGTACTACTGTTCCCAGCAGACACAGAGTGGCAGTAAACACAATGTTATATAGTGTGGCTGAGCGAGGTACACAGAGTGGCAGTAAACACAATGCTATATAGTGTGGCTGAGCGAGCAGTGTACTACTGTTCCCAGCAGACACAGAGTGGCAGTAAACACAATGCTATATAGTGTGGCTGAGCGAGGTACACAGAGTGGCAGTAAACACAATGCTATATAGTGTGGCTGAGCGAGTGGTGTACTACTGTTCCCAGCAGACACAGAGTGGCAGTAAACACAATGTTATATAGTGTGGCTGAGCGAGGTACACAGAGTGGCAGTAAACACAATGCTATATAGTGTGGCTGAGCGAGCGGTGTACTACTGTTCCCAGCAGGGAACTGGGGGGACCCTGGCTAGCGTGGCTGGAGCGCGAACTACCCTGCCTGCCTACCCAAAGCTAAACCCACAGACAAATGGCGGAGATATGACGTGGTTCGGGTATTTATTTACCCGAACCACGTAACAGTTCGGCCAGTCAGAGCGCGTTCGGGTCCGAACCACGTGACCCGTTCGGCCAATCACAGCGCTAGCCGAACGTTCGGGGAACGTTCGGCCATGCGCTCTTAGTTCGGCCATGTGGCCGAACGGTTTGGCCGAACACCATCAGGTGTTCGGCCGAACTCGAACATCACCCGAACAGGGTGATGTTCTGCAGAACCCGAACAGTGGCGAACACTGTTCGCCCAACACTATCCCCCACATGGCTTGTGGCAAACTGCAAACGGGACTTCTTATGCTTTTCTGTTAACAATGGCTTTCTTCTTGCCACTCTTCCATAAAGGCCAACTTTGTGCAGTGCATGACTAATAGTTGTCCTATGGACAGATTCCCCCACCTGAGCTGTAGATCTCTGCAGCTCGTCCAGAGTCACCATAGGCCTCTTGACACGGGCATTTATCAATTGCAACACGACGCGCGTTGTATATATGATACAGTGCCCGTGCGGGCTCAAGTACATTGGCAAAACAAAGAGGGCCATGAAAGAGCGGGTATTGGAACACTTTGGCAAAATTAAAGGGGGTAAATCCCTTGGGGGTATATATGACCACTATAGAGAGCGTCACGGGAATGAATTGACAGGTACTTTAGTTAAAGGAATATATAAATTGAAGGTATCCACTAGGAGAGGAGATTTTGATGAACTATTGTACTGCAAGGAAGCATCCTGGATCTTTAAGTTAAAGACTGTAGCGCCACTAGGTCTTAATGCAGAATTGGATTTAACTCCCTTTTTGCGGATTCGTCGATATGATTGACTGCTTGGGATATGTGTGAACCCGCAGTGAATGATAGGTGCCATGTCGAGTAGGTGTCTTGTAAAAACGGCATAGTAGGATAGGAGTGTATTGTCTCCTCCCTTCTTCATCCCTACTGTGGACAATTTGGTGCACCACTATGTGACAAGGAGTTCCATGTATCCAAATAATTCGCGTTTATATGGCGTTTGTATGGCGTTCACCAAGCCTTTCCCCTTGCTATTTTGTGAGGAAGTGATGCCTAAAATGATCCCTTCAATGACTTAACACACATGCCTGTGCAAACGCCTCCTGCTGACTGACACATTTATGTATGGCTGGCAGCCCGTTTAGCCGCTCGTGGATCGCTATGTATGCTGCGAGTATGGAGATGAGGCGGGCCTTCAGACTGTTCTTAAGCGCATAGTAATGTGTTGAGGCCACACCCTGATGAAGCGTCACACATGACGCGAAACGTCGGTGGGCGGAGCTACACAGCTTGAATTTCCAGCCACGCTTCCGCGCTCTGGTGAGCTTGGCGTCTAACGTCCGGCCGGTCTCCCATGTCACTGGCTTCTCTGGATGAACATAGTTTACCGGTAGATGTCTAGAGCCAGGTGACTTGACTGTCGGGGTGAGCAGACGAGCAAGATGGCCCCAAGTTGCTCTATAAAGCACTATAAGAAGTTGCAAGTTATGCCTTGGAGAAGTTAATGAGACGCCAGCATTTACGTTTGGTGAGACCCACCCTTTACTGTCTATACGGATACATGATTTGTGATTTTTCCAGGGATTTGGTCTGTTAGCCCCAGCTATATGGACATTGAGTGGGGTCACGAATTGAGCTCCACTTTTTGTGGCCAACACCTGGAACTTAGTCGGTCTGCAGACACAATTTAAGGGGGGCCCCCACCAAGAAATCGTGCTGATACACAAGGCACCAGTATGCAAGCACGGGATGATTGAAGTGTGCATGCTTGGAATCATTTATGTGCAATATTTAATGTATGTAACCATCCATGTGCAATATTCAATTGGTAAATATGTTATTCATTGCTGAATTGATAGCTATAAAGCCTTTGCCTATGCAATTTTAATTACTGAATCACTAGTGCTCCATCCACATGTGTATTTTTGGAGATTTTTAATGTTTTCACTTTTTTGATGAATACATTTGACACTTGGCATATTAAGGTGGCTGGTAACCCGTATTTACTGTATATCTTTATCTTGTTGTTTTGGGGTTGGCCCCGCCCATTATCTTGAACACGGGTAAGGTAGACAAGTGCCCAGGGAATACCTCTTTTTGCCCTTTCCTCCTATATAGTTAGTTTAGGTGGATGGCCTTGCCTTGGTGGGTTTACAGTTGTGCCATACTCCTTCCATTTCTGAATGATCACTTGAACAGTGCTCCCTGGGATGTTCAAGGCTTTGGAAATCGTTTTGTAGCCTAAGCTTGCTTTAAATTTCTCAATAACTTTATCCCTGACCTGTCTGGTGTGTTTTTTGGACTTCATGGTGTTGTTGCTCCCAATATTCTCTTAGACAACCTCTGAGGCCGTCACAGAGCAGCTGTATTTGTTCTGACATTAGATTACACACTGGTGCACTCTATTTAATCATTAGCACTCATCAGACAATGTCTATGGGAAACTGACTGCACTCAGACCAAAGGGGGCTGAATAATTACGCACACCCCACTTTGCAGTTATTGATTGATTGAAAAATGTTTGGAATCATGCATGATTTTCGTTCCACTTCTCACGTGTACACCACTTTGTATTGGTCTTTCACGTGGAATTCCAATAAAATTGATTCATGGTTGTAGCAGTAATATGACAAAATGTGGAAAACTCAAGGGAGCCGAATACTTTTGCAAGCCAATGTATATACAGTGTGTGTGTGTGTGTGTGTGTGTGTGTGTGTGTGTGTGTGTGTGTGTGTGTATATATATATATATATATATATATATATATATACAATCAATAAATATATATATGTATAGCAGGGGAGCGGCAGTGTGTGGCGTCGGGTGCGTGGTCAGCGGAGATCTTCAATCAAGGTCCCAACATTAGAGGATACTGTCGTGGGATAATTTCCGAGGATATTGGCGTGGGAACATTTTTTAAAGGTACAGGTAAGTATTTCTGGTTAATTAAGAATAATAAAATACTTTTTTCGTCGTTGTATTTTTACTTCATTTAACCCCTTTTTGGAAATGGGTAAGGGGTACTTTGTACCCCTATACTCATTTCTCCTGGGAGAGGGGCGGGCATCTGGGGGTCCCCTTCTTAAAGGGGACTCCCAGATGCCACATGAACCCCCCCATGGAGTCATCGCCCCCGCCTCCAACTGGGGCAAGGGAGGCGGGGAAGAGGCCCTTGTCCATGGATTGGACAAGGGCTCCGGGGGAGAGGGGGAGGCTTGGCCGCCCCTCCCCCCAGAGCCCCCCCATACCATGGACCATGCAGGCTGGTATAGCTCAGGGTTTGAATCCCCATGCGGCAGGGGCTCCGCATTCTTGCTATCCCAGCATGCATGGGGGACAAGGGGTTAAAAATGCTCAAAAGGGGGGACCCCACATTTTTCTTTTTTTTTATTTCAAACAATAAAACACATGTATTAATATATATATATATATATATATATATATATATATATATATATATATATATATATATATACACATATATACACACACACACACTCATATATGCACACATATGTGTATATATATATATATATATATATATATATATATATATATATATATATATATATACTGTATATATATGTTAATATTTATTACTTTATTGTTTATGCATGTGCATATAACAAATGGTACACGGAGCCGCCGCTAAAATGTTCCAAATGCTATTTTGCATTTTAATGTTAAAATATTAAATAGCGTTTTAACATTGAAATACTATTTAATGTTTAACATTAAAATGCAAATTAGGGTTTTAAACACACGCGCCAGAAAGTTAAAGTTAACAACGGTAAATAGTGATTTAAAGTGAACCTCCAGACTAAAAATCGACTCAGCAGCACTGAAAAGGTCTGGTGTTTCTTTAACAGTTTCAGAACATCAGAACTTTGTTTCTCTTATAAAAGCCTCATTTTTAGCTGCACAGAAGAAAACTGCCCGGGCATTTTTCCCCTGATGCTGTGCAAAGCATGATGGGATTTCTGATGTTGTTGTTCTCGTTCTGCTGTTTTGGTGCAATTTTTTTTTACATTTTGAATTTGACATTTGAAGCCTAGCGCATGCAGCTGGGAGGGGTTATCAGGACAAAGGACAATTGGAACTGTGTCTTATGCTCCCTGTCACCTCCTTTCAATCAAAAAGATGGCTGCCCCCATGACAAAGATGGCAGTCCCCATGACAAAGATGGCAGTCCCCATGAATCAAAAACATTTGCCTGTTCTTTTAAAACGGTGGGTAAAAAATTATATTACCTATCTATTCTAATTAACATAACTAATGTAACTTAATGACAGTATGTTTGTTTAGGCTGAAGTTCCCCTTTAACGTTGTTCTGTATGGCGAGCCAGAATGTTACACTGGCTCCATGCGCCATTTTTTCCTGTCCCGCTCTATATGTGCACTGCATAGTGGTAACAAGCTGTTTGGCCACTCTACATCTCTCTGACACTGCAGCTGCCCTTGGTAGGTTTTAGGGCTCCATATCAATAGAGTGCCCCATGTAAAACTTGCACTTGGCCCTCAAGCTCCTTGTTATGATCTTGTCTGCAGCGTTTACTGCTGGCTGCAGTGGTATTGTAACCCAAGCAGTTCTGATGTCATTACATGCATTTTCTTGCATAGTTTGGTTTGCACTTAAACTAGTTGCTGATTCCATCTGCAGTCACTCTGAAATTAATGACAGTTTAACCACTTCGCCACTGAGGGGTTTTACCCCTTGACCACCAGAGCAATTTTCACCTTTCAGCGCTCCTTCCATTCATTCGTCTATAACTTTATTATTACTTATCGCAATGAAATGAACTATATCTTGTTTTTTTCGCCACCAATTAGGCTTTCTTTAGGTGGGACATTATGCCAAGAATTATTTTTTTCTAAATGTGTTTTAATGGGAAAATAGGAAAAATGTGGGGAAAAAAATAATTATTTTTCAGTTTTCGGCCATTATAGTTTTTAAATAATGCATGCTACTGTAATTAAAACCCATGAAACATATTTGCCCTTTTGTCCCGGTTATAAAACCATTTAAATTATGTCCCTATCACAATGTTTGGCGCCAATATTTTATTTGGAAATAAAGGTGCATTTTTTTCAGTTTTGCGTCCATCCCTAATTACAAGCCCATAGTTTATAAAGTAACAGTGTTATACCCTCTTGACATAAATATTTAAAAAGTTCAGTCCCTAAGGTAACTATTTATGTATTTTTTTTAATTGTAAATTTTTTAATTTTTTTTTAATTACAAAAAAAAAAAAAAAATGGGGAGTGTGGGAGGTAATGAGTTAATTTTATGTGTAAAAGTCATTTATTTGTATGTGAAAAATGTGTAGGGTGTAGTTTACTATTTGGCCACAAGATGGCCACAGTAACTTTTTGTTTTAATGCGACCTCCAAGCTTCCTTCCGGAAGCTTGGAGGAAGATTAAGGAGGCTGGACACGTGAGTTTTTTCTCACAATGATCGCGCTGCCCATAGGAGAGCAGCTGATCATTGCGGGGCTTAGATCAACGAACGGGAATGGATTTTCCCGTTCATTGATCTCTGGGCGAGCGGGCGGCGGCGGTTTTACTAGCGGCGGGCGGCGTGTTTACGAGCGGGAGCGCGGGCAGCGTCGGGAACGCGGAAAGTACGTGTTTCTCCGTCCATGGTTTTTAAAGGATGGAAAAAGGGGCGGAGAAATACGTACGCGCGGGGGTAAAGTGGTTAACATGCTCTTGTGTAAACAAACATTGTCTGCTGCAGTGGAGGGGCAGTCCCTTTCTTGCAGGCTGCATATCATTGTCTGCCTTTTCCTGCTATCAGCCTGTGATTAATTACCATTCACTTGTGTGGGAATCTGCAGGTCTGCTCCCATTGGATGACCTCAGTATAAAGAACTGCTTCCTGCAATGTCTCATGGGCTACCATAGTCTCAGATCCTGTCTGTTACTCTGCCCGTGCCCCACCTCGTTCCTAGTCCGTGTGGACTGCGCTGACTCCTGCGAAGGGGTCAGCGAGTCCTCCTAGTTCTGCTCTTGTTTCTAGAAGTTTACTTTGCTTGTCTTGTGTCATATATTGGTTCATCGCCAATATATACGCATACTTGCACGTTTATTATTTTCCTTGTATTCGTGTTACGTTGATACATCAGTGTCGCTGATATATACGTACACGAACTGTTTATATCCTGTATTCCGTTAGTCAGCGTTCCAGCACGCTGAGCTAGTTATCCTGTTCCTGGTCCTGTTTGTGGATTGCGTTCATCTCTGCGAAGAGATAGCGAATCCTTCTGAGTCCTGTTCCCTGTATTACTCTAGTCTTAGTCAGAGTTCCTGCTTATGTCATATATCGGTTCATTGCCGATATATACATATGTTAGTCAGACGTTACAAATAGTTTCATTGATAGCTGTAATTGTAATACGCTAGGAAATCATACTTATTGTATATTTATCTGTGTTACGTTCATCTATCTTGATCCTGCTATTTTCTGACTATCCTGTCCTGTCTTTGTGAGGCACGCCATCGCCGCAACGCATTGGCTGCCTCATTCCAGTCTGTGTTTTTGTGGACGCTTGCTGTCACTAAGTAGTGGCTAGTTTAGCAAGCGTTCATTCTGTTTACCTGTCCTGATCTCCTCAGTTCTGGTTTGTGCGCTCAGCGCTACTTTGCGCTGAGACGTTATAGCGAAAGCACTGGCTCTGTGCGCCACAATCTCCTGTTGGAGTCAGTCCTCCCCTCCACTAAACTGGGGATATCCTGATTCCTTGTGCTGGTGTGTGTACCTCCTTCACGTCAGCTTATGCATCACGAGCTGACCGTGGAGAATACACCTCCAAGCGTGACATTATGGTAGCCCCATTACCAATCCCTATTGTGGGGGGAATTTCCAGAAATTATGACACTGTTTGTCAGGGGTCCTGCTCCTTTAAAAAATTTGAAAAGCTTGGTCCTGAAGTTACAGACAAATTTATATCAGAATTGGTTAAAGTTCTGGCCAATCCCGACTTTCGGGCTTCTGCAATTTCTACCTGGTCTGATTGGATCGTTTGTGCTCTTTTTAAGGGCAAACTTTTCGATTGGGCAATCGATGTCTTAGATCACACTCAGTTTAGACAAAGTCCTTTGCAATTTATAGCTTTTGTAATTCACAATTGGTTGCGCATAGATCCATTGCCTTTTCCTCTTAATGAACTCCTGGCAGCAGGCCAATCAGCTGCTCCTTCAATTGCTTGCAAGAATGAGCAGCAAGCAGAAAGTGTTACTGATAATTTTCCTGCAGCTTTGAATAAATCACCAAAAACAGCAAGGTCAAAGGCAAAACGCAAACGTTCTAAGAAACGTGTTCAATCTGCAGAATCGTTATGTTTAGCGACTGCGCATCAGACCTGCAATGAGATTCTGCCATTAACAGATAATGAAATGCAATTGTCTTTCAGGGGAGTTAAATGGACTTATGAAACTACTAATGAACTTTCATCACTGGCTAGGGAAAATAAAGATTTTTGTTTAAAAGAATTATCTGAGTATGATTATGAGGATATATTACAGAGTATTGAACAAATCAATCTATTCGTGCAGCAAGAAAAATTTGCATACACTACAGTCCAAAACTTGCTACAGGTATTGGAAATCCTTAGGAATAAGAAATCTGCCAATCGCCTGTTAAATAATCCAATGTATGTTTCCGCCAAAACCACATTTGCAAACTGTGATCTGCCTGTTAAGTATGCTTGGAATCCTCCATTTGAGAAAGGAGAGATGGAAGCTCTGGTCGATGAATGGAAGAATGATTCAAGTTCATTTTGTCAATTTTACAGTGCAAAAAGTGAATTAGTATTGAATGCATGCATTAAGTCTGCCTATAACCTAATAAAAACTGGTGTGTGTGGGTATGACCTTGTGGCTCCATTGATCGATGTGTGGAAAATGATTTTGGACGATTTTTATGCGATTCAATCTGTTGATACCAGGGAAGACACACTGTCAATTGGAGACTGTCCCACTTCTCCAGTTACTGAGTCACTGCCATGTCTTGTGAATGTTCCTGTAACTCCACCCTGTACCATGGATAACTCAGTGTTACTTCCCAGTAAAACAAAAGCCACTGATACTTTCTTAACTTTGCCCTGCACAAATTTCTCAGCAGAGAATCCAGAGGTCCTGCTGACTTCTGAGTCCAGCCTAGCCAGTACTCATGAGTCTTTGTTCAGTGAAACAGACACCAGAAAAATCTTGCCTATCTCTGCAAAGACTTCTGCAGAAATTACCTGTGTTAATAAAGTTCAACTCCTGTCTGATCCAGCAGATGCCAATAGATGCACTACATCAGTTTCCGAGTCCCAGCAATCCTGTCCAGAAACCTCAGAACCCCAGCATCTGAATTTTCCAATTTCACAATTGAATGGTGATTCAGATGCGCAAACATTGTGTTTTGATCTTCCTGTTTCTACACCTCACTCTAGTTTCATGAATAACTCAGAGCGTATGCTATGTGAATCCGAAATCGCAGAATTATTACCGTGTTCAGAAAATGTTCCAGTGAACTTGCCCTGTACCATGAATTGTGCAGTAGATCTCTCCAATGAAACTCAGGTCACAGAATCATTATGCTGTCCAGCAGGTGCTTCCATGGTTTTGCCCTGCAATATGGACTGTTCAGTGATCCTGTCCAGTGAAGCTGTGGTCACAGAGTCTTATGCTTCACCCAGTACTTTGGATACTTCAAACCCTCTAGCAGAGGAGTCTGAGGCACTGCTTACCTCAGTTGGTGTTGCAGTAATATTCACTTGTCTAGCAGCTGTTTTGGAATTACAGTCTGCTCTAATAAAACTTGATGAATTTCTGCCCAGCGAAGCAGAAGCCATTGAAATATTGTCCTCGTCAGCAAGTGTGTTAGATACCTTGCCCTGTACACAGTCTGATTTAACCAATGTTGTTGAGTACCTCTCCAGTGTTGTAACAACCGAGGAACTCCAGCCCTGTCCTCTGAATGTTTTAAAAGTCTTGCCCTGTAACATGGATAATTCTGACTCGCTGGAAAAAATAATAGAAATCTCAGAATTTCAGTCCGGGTTAATGAGTGTTTCTGAAACCCAGCCCTGTATCCTGGAAAATTCTGGTTCTCTGGCCGGTGTGGCAGAAGTTCCAGTGTCCCCTTTCTGTCCAGTGAGTTACTCAGTTTTGCCTAGTTCAGTGGGGATTGCTGCACTACTGACTTGTTTTGCAGCCCTTCATGAGCTCCAATCCAGTGTATTTGATGAGTCTCTGTCTAGTCCAGAAGAAGTTATGGGAACCCTGTCTAGTTCGGTGCATACATCAGAAGATTTGTCCTGTCTTGTAAATGCCCCTGAACATGATTTGTTAATAACCTTGCTGGAATCAGAGACATCTAAGTCTGATCCTGCATTTTTTAGTGAGAATCCAGTAACTGTGAAGTCTAGTCATGATGATTTTTTTTTGCCCAGTCCTGGTTTCGGTCCTGCCTTGACTGACTTTGAGGTTCGCAGTTCCTTGACATGCCCAGAAGTCTCTCTTGTGCCGGTGTGCCCAGATGTGCTTCGTATGCCAGAGTGCCCAAGTGTGTCTGTGTTGGCGTGCTCACACGCTTCCCTAGTGGAGACATGTTCTGATGTTGCCGGTTGGCCTGCATGCCCGGAGATGGTTCTGGTCCCTAAAAACCCTGATCTTGATGTTTGTCCTTGTGACCCTGACTCTAGAGTTGCCCTGGGTTCCATAGGGGTTCTTGATGGTTCTCCATGTGAGCCTAAGGGGCGTTCTGACCTGTGGGGATCTCTTTGGAGCTTCCAAGTGTTCTGGGAGATCTCTGAGGAAACTTGTCCTGGTACCTTGGACTGGTTTTGTGTTGGTAGGGACAGTTCCGGTGGGCATTGCAAAGGCTTTGGCGTTTTTGGACAGTCCCGGGAAGGCAGTGGGTATCGCTCAGAGAGTTTCTGGGGGCTTTTTTCTGGAAGTCGTGGTTCTGATGGGTATCACACTGAGGCTTGTAGTGCTGACGGGCATGGTTCTGTAGGTTCTGGTTCTGATGGGTCCAGTCTTGTGGGGCCTGATTCTGGAATTTGGTCTTGCCGGGCTGTCCCGGTCATCATGAATTATCAGTCAGATTGTTTTGTCGGGAATTTCAGTTTTGAAAAGCGTCTGGTATCCGCTTTTAAGGGGGGGGGGTTATGTTATGATCTTGTCTGCAGCGTTTACTGCTGGCTGCAGTGGTATTGTAACCCAAGCAGTTCTGATGTCATTACATGCATTTTCTTGCATAGTTTGGTTTGCACTTAAACTAGTTGCTGATTCCATCTGCAGTCACTCTGAAATTAATGACAGTTTAACATGCTCTTGTGTAAACAAACATTGTCTGCTGCAGTGGAGGGGCAGTCCCTTTCCTGCAGGCTGCATATCATTGTCTGCCTTTTCCTGCTATCAGCCTGTGATTAATTACCATTCACTTGTGTGGGAATCTGCAGGTCTGCTCCCATTGGATGACCTCAGTATAAAGAACTGCTTCCTGCAATGTCTCATGGGCTACCATAGTCTCAGATCCTGTCTGTTACTCTGCCCGTGCCCCACCTCGTTCCTAGTCCGTGTAGACTGCGCTGACTCCTGCGAAGGGGTCAGCGAGTCCTCCTAGTTCTGCTCTTGTTTCTAGAAGTTTACTTTGCTTGTCTTGTGTCATATATTGGTTCATCGCCAATATATACGCATACTTGCACGTTTATTATTTTCCTTGTATTCGTGTTACGTTGATACATCAGTGTCGCTGATATATACGTACACGAACTGTTTATATCCTGTATTCCGTTAGTCAGCGTTCCAGCACGCTGAGCTAGTTATCCTGTTCCTGGTCCTGTTTGTGGATTGCGTTCATCTCTGCGAAGAGATAGCGAATCCTTCTGAGTCCTGTTCCCTGTATTACTCTAGTCTTAGTCAGAGTTCCTGCTTATGTCATATATCGGTTCATTGCCGATATATACATATGTTAGTCAGACGTTACAAATAGTTTCATTGATAGCTGTAATTGTAATACGCTAGGAAATCATACTTATTGTATATTTATCTGTGTTACGTTCATCTATCTTGATCCTGCTATTTTCTGACTATCCTGTCCTGTCTTTGTGAGGCACGCCATCGCCGCAACGCATTGGCTGCCTCATTCCAGTCTGTGTTTTTGTGGACGCTTGCTGTCACTAAGTAGTGGCTAGTTTAGCAAGCGTTCATTCTGTTTACCTGTCCTGATCTCCTCAGTTCTGGTTTGTGCGCTCAGCGCTACTTTGCGCTGAGACGTTATAGCGAAAGCATTGTTTGTGGCTGTCAGATCTGCACCGGCTCTGTGCGCCACAATCTCCTGTTGGAGTCAGTCCTCCCCTCCACTAAACTGGGGATATCCTGATTCCTTGTGCTGGTGTGTGTACCTCCTTCACGTCAGCTTATGCATCACGAGCTGACCGTGGAGAATACACCTCCAAGCGTGACACTCCTTAGTTACGCCACTGGGACTCAAGAGAAGTGGCCATGAGTACAAATCCTAGAGCTTCATAGAAAATTCTTATTCCACCCCAACCACATGCTTGATGCATCAGATCAACATAGATTTCATACCGACTACTGTTTGTAATAGTAAGAAGTAAAGGCACTATAGGCACACAGTCGATTGATTAAACTTATGAGCTGCTGGATGGTAACATATAGAAGCTATCAAATCAATTCATCAGCACTGCATCAACTATATTTTCCTACACTTTGATAAGATATTTCCTGCACACAAAAGTGTCCACCACCACAGAGATAAATGATGGGATTTGCCCCTGATAGAGGCGGAAGGCTGAACCCAGGTCGGGGGTGGAGAGAGTGCAATTGTGGTGTAACTTTACTGAGCACTTTCCTGTGATGATTTGCACATAAATGCAATATGATCCTGTGTAAAAGGACCTGAAATGTAAGTTTTTACGCTATGCTTTTACCAATGGAAATGAAAGGACAACTGTGGTGAGAGGTATATGGAGGCTGCCATATTTATTTCCCATTAAACAATACTAGTTGCCTGGCAGACCTGCTGATCTATTTGGCCCAGAAACAAGCATGCAGCTAATCTTGTCAGACCTGAAAATAATGTCAGAAACACCTGATCTTCTGCATACTTGTTCAGGGTCTATGGTTAAAGCATTAGAGGCAGAGGATCAACAGGACAGCCAGGCAACTAATATTGCTTAAAAGGACAAAAACATGGCAGCCTCCATCTCCCTCTCACTACAGTTGTCCTTTAAATGCTTCTTACTTTGAGACATACTGACTAGTCCCATGCAAGCGTCTGAATTCAACCACTTTACTATGCGCAGTGCTGCTAGATTACAATAGTAAAGATCCGGCAGCTACAGTTATGCCATAGTTAACACATAGAGTAACCCGCCCCCCCCCCCCCCCCCACAATAAATACTTGGTAGGGCCCCCTCACTGCCCCAGGCCAGGGTGATAGTTACGCTACTGGATAGTGCTCATTATATTTGTGCTCCTTTTTATACTTAGGCCTACTATAACGTCCTTTATAATACTGCCTCTATATCCTTTTTAGTGTAATGTCCCCCAGTCCTCCACATAACCCCTGTACCAGTGTACAAGTACGAAGGTACAAAGAGGTTGAGCAGTGAAGAGGAGCCAAGGAGATATTTTTTAACTTTCTCACTATGCAAGCCAAGCCAGCACCTGAGTCTTCAAAGATTCCTGGAACCCCTGCAGGGGCCCCAAGGAACCCTGGGGATCCAGCTGTGCTAAGCCGTGGGAGTGCAGCAAGTTTCTTCTTAGACTCCCTGCTATGTTTATCTATTGCAATGTACATCCTATTTGCAGGATGCTAGAGTAGGTCCCACGGGCTCCACCAGAAAGTGGTCATACTCCTTGAGCGTCTGGTTCACAAACGCCTGACCCAGTACCTCAATGCCAACTCACTGCTAGACTCACTGCAATCTGGATTTCGGCCTGCCCACTCAACCGAAACTGCTCTCACCAAAGTGGTCAACGACCTTGCCTTAGCTAAAGCTGAAGGTAAATACTCCATTCTCCTCCTCCTTACTCCTGTCAGCAGCTTTTGACACAGTAGATCATCCCCTACTCCTCCAGTCCCTCCAGTCTCGCCCTGTCCTGGCTTTCATCCTACCTCTCCAACCGCTCCTTCATGACCGCCTGCAATGAGTCCTCATCCACCCCCAACCACCTCTCGGTGGGAGTCCCCCAAGGTTCGGTCCTTGGCCCTCTACTGTTCACCCTATACACATCCTCCATTGGCAAGGTTATCTCCTCCATGGGTTTTAACTATTTTAACTATCATCTGTATGCAGATGACACCCAGATCTACCTCCACACCCTTGACATATCCACCACTACCATGGACAAGGTCTCCTCCTGCCTATCAGCCATCTCCTCCTGGATGTCTGCTAGGTTACTGAAACTAAATCTAGACAAAACGGAATTTATGATCTTCCCACCCCGGCCATCCACGAACCTCCCAGATGTGCATGTCACTGTTAACCACACTACCATTCGCCATACCTCTCAAGCCCGCTGTCTGGGTGTCACCCTGGACTCCGCACTCTCCTTTACTTCCCACATCCAAAACCTCACAAAGTCCTACAACTTCCACCTTCGTAACATCTGTAAGATTCGCCCTTTCCTGACCTCTGCCACCACCAAACTCCTCATCCACTCATCCATGCCCTCATAATTTCCCGCCTTGACTACTGCAATGCCCTGCTGTCTGGTCTCCCTATGACCCGAACAGCCCCACTGCAGTCCATCATGAATGCGGCAGCCAGAATTATCCACTGCTTCCATCGCTCCACCACGGCAGATCCCCTCCTAGAATCCCTCCACTGGCTTTCTATCCAGTCCAGAATCAGATTCAAGATACTGTGTCTGACCTACAAATCTGTCCACAAAACCTGTCAACCTACATTTCCACTCTTACTCAGAGGTACACACCTAGCCACTCACTCCGCTCTTCCAATGAACTTCGCCTAACCGCCCCCCGCATCACCCAGTCCCATGAACGCCTCCAGGACTTCTCAAGAGCTGTTCCAAAACTATGGAACTCCCTACCTCCACCCATTAGGGCAGCCCCCTCCTTCAGCATCTTCAAAAAAGCCCTCAAAACTCACCTTTTCACTCTGGCCTACTACCCCTCACAAGTGCTCTAAACCCACAGCTGAACTCTGGTCCCTACCTTTCGTGTCCTTACCTCTCCCTCTAGATTGTAAGCCTTTGGGCAGGGTCCTCCTCCTTTTGTGTCCTACCTGATTATGCACCTCCATTACTGTGAACCCATGCTATGCATCTGAGTGAACCTAACTTGCCTAATCTCCATGCTCCATCCAGTGACTGACTAAGCATTACCTGGTACTCATACTGTGGTTTTGGTTCTGATTTTCTTGTATTCCTGTATTGTCATATTGCTGTATGTCACCCCTAAATATTGTCTGTAACCTAAATTAATGTCCAGCGCTGCGTAATATGTTGGCACTTTATAAATACAATAAATAAATAAATAAATATGTTTGCAAATACATGCAACTAATGCCTTTTATTAATGACAATTAGACACAGAGGTCCATATGCAATTAACTTTTTCTTCTGAGTTTTCTCCTAAGTATTTTTTCAAACTTGTCAATGAAATGCCATTTCATTCACCAACAAGCAAAAGAAAGTCGTTTTGATAGGACTTTTTCACCTACCTTTTGGTACTTTTTCAATTGCTAAGTGCTGAAAAGTTATTCTAAATAGGAGATGAAAAATGATCTCCTAGAAGAAAACTCAGGAGAAAAGTTAATTGCAGATGGGCCAGAGACCTTTTTATAGACCTATTGGAGGTGAATGATCTTCCTTTCTGGAATGAAAGTAATGGTGAAGGTCTAACCACCATACAAACATGTGCTGTATTCTTCTCTGCACAGGGCCTTGTTTAAGAGCAGCTGGGACAAGAGAGAGAAGAACTGTTATAAAATCCCTGGCATTGATGTGGACATGATGCAGCAGATAATTGAATATGCCTACACTAGAGTTGTATCCATAACTCCTGACAATGCAGAAAGACTCTTCATCGCAGCGGATCAGTTTAATGTTCTAGGTATAATCCGTCTGTGCACTGAGTTCCTCATCGGCCAGTTGTGTGAGGAGAACTGTCTTGGACTCTACAAGTTCACAGACCATTACTGCTGCCCAGATCTGCGTCAAAAGTCCCACAAATACATCCTTCACAACTTCAAAGACATTGTGAGCGCCTCTCAGGAGTTTCTGGAGTTGTCCCCAATGGAGCTCCGTGATATAATTGGCAGCGATGAGCTTAACGTCAAGGATGAAGAGACCGTCTTTGAAGCCATCATAAAATGGATTGCGCACAACCCAACAGAGCGCCAGCAGTGTATCTCAGAGCTGCTTCCACAGGTAGCACACAAGAGATAGCTATGCAGGTTCTTTTGTTTATTTAAAACTGTAGTTGCAATTTACCATATTTGCTGCTGTATAAGACACACTTTTTCTCCCCCCCAAAAATGGGGAGAAAAAGTCCCTGCATCTTACACAGCGAATACAGGGAGTCCCGACTTACGGACACCCGCCGATACAAACCGCCGACGTGCCGCGACGTTGGGGACTCACTGCATTGTCCCCCCTGTGTGTCTCCCGTTCCCCCATCTAGCTCCCGTGTGTAAGTAGGAGAATTGGCAGCTTGTCTCACCACTTCAATAGCTCCAGCGGGGATCACAGAACTCTCTTTCCTGCGCGGCTCCCCAGTGACGGATTCTGCTGATCACATTATCAGCAAAAGTCATCACTAGGGGGAGCCACGCAGGAGCCAAGAGGTCTGTGTTCCCTGCTGGAGCTATTGGTGAGGTGAGCAGCACTGGCTGGGTGGCATTAGGTGAAATCAGAGAGCCCCCTTAAATAATAATGGTACTTTCAGATGTCCACTGCCTTCCAGATATATAATAAGAAGCCATCAATAGCACATCATTTTTTTTATCTGTACACTTCTGTATTCTCCCCTATAACCTTACAACTTTTCTGTATACTGTACAAGTATCCAGTGGCATCACCTTCTTCTAAAAACTTCTATCTTCTTCCAGCATTTATACCTCTAAACGTCTTTCTTCTCCTTTAAAAAAAACAAAAAAAACACCTCAAATTCTTCCAGTCTTTTTTCCTCTATTCTTCTTACTTCTTTCCTCTTAAACCTTGTCCCTTTCCTGCAGCCACCACCCCATATCATGCATTATTTGAACTGGTACTATATAGGACTATACAGGAGGTGGAGCCTCCTCATTTACTAACAATGGAGCATCTGTGTGATCTTGCAGACTGTGGATGGACTCTGAAACATTTTCTGCTGTTAAAGTGCCCATTAGCAGTACAATTCCACGGCCGATCCTATTGTTCCCGATTATGGCAGTTATCAATCAGAAAATATTGGTCATGCCCATTAATTAATGGAATCCACAGTCAAGTGTAGGTTCAGGTTAACACACCAGCTTCAGGATGCAAACAATTCTGTTTATTGCTTCATCAGCACATATATATGACAATTGTTTTGGGGCCGTGGCAGGTCCCCTTCTTCAGATAGTGTCTGCACTAGGGTAAGGTGTGCCACCTCTGCGACTCACTTGCTTTGTAATTAATGGAATTGATCAGTCTTTTGGATCAATTCCATGGGCATGACCGATTGTTTGCGATTGATTACCACGATTAATCTGCTGCAGAATTGTACTGTCAACTGTCACCTGATCATTGTAAGGAACGCCAAATGGTAAATTAAATAATGGTTAAAAAATTGAAGCAGCACCATGCTGCACTTGCAGTGCAATCTTTTTCACTATCTATACAAAACAAGTGCAGTTAGTGTTTCCCTTGAGGCCCCCTCACATTTGCTACTTGCTGGTATGATGCGATTGTTCTTTTATTGCACTGCAGTGGTCCCGGAAAGTTTCACCACAAGTTAACGGTGCATTGCAGCCATACAGTGAGGCATACGGTACCATTCCAGTATTCCCCACTTCCGGGGGAAATATGCATGTCGTACTGTTAGCGCACTGAATGCAGTGTTGTATTTCCTGGGTACCACAGCGATCAATGTAATTGCTTCTGCGCCGCAATGCACTGATTTTGTGCAACACAATGGTGGAAGTGCGAAAGAGGCCTTAACACAAAGACATCTATAGGCATTTCTGTGTTTCCGCATCCATATGCCATGGACATCTAATGGTGTTTCAGTACAAGATACGTCTACAATCGTTTTTGTTTCCCCATATTTCTGTGTCGCAGACATCTAAAGGCATCTAAAGGCATTTACTACAAAGTTTTGGCTCAGAGACAACTTTCTACTTGGCTTAAGATATGCAAATTATATAAACACAGATCAACCTTGAAAGAGGAAAAATAAACTATAATTTTTAATGAAAGATCGTCATTCATTAGTATCACCTTCCACTATTTTGTCATCAAACTAGTATGTGTTAGCAGTGCTACTACATTTTTATTTTTGATCTTTCATTAAAGGTTATGTTTTATTTTTATTTTTCTTCTTTGAAGGCTAATCTGTGTTTAAATATTTAAATCAGGTGTGTGTTCTGTATGCAAATTATACAAAGTTGATGCAGAATTATGCAGATGTTACTACTAATCTTTGCAGTGTAAGGTCATATTCACAGTGGGACGTTGCATTGTAATGCGACGTTAAAGTCGCAACGCAGCATTACAACGCAACACAAAAAAAAGGTGGTAACGCACATTAACGCTGCATTCCCGTGGCATGCAATAGATACAGTGAAGCATACAGGCAATTAAAAGTATGCCTCTCTGTATCTGTTAACGTCTGCGTTTAGAGGTAACAGACTGCAAGCAGTGAGTTACCATAACACAACATTTACAACGCGACGATAACATCACACTGTGAATGTTGCATAGGCTTAACATTACATTGCGTTATCCTGCGTTATAATTACTTTATAACGCAGGACAATAACATCCCTCTGTGAATGCGACCTAAAAAGTGACCAATCAAATGCTTTTACTGCAAGGTTTGATTGGTCCCTTTACATATTAGATTTTTATAATTAAACAGTAGAATAATTGACTGTTGTGGGCTTTGGTACATGTAAATTTGGGAAAGACATTTAATAAACACAATGCACACATAGCTGGAATTGGATTGTAGCTTCTTAAAAAATATACTGGCAGTCTAAGGGTTAAAGAGTACATGTAGGGTAACATCAAATATTACAGTGACAACATTTTTGTAACCCCAAAGGGAAACCTGAAGAAAAACATATATCCAGGCACATCACCTCTAGTTAGGACATTAAATAAGTTATCAAGGAAAGGGAGGTGCCGAAGGGGGTGTGGACAGAAAACTAGCAAAAATCAGTAACCCTTCGCACACTCGCATGCAAATGTTCAAACAAATGCATTCACAAATTCACTCATCCAGGCACCACTGTTATCCCTACAGCTAAGTTAAAAGCCGGTGTCTTAGTTCACAGAAGAATGCATTCTTATGCTTAGTCACCTATACTGCGCAGAAGTACCCAGGTAAACATAGGTGTCCTAACTCTGGCCCTGTAACATGCATAGTGCAGACATGCAAACACATTCATTGCATCAAACCTATCAATGGATTAGGAGCACAGATCCTGACGTCCTCTCCTGGGACAGATAGTGCATCTTATTTTTTTCTTGTTACTGACCCCTGTGGCTAGGGTCTAATTAAGTGCACTCCCTCCTTCCCCTGTATGTGTTTGTCAGCATGCACACAGCTTATGCTGGTGTATGTGCATGGTGCACATGGATACATTACGTTAGCTCCCTTGTGCGATTGGTAAGATGCACTATCTGTCCCAGGAGAGCACATCAGGATCTGTGCTCCTAATCCATTGATAGGTTTGA
This sequence comes from Hyperolius riggenbachi, assembly GCF_040937935.1. Lineage (NCBI taxonomy): Eukaryota > Metazoa > Chordata > Amphibia > Anura > Hyperoliidae > Hyperolius > Hyperolius riggenbachi. The sequence continues at coordinate 488,953,425 of NC_090646.1, read as the reverse complement.
TGCAATGAATGTGTTTGCATGTCTGCACTATGCATGTTACAGTGCCAGAGTTAGGACACCTATGTTTATCTGGGTACTTCTGCACAGTATAGGTGTGTAAGCATAAGAATGCATTTTTCTGTGAACTAAGACCCCGGCTTTTAACTTAGCTGTAGGGACAACAGTTGTGCCTGGATGAGTGAATTTGTGAATGCATTTGTTTGAACATTTGCATGCGAGAGTGCGAAGGGTTACTGATTTTTGCCAAAGGGAAACCTGTCTATCCACTCTAAAGTAATAAACAGGTGTTTCTACTAATCTAAAGGCCCTCCAGCGAAATGCCTATGGTGATCCCCAACATTCTTCTATTTTTCACCCTTGTGAGGTCTTATATCAAGTGTGGCCTCAATGATCCCTTCCCATAATAGTGCAGCCACCATGAGTACCTCCACCCATTTTAAGTGAAGCTCCAAAAACATTTACTATGGCAGGAGGCCCCTGTATCAGAGGGAGAGGGAGTGGCTGGGACCTCCTACAGTCTTAGGCCCCCCACCTAGTAGTGACATCTCTGGGTATAAATAATGGACTGGCAACATGACCAGAGCACAAGGAAGGACACAGGATGGGTTTGGATTGTTACTCTGAGCTCAGTTTTAATCATAAAGTTCCAGAGCTATAAGATATACTATTTTCTATTCATCTTGTATGATATTTTATATTGTTCTTTACTAGGTTCGACTTGCTTTGATGCCTATTGAGTATTTTATGAACAACGTAAAGTCCCACAACTATGTACAGAACAACGATGGATGCAAGAATATCATTATTGAGGCATTGAAAGTGATATATGATCTGAACGTGAATGTTGATTTCAGCAATCCATTCAAAAGGCCACGTCTTCCCTTCTCCGTTCTTTTTGCTACTGGTGGATGGAGCGGTGGAAGCCCCACAAATGCCATAGAGTGCTATGACTCTAGAGCTAAACGCTGGAAAAATGTGACCTATGATGATGAAAGTCCCAGAGCCTATCATGGAGCTGCATATTTAAAGGGTTACCTGTACCTGATTGGTGGGTTTGACAGCATTGACTACTTCAGCAGCGTGAAGCGATTTGACCCGGTCAAGAAAATATGGCAGCCTGCAGCTCCAATGCACTATAGAAGGTGCTATGTCAGCGTTACTGTCCTGGATGACCACATTTATGCGATGGGGGGCTTTGACGGCCATGTTCGCCTTGACACCGCTGAACGGTACGATCCAGAGACCAACCAGTGGAATATGATTACACCAATGAACGAACAAAGGAGTGATGCAAGTGCCACTGCATTGCATAATAAGGTAATATCTTACTTAAAGGAGAACTGTCATGAATACATAAATAAAAATAAAGTTTTTTTTTAAGTAGTATAAAAATAGTATAATGAATAATTTTATTTTTTTTAAAAACATACTCTGTGTCATAAAATGTATTGTAACATTGGCGTTTGCTGGGCTAGAGCTAAACTAAGTAAATAAGGAGAGTTAGGTAAATAGGGAGGCCCCATTTAATGTTGATGCTTTTCTGAATGGTCCTGAACATGGCGCTATGTACATATTAAGGAATATATTAGCAAGTTCATTACTTAATTTATTTCTGCAGGTTTACATATGTGGCGGATTCAATGGCAATGATTGCTTATTCACTGCAGAGGTCTTCAACCCCGTCACAGGCCAATGGACACTGATTGCACGCATGGGCATCAGACGCAGCGGTGTTGGAGTAATCGCCTATAAAGACAAAGTCTATGCGGTATGTTCATGCATGAATCAAGAATGTTGGTTTCACGCTCCTCTCTTCTCATAAGCATGCATGCTGAACAATTTACCCAGTAATGTTTATGCAGCAGTCTATTGGAGCACTACAGAAATGGCCACCTTAGCAGTGCATTGCCTTCCAACTATTTTTGGCATCATTGGGCTTCAGGTGTAATGGTTTGAGATTAATTATGTTCTGAATGACAAACTAAACTCTGTTACCCCTAAATGATTCTAATCATCCTTTTCACATCTAGCTGTAACCTCATTGCCTGGCCTGGGCCTATTCCCAACCTCCTACTGTGTCTACTACCGCTAACTCTAAGTACATGATTACTGCTTTCCGATTGTACACGGCTTTCACTATTTCCTGCCAAGGGACTAATCTTAGCCCGTTATCTATTTTATATTTTACCTCCAGTCTTTAGGCAATGCTTAACCCTAACCTATTTAACAAAGTAGTACATTTGGAACTTTCCCCACCCTTATCCAGAAAATAATTGCTTAACCATAAGGTTGGCTTTAATTAAAAAGCCTTATTGTTGTTTCATTATTTCTATTTATAAATTGTAGTGATGATTGACCACAGTATGGTCAGATCTGCAGCACATCCCAGTCTCTCTGCTACCTTCCTTCTCGATAGGACATGCCGCCTGCAGCTATGGATGTGAAGAGACAAGACAGCAGCACTGTGTGTTCAGTGTACTCTCAGAGTGGGGTTAACATGTTAGTAAGTAGTACGTCACAGCGCTGATGATCATTGCCTGCAGGCACAGAATAGATCCATTCCATACCAACTCCAGTGATCCCTCCTATAGATCCTCAGACCTGATATTACACTCAGTGCACCAAAAGGAAAAAAAACTGCTACAGAGCTGTCATTGCTGAGATGATCCGGGGGAGTAAAATGGCTATTTTTTGGTTTCTTGATATTTTGGGGAATTTGTGTAGACTCTGAGACAGAAGTCAAGTACAGCAGCGTATTTGGAGCACTGTGTTATGTCAACTGTGCATCAATCAAAGCTGACTTTATAACAGTCTTGTATTATAGGGGTGGGTGGCTGCATTAAGTCCATCAGATAGATTGTTCATACTCTTTCTTTCCTTTACAGATCGGTGGCTTTGATGGTAGCAACAGGCTGCGCAGTGGAGAGGCATACAGCCCAGCCACTGATACATGGAGACCAATATTAGCCATGAACACTACACGCAGCAACTTTGGCATTGAGGTGGTGGATGATCTCCTTTTTGTTGCTGGGGGATTTAATGGCTTCAACACCACCTCCAACGTGGAGTATTATGATGAGGAGAAGGATGAGTGGCAGGACGCACAGGAGATGGAGATCCACCGCAGCGCCCTCAGCTGTAGTATTATTCCAGGACTTTCCAACATTCGGGATTATGTGGCTGACCGTAACAGCGCATCCATACTGGAAGCCTTTTCATCTTCATCTGATGATATGCAAATGTAACAACGCCACTCTCCAGAAATGCCAAAAACTGGGCTTTTACATGTTTATTGAAATAGAAAATAGAACATGGTACAGAAAATACTGGCAATGTCCTTATACAGAAGAGTAGAATAGACGATTAGCATTAGTTTAAACCAAAGTCTCAGGAATTGCAAGACATTGAAGGAAATGTTCCCTGGCATACCTACAATAACTCTGGTATGCATCAGAAAACCTGAGAAACTGGCATTTCTGACAATAAAAAAAATCAGTTACAGAATCATAATCATTAGTTTGTTTTCCTATCTCTGAATTGAAAAACTATTTTGACACTGCTAGGATGAGTCTCACCATGCAGTCCTAAAGCGCCATACACACGCTCAACAGCAGTCTTTTATGCAGCACAACTATCAAACAGTTTTTGTTGTGAAACAAGTTGAAACAACCAAAAAAAGTTGCTTGCTTTTGTTCACACAACTGATAAGACTGATAAGACGTCAGTCCAACTGTTGGATTGACGTCTTATCAGTTGTGTGAACAATAGCAGGCAACTTTTTTTAGTTGTTTCACAACAAGTTGTTGTTTGATAATTGTGCTGCATAAAAGACCACTGTTGAGCATGTGTATGAGGCTTAAGATGTCTCAGTTGTGGTAGAATGGGATTGTAGGGTTGATGTGTAAGGAAACGCGGAAATGCCGCCATCTCTCAAGGTGAGGCGGCTGTTTCCGCGTCCAGCATGGCGTCACAACGCGGAAAAAACGCTGCATGCCGCATAGGCAGTGCGGCGGAATCCGCATCAGAGGCGGCCCCCGCACTAGATACATTGCATGACAGTACTGGTGTGGCTGGGACTGATAGTCCACCAAGATTCAGACTTACACGCGCGCGAGCAGAAAGGCAGAGTTTAAATAGCAGTTAGAAGGGTGTCGGCTGACCAGCTGGGTCAGCTGACAAATTCCACTGCTCTCATTGGACCAGCAATTAGGGAGGTCCTGGAAAGGTCCTAGAGTATATATACTGCTGGTTGTTCACTTGCTCTTTGTCTGGCGTGCGATCACATACGTGGGAGCACCCAGATCCGTAGTCAGATCCTGAAGTGTGCCGGGACCAGCTGGAGCTGTAATCCTACACTTAGCTAGATATTTGATAGCTAAAGTACTAGTTTGATTGTGATTATATGTTATGACTTTTGCCTGCCTCGACTATCCTCCTGAACTCTGACCTTGTACCTCGATATTTCTGATACTCTGTTGCCGAACCTCGGCTCGTTCCTAGACTCTGTTTCTGCCTCCTGATTTTGTACCCCGATATATCTGATACCCCGTTGCCGAACCCTGCCTGTACTTTGACTCCGCCTTTGCCTACTGTATTTGTACTTTATCTGTCCGTGTGTGTACGACCTGGCTTGTCTGACCTCGAGAACCGACCTCACGATTGGAGGCGGTTCCCAGTCCTGTTAGTGACACTTCTTCCTGAGTGTCACTCTCGGACTTTCCTTCCTACTGTCAGTCTGACTCCTCCCGTCTTGGAGAGCTCAGGTCTGCGGAAGGAATCCGTGCAGTTCTCCTTGCTGCACTGAGGCCTAGGCCTCCTAGTGTTACTGTTACTCCAAAACACTACACTCTACTCAGGCGAACAGAGGTTAGTTTGTATATCGGATTATCGGTGAGACTGCAGATCACTTATAATCTGGTATATATCTGTATTTCCGGCGATACTGCAGATCACCGGTAATCAGATACTCTCTGCGCCCACCGATCGTTACAGAACGCCAGACCTAAAAAATGCAAATGGACGCACATACTGACCGTCTGGGCGCACTTGCCACTTCGGTGGAAAACATCAACCAAGTGCTGGGTAGCCACAAGACTATGATTGATGTCCTGTCAGGCTCTGTGCAAACCCTCCAGACGTCAGTTGATTCAGTGCGATCCTCTCCTAGTACTGACATACGTATGCCTGTACCTGATAAATTTTCCGGCCACAAGTCTGACTTCCGGAATTTCAGGAGTAGAGTGTTATCGTATTTCGAGTTGAGACCCCGATCCTCGGGGACTGAGACCCAACGGGTCACCTTTATTAAAACTTTGCTGTCTGGTGACTCCCAGTCATGGGCATACAACCTGCCTTCTACCGATACTGCTCTGACCTCGGTAGAGGAATTTTTTAAGGCCATGGCCGTAATCTACGACGACCCTGACCTTGCTGCATCCTCTGAGCGGAAGCTCAAACTTTTACGGCAAGGCAGGGGTCCAGTCGAGGATTACGCGGCCGAATTTCGTAGGTGGTCAGTTACGGCCAGGTTTGGCACTTATGCCCTGTTAGATTACTTCCTGTCTGGGTTGTCAGATGAGGTCTCCGACCTAATGTTAAGCCAACCCGAACCCAAAACAGTCGACGAGGCCATCTCATCGGCCATTCGAATCGACCGTAGGCTACGCCATCAGAGACAGACTAGGGGCAGTCATCGGCTTAGGCCGACCTCTTACACAGTGCCTCCCGCTGCACCCCTAGTAACTCCGTCTCCTTCTGTCTCATCATCTCCGGTCTTGCCTCCACCTGAGCCGATGCAGATCGGTCGGTCTAAATTGACCCAAGTGGAGAGAAGACGGAGATTGTCGGAACAACTATGTTTATACTGTGGTGAAGGGGGGCATAGGGTACGAGACTGTCTCATTAAGCCTAATAAGGATAAGCCGGGAAACGCTACCGCCTAGGAGTGATAAGGGGTGACACCCTAGGCGCCCAGCTCGCACCCCTGAAAGAAAGACGATTGCTCCTCCCCTGTACGATTACATGGGGGGACAAATCTGAAGCCACAGAGGCCTTTATTGATTCAGGCTCCGCGGCTAACTTCATGAGTTCCGAATTTGCAGAGAAGTTGGACATTCCTCTCACCCCAGTAAAACCACCTATCCAGGTTACTGCCGTGGACGACTCCCCGTTACAAAGGGACCGTCCGCTGTCCCAGACACCAGAGGTGGAAGTCATTACTGGGGTACTGCACAGGGAGAGTTTACGTTTTTTTTGTGTTACATATGACCACCTCCACCATTGTCCTAGGTATGCCTTGGCTGCAGCTTCATTCGCCACAGATCAATTGGGCGACAGGACAATTAACCAGTTGGTCAGACTTCTGTTCCCAACAGTGCCTAGGAAAAGTGGTATTAGGTCAGACCAAGGTACATGTGGAGGGTGTTCCCGAGCAATACTCCGAGTTCTCGGATGTATTCTGTCCCAGGGCTGCTGATAGGTTACCTCCTCATCGCCCTTTCGATTGCCCCATCGATCTCCGTGCCGGTTGTATGCCCCCTAGGGGTCACCTGTATAATTTGTCTGGACCAGAGAAGGTGGCTATGCAGGAGTACATCCGTGACAATCTGGCCAAGGGGTTCATTCGCCCCTCCCGCTCGCCTGCAGGGGCCGGTTTCTTTTTTGTTAAGAAAAAAGACGGAGGTCTTCGACCTTGCATCGATTATCGGGGCCTAAATAAAATCACGGTGAAGAATCGTTATCCGTTGCCATTAATAGACGATTTATTCACGCAGGTCACAGACGCTAAGATCTTTTCGAAATTGGATCTGAGGGGTGCATACAACCTGATCCGCATTAGAGAGGGCGATGAATGGAAGACGGCCTTCAACACACCCGATGGGCATTACGAGTACTTAGTGATGCCCTTCGGGTTGTGCAATGCGCCAGCCGTCTTCCAGGAATTGATTAACGAGGTATTCAGGGAGGTGTTGGGTAGGTTTGTGCTTGTATACCTTGACGATATACTAATTTACTCCAACAACCTCTCCGAGCACAGGGTCCATGTCAGATTTGTGCTAAACAAGTTGAGACAAAATCTGCTGTACGCCAAGTTGGAAAAATGTATTTTTGAAGTTACATCTGTCGCCTTTCTGGGGTACATAATCTCCACCTCGGGCCTGTCTATGGACCCTGCCAAGGTATCCGCTGTTCTGGAGTGGCCTCAGCCGGTGGGGTTAAAGTCATTGCAACGTTTTCTGGGTTTTGCAAACTATTATAGGAGGTTCATAAAGGGGTACTCCACCGTTATTGCACCTCTCACCAGTCTCACTAGGAAAGGGGCGGATACTACTCACTGGTCGCCTGAGGCCCTACAGGCATTTTCGACCTTGAAGGAGCTGTTCTGCACAGCACCCATACTAAGACATGTAGACACTTCCTTCCCTTTTATTGTTGAGGTAGACGCCTCAGAAGTCGGGGTGGGGGCTGTGCTGTCTCAACGTTCAGGTTTACAGGGTAGATTGCACCCATGTGCCTATTTTTCTCGGAGATTCTCTCCAGCAGAGAGAAACTACGATATAGGCAACAGGGAACTCTTAGCCATTAAACTAGCCTTTGAAGAATGGCGTCATTGGTTAGAAGGAGCGGAGCATACTATCACGGTTTTTACCGACCACAAGAATCTAGAATACATCGAGGGGGCTAAGAGGTTAAGCCCTCGTCAGGCTCGATGGTCCCTGTTTTTTTCAAGGTTCACATTCGTGATTACGTACACCCCGGGCAGTAAGAATACTAAGGCAGATGCGCTATCCAGGTGCTTTGAGCCAGAAACAGCACAGGCCTCCGTCCCTGAGACGATTGTTCCGCGAAAATTGGTGCTGGCTGCAATTGATACTTGGGAAGACTGGAAGGAGACGTTGAGCCCCTTCCAGCAGGACATCCCGGAAGGGAAGCCTGAAGGGGTCATGTTTATTCCCTTGCCCTTTCGTCTTCAGATCCTTGAAATGTTCCACGCACATAAAAATGCTGGACATCCTGGAGTTGCCAGAACACAGGATCTTGTAGCCAGGTGTGCCTGGTGGCCTTCCCTGTCTGTTGATTGCAGGGAATTTGTTAGGGAATGCGCAGTATGTGCTAAGAGTAAACCCTCCCGGCTGGTACCTTACAGCCTTTGCCCGCCCCAAGTGAGCCATGGACCCACTTGTCCATGGATTTCGTGGGTGAGCTCCCCAGGTCTGAAGGCATGTCGGTCATTTGGGTGGTAGTCGACCGCTTCAGCAAGATGGCCCATTTCGTGCCCTTAAAAGGACTCCCCTCGGCTCAGGAATTGGCCGACCTGTTCATCATCCACATTTTCCGGCTGCATGGCATTCCGGAAAACATAGTGTCGGATAGGGGAGTCCAATTCATTTCTAGATTCTGGAGGGCATTTTGCCACCAAATGGGCATGAAGCTGTCTTTCTCGTCCGGCTACCACCCACAGACTAATGGCCAGACTGAAAGGATAAATCAGTCTCTAGAACAATTTTTGAGATGTTATGTTGCGGAGGCACAAGACGACTGGGTCAGATTTTTGCCCTTCGCAGAATTTGCTCAAAATAACTTGAGAAATTCCTCCTCCGGATTTTCGCCTTTTCAGGTGGTAACGGGGAGATCGCCCAAGTTTTCCCCCTTGCCAGTTGCCTCCTCTCCGTTTCCAACCCTGGAAGCCTGGCACAGGGCATTTAAAGTCATCTGGGGGAAGGTGAAGAGTAATCTGGAAAGGGCATTCCAGAGTCAAAAGGGTCAGGCTGACAAAAGACGCTCATTGGAGTGGAAGTTCCAGCCAGGAGACTTGGTCTGGGTGTCCACACGTCACTTAACCCTGAGACAGCCCTCAGATAAACTGGGCCCCAGGTTTGTGGGTCCATTTTCAGTGGCCAAGAAGATCAACAACGTTACGTATTCCGTTGATCTTCCCGCCAGCATGCGTGGGGTAAAGTCCTTCCACGTATCCCTGCTTAAACCAGCAGTCCATGTGGGTCCCACTCCTCCTCCTCCTGTGGTGGTGGACGACCAACCTGAGTACGAGGTAGAAAAGATATTGGATTCACGCATGGTACAGAATTCGGTACAGTACCTCGTACATTGGAAAGGGTACGGCATTGAGGAGAGACAGTGGGTACCGGGTTCACGCATGCATGCAGACGAGTTAAGGAGGGAGTTTCATGCCTTACATCCCAAGAAACCTGGTAGGAGTTGTCCGGAGTCCACTCCTCGGGGGGGGGGGGGGGGGTACTGTAAGGAAACGCGGAAATGCCGCCGTCTCTCAAGGTGAGGCGGCTGTTTCCGCGTCCAGCATGGCGTCACAACGCGGAAAAAACGCTGCATGCCGCATAGGCAGTGCGGCGGAATCCGCATCAGAGGCGGCCCCCGCACTAGATACATTGCATGACAGTACTGGTGTGGCTGGGACTGATAGTCCACCAAGATTCAGACTTACACGCGCGCGAGCAGAAAGGCAGAGTTTAAATAGCAGTTAGAAGGGTGTCGGCTGACCAGCTGGGTCAGCTGACAAATTCCACTGCTCTCATTGGACCAGCAATTAGGGAGGTCCTGGAAAGGTCCTAGAGTATATATACTGCTGGTTGTTCACTTGCTCTTTGTCTGGCGTGCGATCACATACGTGGGAGCACCCAGATCCGTAGTCAGATCCTGAAGTGTGCCGGGACCAGCTGGAGCTGTAATCCTACACTTAGCTAGATATTTGATAGCTAAAGTACTAGTTTGATTGTGATTATATGTTATGACTTTTGCCTGCCTCGACTATCCTCCTGAACTCTGACCTTGTACCTCGATATTTCTGATACTCTGTTGCCGAACCTCGGCTCGTTCCTAGACTCTGTTTCTGCCTCCTGATTTTGTACCCCGATATATCTGATACCCCGTTGCCGAACCCTGCCTGTACTTTGACTCCGCCTTTGCCTACTGTATTTGTACTTTATCTGTCCGTGTGTGTACGACCTGGCTTGTCTGACCTCGAGAACCGACCTCACGATTGGAGGCGGTTCCCAGTCCTGTTAGTGACACTTCTTCCTGAGTGTCACTCTCGGACTTTCCTTCCTACTGTCAGTCTGACTCCTCCCGTCTTGGAGAGCTCAGGTCTGCGGAAGGAATCCGTGCAGTTCTCCTTGCTGCACTGAGGCCTAGGCCTCCTAGTGTTACTGTTACACCAAAACACTACACTCTACTCAGGCGAACAGAGGTTAGTTTGTATATCGGATTATCGGTGAGACTGCAGATCACTTATAATCTGGTATATATCTGTATTTCCGGCGATACTGCAGATCACCGGTAATCAGATACTCTCTGCGCCCACCGATCGTTACATGATGTACTCCATATGGTCACCCTGGGATTCAAGGTGTGTGCTCAGACCATGGCACTGGATAGACAAGCTAAGATACTACAAGGTGCCTGGCTCTTCTACTGACCACATATGAAATCTATAGAAGACTGAGTTATATGAACAAATAATGCGAGGAGGGATGACCCTTCATTGGAGTAGAATCGAATTAAAACTGTATCACGGAAAAACACTGAGTTCTAAGAGAGCCCTGTGACTTTAAGGAAAGGACAGAGGGAGGAGCTTGTGTACTATATGAGGATGATGTCTGGGACTTCTTGACCAATTCCAATCATTCTGATGAAGACACACGCTTAGTGTCGAAACATGTTAATGAGGTTTTAGTGGGGCGCCCCATTAGATCTATTGGAACTAGCTGCTACCGAACCGACAGTTTCCTCACAGGACCAGTGGATATCGTATGACTGGTGGAGGTTGGAGCGCAGGGAAGCAGCGGTGAGACGCACGGAAGTGACGTCTCTGGTCAGAACCCTGACCTAGGAAGTGCTATTGGCGTCTGCCGCGGAGTACGAGGAGTGACGAGCGGCTTCTGGATAGGACCCACTACCTTCACCTGGCTATTGCTACGGCGGGTGGATACGGACGGGAAAATCGATGATAGTCCCCCTCCTCTTGGATTACTGCTGCGGGAGACCCGGGTCAGAACCATTATCGTCAAGACGTATAGGAGCGGACTGAGGAATATATTTCACCTACCAGTAAGCGCCTTTATGGTTATTAGGAATAAGCTGGCGTATTGTGACTGGATATCCTTATGTGGACATTTGTGGGTTCAATTTGCAAACCTTATGTATATATATTTATTTTTATTTTTTATATACACTAAAACTTTTTTGATTTTAGATTTTTGATTACTTTTTTATGGGTGCACCTATACTTTTTTGAGAACTCATCAGCAAACTCTCAGGTTGTATGAAAAAGTGAGTGCAGAGAGATTGTGTGTGTCATATGTATTCCACCAACTCAATTTATTCATTTTATAATTCATTTATTTTAATTGATCAATAAAAGTTAAATATAAAAAGATACGTTAATTACTGTGGAAAGTGTCAGCGCTTCTTACATATTGTTTGAAAACTTTTTTTAGTTGTTTCACAACAAGTTGTTGTTTGATAATTGTGCTGCATAAAAGACCACTGTTGAGCATGTGTATGAGGCTTAAGATGTCTCAGTTGTGGTAGAATGGGATTGTAGGGTTGATGTACTCCATATGGTCACCCTGGGATTCAAGGTGTGTGCTCAGACTATGGCACTGGATAGACAAGCTAAGATACTACAAAAGTAAGGAGGTCAGCACTACAAGCAAGATCAGCACTACAAGCAACACATTTTCTTTATCAGGAAAAAGTCACTCATCACTGGGTAAAGAAGTGAAAGTGGGAATGTTACTAACAGTATACACATTTCTCAGTGCGCTCGGTGTTACAGCCTCTAAAACCTTCTCATATCAAAAGTAAGCTATGCAGGCCCAGATTTACATCATAGGAGCCTATAGACACAAATGTCCTGGCACCCTAGACTTCGCCCCCCTTGAACCTACAAAGCCCCACCAAACTGCACCACAAGTGTGCTGACTGGCCCAGCTGTCACTTCTTTCTTATGTCCCTTGCCTGTCTTATCTAGCTACAGGTGCCCCTTATTATTGAGGGTACTTCTGGCTACCTAATACTAAGTATCTATAGGTGCCCCCAAGTAAGTAGCTAGAGCACCCTCAGTATTAAGTAGCTAGAGGTGCCACCGAAGGAGATCTTGTCGGTGGAATGCCCAGAGCAGGGTGAGTAACCCCTCCTCTACACTCTCATTAGGACTTTGCATAGGTAAGATGAGAGCAGGGCACTTGGGGACGGGAAGGTGCTGCCTTCCATCATCTCCCTTTCCATCATCTGGTGCCTGTAGGCACATGACTACAGTGCCTTATAGTCAAACCGTCCCAGAAGCTATGCAAAGTATATCAGACAGTTGGTAGAGGGTTATAAAGCATGCTGGCTGAAAAGGGAAGAAAAATGTTCTCTTTTTTACATATTAACACAGGAACAGACTGTCAGGTTTTAGAGGCATTATAACACTTAAAGGGTACTGTATTTGAAGTGACATGATACGATAAACATGTATGTACAGTCCAATTGCTACATAGAACTAGACAGTGTTCCTTTTTTATTTTAAGAATTAAGAATTCAGGTTAACAATTCAGGTATGCAAATGATAATTTGTCTTCACTGAGAGTTGAGTCTTACGACTATATCGTAGCTCTCACTAATAACTAATTACACGCCATAACACCAGTGGCGGCTTCAGCTGCAAATTTTTTTTAGGGGGGTGGCACAAAGGAGGCACGATGGCTGGCTAGTGGAGCTTATTTGGATGATCAAAATAGATGTGTATATTGTGAGCTTTAGCAATTGTTTGCCTAACTGGGTGATAAAATTAAAGCTAGCTAGTTTAGCAATGATGGGGACCAAATGTAAACATCACAAACAGAACTCAGGTTTTTCAGCAGAACAGTTGTCCATATGATGGTGCTATTATTGAAGATACGTTCTCTGCAGATGTATTTGGCTAGTTGCCTGGCATGCCTTAAAGGACACCCGTGGCGAAAATAAACTAATGAAATAAGTAATTGTATCTATCTTCCTTCTACTAAGCCATGATGTGCGGTACATTGCGGTATCTTTCAGCATAGTAGAAGCAGTAAAGTGTTGTACCGTGTTAGCCAATGACTTTTTAAGATATTCCACAGTTTTATTTTATGTTTAAATCTATTTTTAAGTTGTTAAGTGTTTTATTGTTTTTGCTCAATGACACATTCATTGAAGTATGCCAGAGCTAAAATTTATGAACTATTGACCATTTATATCTCTTTTCTGCTCTCAGACGCCATTTTCTGCTAGGAAAGTGTTTTATAGTTGGAATTTCTTGTCAGTGAGGGTCACACTGTAGAGTCAGGACTGAGTCAGCCACTTACATACCTAGGGCTTGATTCACAAAGCAGTGCTAACTGTTAGCACGCTTGTGAAAAGTCCCTCTTCACTCAGTTTAGGCGTGTAAAAATTAACTCGCGCGCAAAGTACCGCGTGCAAAACTATGACGTTTTCGTCGCTACCCATGCAACCTTATAGTCGCATCGGGTGCGCCATGTTTGTCGCACCGTGATGTGAAATTGCGCGCACACCGCTTTTTGCGCGCGGGACTGCACGCGCGAGTTCATTTTAAAAACGGTGCTAACCTAGTTAGCACCCTACTTTACACGCCCAAAGTCTTCAGGCGTGCTAACTAGGTTAGCACCGCTTTGTGAATCAAGCCCCTGATATTTAACTCTTTCAGGCAGAGAAAGAAAAAAAGGAACACAGCATAGTCACATGTCACCTCGGGTATCCTTTAATCCTTACTTGCTAGCAAGCTACTCCTCTGTGGACAGATCACAGACAATTCCTAGCAGCCCCCAGCCTGTGTCTCATGACTCTAGGGACAAAATCCACTGGGGTTAGGGGGTCTGGATGCTCCACTGGGGGTGGGGGTCTGTGGGGACACTCCACTGGGGGTGGGGTCTGTGAGGACTGGGGATGCTAGACTACTGAGCGTGCAGGTGAGTGAGGGAGAGAGAGAGGGAGGGTTTCTTACCCAGGCTTCGGTCTCTACCCATTCACGTCATGTGACTACAGGGGAGGACTGGGACCTTTTGGCCTGGGGGGACAACACAAACTAGAGGCCCGTTTCACGGCATCCCCAGCCCAAAGCCATATCTTTCTTGTGTGCAAATCTTCAAATTGTGATGACTAACAGCCCCACACACACTATGTACCTGATGCCTAACCCCATTTCTCCACACAATCTACCTGTCTGTGTCTGATGCCTAACCTTAAAGGAGTTATCAGGCTTTTTTTTTTATGAAAATAAGTGCTACTTACCCTGGGCTCGTCCAGCCCCAAGCTCCCAGCATGTCCCTTGCCGCAGCTCTGCAGTCAGCTGTTCGCTGCCGCTGCCTCCCAGCCCCCGGCGATGACGTCAGGCCGACTGCGCCTGTGCGAGCGGCGCTGTCAATCACCGCCACATGGACCAGAGCGTACTGTGCAGACGCAGAACTACTGCACCTGCGCAGTACACTCCGGTCCACGTGGCGGTGATTGACAGTGCTGCTCGCACAGGCGCAGTACAGGCCAAAATCCAGTTCGGACTGGTGCCATCGCCGGGGACTGGGAGGCAGCGGCAGCGAATGGCTGACTGCAGAGCTGCGGCAAGGGACATGCTGGGAGCGTGGGGCTGGAGGAAGCCCCGGGTAAGTAGCACTAATTTCATGAAAAATGCCTGATAACTCCTTTAAACAACCCCCCCCCCCCCCCACACACACACACACACACGCACACACACAAACCTACCTACCTGGTGATGCCTAACCCCACTCCTGCCCACCCACCATACAAACTACTTGTCTGACACCTACCCCCCCCCCCCCCTTCCAACTACCTGTTTGACAGTGCCTAACTGCCTGCCTCCCCCCTTCCCCTGCCGCCAATCACACCACAAGAAGAAAAAACGTTCCCCCTCAGGCCAGGGTCAGAATGGGGATGATTATCACACACAAAAAACTCAAGAGGGCACTGGCCTGGGCAGAGAATTGAATTTGACAGCAGTAGCAGGCAGGCAGCAAAGTGTGAGTAACTCAGTGACAAGAAGGGAGAAGAAGTACAGAAACGAAATTTATAAAAACCACCTTCTCCTCTGGCAACCTGGACCCGACCTCATCTATCCTCCTGTCTCCTCAGTCCTACACCTCCTCCTCCTCCACAGCAGCAAGCAGCTATAGGTGGCATCTCCGACTCCCAGCCCCCAGAGTGTCCAACTCCTCCAGCCAGGACAGCCAGCCAGCCAGCCACTCGTAGCCGCAGCTCCAGGCTCCCAGCCCCCCCAGCACAGAAAGCTGAAGAGTGAGACAGCTCACTCCGACGACACCTCAGGCACAGCAGCACAGGGGAGGACTGTGTCCGACTCCTCCAGCCAGCCACTCGTAGCCACAGCTCCAGGCCCCCAGCCCCCCCAGCACAGAAAGCTGAAGAGTGAGACAGCTCACACCTCAGGCACAGCTGCACGTTGCGGGCGGCAATGGCTCCAGGCGGGGGGAAGAGTCAAACAGGGTCAACCCACCTGGCCGGAGAGGACCTAAGCTATTTGTGTCCTTGTGCCGCTCACATATACCGCAGGCGCAGCCACGCACAAGGGCACACCACGGCCGGCCGCCTCAGCCCCTTCTTTGATTGGATACTTCAACTTGCCGGGAAATATCGCGCGAGGTTGCGATCCCCACTGCGAACCTGTCACCTGTGGTATGTCTGCGGCCACTGCGTATAGCAGCAGCCGGCCCTAATTACTTAAGATTCGGACGGCCCGGGGGGCAATTGCCCCCCGTCCCCCTGGGCCAGTCCTCCCCTGTGTGACTACCACTCTTGGTCACGTGACGAAAGGGGAAGAAACGGAAGCCTGGGTAAAAACCCTTCCCCTCTCTCTCTCCCTCACCCACCCACTCAGCAGACCAACGAAATGAAAACTGATCCAATCGACCGGTGATCAGATTCGTTTTCACAGATCCGTTTGCCAGTGTGCACCAAGCCATCCGGATCCGGTGAAGCGGAGACCGGATCTGCTTTACCAGATCCGTTTGGCTTTAAAACACAGTGTGAACCGGGCCTAAAGCTTGACCCAAGCAGGGCATGGTGGTTTGCAGGTCTCCTATAAATAAACTGAGCAGCAGAACCAACCCCTACAGGAGTTACAAAGCTAGCAGCATATTAATGGAGATAGGGAGAAGCTGTCACAAACATCAGTGGACCCTGTATCTTAATTAGTTTGACTTTGGTTCCCCTTTATTTGTTTACTGTAACATGCAAATCAATTGCAAGCAAATACAATAATTTGGCACACAAAAGAAAAATCAATGTCCACTTGTGCAGGTGTGGAAAAACGGAATTGTCATTCCACAGTGTGGCCAGCAGAGGGACGTGAAGGCGAGAGCTTGTCCCACCCCACGTGTTTTGTCTTCGGCCTGCTGCTCTCTGTTCCTCATCTCACTCGCTGCCTGCTGCACGGCCACGGAGACATCATGCCTACCTTTGAGCTCTCCACCAACGTGTGCAAGGATGCCATTCCTGATAGCCTTCTAGGCTCCCTGACCGAGCAGCTGGCCAAGGCCACTGGCAAGCCGAAAGAGGTGAGCGGCGAGACGAGATAATGACAGGAAGCCTGGGGTGGGAGGGGCTGGAGCGTTACAATGCTGGCGGTCAGTGTCTCGGAGGGAGAGACCTGTGCTGTATAGATAGATATTTCTCCGCTGTCTATCTACCTTTTTACTTCAGTGTTTATTGGAGTTAGGAAGTGGACAGCTGATTTGTACAGCAACATGAGCGCAATTACCGTCAGCCCCCTCCCGGTATTAAGGCTCCTACATGCATAGCTCTCAACTGTCCCTTTTTCGGAGGGACAGTCCCTTTTTGGGAGCCCTGTCCCTCTGTCACCCTCATTTGTCCCTCTTTCAGGACTTTGTGCCTCTTTCTATATAAATATGTATATTAATATGCTAAAAATCTGTTTAATTGACTCTAAACTTTATTTCCATCCTTTAAATTGATACATTACTAATTTTAAAATGTTTCTATGAAGGAAAATTAACCTAGATAGAGAGGACCAGTGTGGGTTGAATTATAAAACAACATATTTTTTTATGAAATCTTTATGGTATGTGTGACTAGGGGCATGGTGGGGGCGTGACAAGGGGTGTGGCTTAAGTGTCCCTTTTTCTCATATCTCAAAAAGTTGGGAGGTATGTACATGTCATGTCAATATTAGTGTCGGGGTGGCCAATCTGGTACTTCTATTTCTATGCAGATTTCAGTAGGGAAAAAATCTGAACGCTTAGGAAGGGGAGGGGGTCTGCCAACGAAATCTCATTCATTACATTGCCTTTCCTGTCTCCTACTCTCATACTAACCTTGCTGTCTTTTGCCACTAGCCTGTTCTCCTCCTGTGCCTAAAGGCCCGGTTCACATTGGCAGGTAAAATGGGCCATGTAGCGGGCCGTACCGAAACAGGTCCTAACGGATCTGTTCACATTGTTCCATTAGATAGGATCCGTTCAGCACATTATGCTGAACGGACAGCAAGTCTGGGGTGGCTGCGATAATTCCGGAATAATGGATGCGTTGCACTGACCGCTCGCTAAAGGATCACAAACTGAAGCCAAATAAAAATGTATCCATTTCTTGGATCAGTTTTTGGTTATTCCAGTGTAAACCAGACCTAATGCTTAGTACACACCATGCAATTTCCTGTCCGATTGATAGGAATCGGACAACTATTTTAGACATGTCCGATCTGGTTTTGATCAATAATGGGAAAATCGATCCCATTATTGATCGGATGCAGTTTGGACATGTACACACGATACAACTTCCCGTCAGATTACCTGTCGTTCGGACAGTAAATTGAATTGTGTGTATCCGGTGTAAAAATTTACGCATTAAACCACTAACGCGTAAAAACGTATGTGTTAATGTTCCTGCCCTAGCGGGAATGCGTAAAAACGTACGCAATGCGGCCCGCCGACCTCCGAGGTCGGCATGCTGCCAGCGGGGGACTGGAGCAGCAGTGAGTGACTACGAGGGCACAGGATGGCTGCATGGGGCTGGTAGAAGCCCCAGGTAAGTGAAACTCATTTTTTTATTTTGCTTGGACATTCCCTTTAAGGTTTACACGATTCAACCAAATTGATCTATTTTCAATTTTTTAGGGGTTTTTTTTTTTATAAGATTTTTTTTTTGATAAATATCTGATCAAAAAAATGGATGTCATGTGACAGGTATGATATATTGACTTTTTTGGGGGGGCATGGGGCACTTACTTTCGGAGGGCTCCTCCCTACATATCTCCCCACAGCTAGGTGAAGCCATGATGATATTGTTGAACAATTGCAAAAC
The DNA here is from genome assembly GCF_040937935.1 of Hyperolius riggenbachi. Taxonomy (NCBI): domain Eukaryota; kingdom Metazoa; phylum Chordata; class Amphibia; order Anura; family Hyperoliidae; genus Hyperolius; species Hyperolius riggenbachi. The sequence goes on along the minus strand of NC_090646.1, from coordinate 488,935,080 downwards.
AAGGTAGAAGCCAACATCAATTAATAATTGTCTTAAACAAGAATTGGGTCTATAAAATATAATTTCATCATTAGGGTACAATTGCAAAACAAGGTGCTGCGGTGAAATTGCACGTCCCCGGGTGCCACAGTGCATGATTGTCAGGAGATGTAGTCTATGACTAGATTTCCCGGCATGCCTTGCAGCATCTGGGGCCACACAACATCACTGCGAGTACGTCGATCTGCTTCACCTGCAGCTGAGGCACACGAGATGGAGGCCTGCATACAGACGGGGGACTAGGGAGCACTCCTTGAAGGTTATTATAATATGCTGTGCGTTCAGCAGATGTGCATGATTTACAGTTGCAGTGAAGCATAGTGCTATGTACTGTATGCTTCACTGTATGTTTTACATCGCACTTGTGAACTTTTCAACACTGTTGCATTAACCCTATTTCTTAGGATATGCAACGTATATAGTACAAAAGCATCCTCACTGTGTGATCCCCACGGTTGTCTGGTAAATCAGCCTTATAGTGTGTTTTGGAGTATTTGCTTAGCTGCAGTGTAGAGATGAGCCAGGAATGCAGAGATGTGGCATAGAGGGGAATGTTGTCTGGGCACAGACATATTGTTTAGACAGGAAGCTACAGAGGCAGACATTGGAGGGGTACAGAGAGGCACCAGGATTAATGAAAATGCTTAGTGTCAGCATATTGTCATATCATGCTTTGCTGACAGAAATCCACCTAGAAATCACTGACATGAAAAGAAATATGCAGCAGCGTTGTGTATTTGTAGAATCTACTGCACGGAAACTGTGCTAGTGGATTTCATAAGTTCTCATTGTTTCATGGCTGTATGCTCAAAAGTAACTTGGTAGGGTTTTGTAAAAGCTGAAGTGTGATGAGGTAATCATCAGTGGAAGAATGGCCATAGTCTATCATTGCGGTGAGAGCAAATCAGTGTGCAGGATTCAGAATCAGATTGCGGCACCCAGAATTGTTTGTGGTACACACTGCATTGAACATAGTGCAAATTTACATACAGTGAATAACAGACATTTAATAAATACATACAGATATCAAAGTATAGGTAAAGGCCCATACACACGTCGGATTTTAGCGAACGACCCGTCGTTTGAACGTTCCGTCGTTCGGACGTTTTCGCGTCAAATCCGACGTGTGTACAGACTATCGTTCGCGTGATAAGACTGGTTACCAACGATCCGCCGGGCGGATCGCTGGTAACCAGTCTTATCACGCGAACGATAGTCTGTACACACGTCGGATTTGACGCGAAAACGTCCGAACGACGGAACGTTCAAACGACGGGTCGTTCGCTAAAATCCGACGTGTGTATGGGCCTTAACAGTAATGCATTGGTACCGGGTACCATGCTAGGAGGATTTGCTGTGTTGCTCGAGTTCAGAAGGAGCACAGTTTGGGGGGAAAAGGTGTTTCTGTTCCTGGAGATATTGGTGGGGATGGTTCTGTAGTGGAGGCCTGAAGGTAGGAGGTTGAAGAAATGACTGCCAGCGTGGAGGGGGTCGTGCAAAATCCTGTTGCCTCTAGTTCTCAGCCTGGATGCGCGGAGGTGGTTTAATCTTAACGTCTGTACTTGTCACTTGTGGTAGTGCCTGCATACCATATGATAATAGAGGAGCAAAGGATAGACCAAATGGTGGCAGTGTAGAAGCTGGTCAGCAGCTCCTGCGGCATACCAAACTTACTCAGTTGTCTCAGGAAGAATAACCTTTGCTGAGCTTTCTTTCAGCATTTGGAGTTATTCTCGCCCCATCTCAAGTCGATGGTGGTGGTTGTACCCAGGAACCAAACGTTTGGTACTCTGGTGACTTCAGTGGCTTCGATAAAGACCGGTTTGAGCAAGGGAGGCCCATGAAGTGGGTCCAAGGTATTACTATTGGAAGCATGTTCCATCTATGGTAGGCATATAAGGCATTGGAGCTAATTGATAGAAAAAATATTAGAATTTTGCATGTAGCTGATATCTGCTTACCTTGTTCCTAATACTGAGAACAATTTTCCTTCATAAAACAGAAGAGAAGGCATTTGAAAATCTCCATGTGAGTGAGACATCACACCTGTAAGGCATCGCTTCAGCACAGAGGCAGATTATGTAAAACATTCTTTTTCATGCCCCCTGTCACAGGACCCCTAGTGGCCAGACCGCAAATTGCCTTTCAATCGGTTTCAGCACACAGACCATGCAAGCTGTGGTCGCAGGCGGTGCGCAGAAACCGCTGGAATTTTGGCAGCAGACCGACTAGAAGGGAGCCTGTGAGTTACGGTAATTACAAATTACACACTATTTCAGGGTATAACTGCCACCCACCTCTGTTACCATAGGACAGAGGAGCCCACTGACTGGCTAAGTCTAGACCTGCAAATAAAAACTGTTAAACACACTCTATTCTGTCTAGCTAGCGACAATAGTAGCATCTCTTCAGAAGCCTGGGTTCAGTTTCGGTGTGGCTGAATAATAGGGTAGCTGGACTAACAACTGACGATAGCGTCGGTTTATTGAAATGCAATATAAATAATATATACAGAAAATTATTAAAATCAACAATTATAGAAACATTAATAGCCAGTATGAATACAAAAAGGGACGAAAATACTTAGTTCATGGAAAGTTGTCCTTTCTGGGAAAATCATAAGGTTCTTGGTTTCAGTTCAGTTCAGTTAGGAAAAAAGTTCAGACAAGATGGCCACCACTGTTCCTCAAAGTTGCAGCAGGCTCCCATGAAGGTGGAATGTGGAGGAATGAGGGAGGAGTCCCTCGCAGACACTTTTGAACAATGTACATCTTTGGGTGGAGTCTCAAGTCCAGCCCAGGGGCTGGACAGGGGCGGTAAATCTCCTGGGTGGGTTTCCCATGCCCACCAAATATGACATTTGTCATATCTCGGCTTACGCTTTCCGCACACACATGACCATCACAGATTCAGATACCAAACTTGGGCATGTTTGCATGCCCGTTACAAAACAGTGGAATACCTCGAGTTCTGGTTATGTTAGTGGCTCCAATTTAATATCAAAATACTCACAAGATCCAGACCAGCACAATGAGATAACTTCCACATCTCTCCTATGAATGATATTTCTAAAACATGCTAAAGATCAAAACTCCATGCTTTCCTATTCTGGCTGAATGGCTCCGGCCAGTCTGTGGGAAGCAGTTCTTTGAATAGGCTCACCATTTGGTGAGCCTATTGACATCTATCTGAGGTAATTAAAAGTAAACACTAGCCTCTTGGACACAAGCATAGTTCCTGTTCATTAGAAAATCAAAAGACACCCTACACCTAAGTTACTGCTAGTTCTCTGCTGAGAGGAAGAGAGAGCCCAGATTGTATCGATCCTAATCGCAATCGATGCAGAGAATGGATTACGATCGCATTTTCTTCACGGGCGGTTCAAGGACGCGTCTGCAGCCACGCAACCGTCCGTGACACCCCCTTCAGGTGCTTCTCCTAGTATGGCTGGTTTATAGCCCACCTGTAGTGTATTAGATTGACACATAATCCAGCTTGCACCCATATGTTTTAGGTTGTTTGTCTTCCATCAGTGAAAGGTATGGCTTTGTGGTAGCAAAGTTGAGGAGAACCAAAACCTCTTGGATTTCATTCCGTGCACTAGCCATAGCTATGTGATGACCGCTATCCAGTTGCCTGTTGGTTGGACCGTGCAGCAATCACATGTCTGTGGAATTGACTGGGTGACTTCATAAGGTAAAGATATGTTGGACAAGTTTGTAAGCCTTATCTATTCGCTATTTTTGCCTCATTGATGAGTGGCACTGGGAACGTCTAGCTGCTTCTGTTTCCTTACTCTTTGTTATGCTAATTGCACATGAAGCAATTTCCCATCCGATCCACTGGTTATCTGACAGGAAGTTGCATCGTGTGTACATGTCTACACTGCTCACGATCGATAACGGGATTAATTTTCCTGTGATAACGTTGTAAAATCCATTCTGTTAGCAAATAGGAGCAGATCAGACATGATGAAACTAATCGTCCGATTCCCGTTGAACTGACGGAAAATGTAATTGTGTGTACCCAGCATTATTAGAGGACACACAAGATGAGTAAAAAAAAAAAACCCTAATGCTGGGAATACTGTTCCTTTTTTAGGTGATTAGATGGTTCGATAGATAACTTCCGACATGTCCGATATCCCTTTCGATTCTTTGGCCGCTTGTTTTCTGATAGAAGTGAATGGAAAAACATAAGAAAAACGAGCGGAAGAAAAGAGAATCGACTGCAAAATCGAGCGGCAAAAGTGATCGAGAGGAGAAACGCATGGCAGAAATGAACCGTGTATTCCCAGCATTATTTGTACTTACCTGAGGCTTCTACCAGCCCCTACAAGTCACATGTCCCTCGCCACAGCTCCGCTCTTCCTCCCTCTCTCGCTGGCAGCCTCTGAAGGTCACTGGCACCAGATGGATCGCAGCCTTCTCCTGCGCAAACATGCCTGCGTAATCGGGAGCGTACTGCGCAGACACTGTTTGCTCCTGGTGACACGGGCGCAAGCGCAGAAGACACCGACCCATCCAGGGGTTCGGCAATCTTCAGAGGCTGCCAGTGGGAGGCTGAGTAAGACCAGAGCTGCGGTGAAAGACACACGTGACTGGAAGAAGCCCCAGGTAAGTAAAAATGTTTTTGTTTTTTTTTGTTTTGTTTTGTTTTTTACTCATCTCGTGAGTCCTTTAAAGGGAAGGTCCAAGCAAAAAAAAAAAAAAATGAGTTTTACTTACCTGGGGCTTCTACCAGCCCCATGTAGCCATCCTGTGCCCTTGTAGTCACTCTCTGCTGCTCCAGTCCCCCACTGGCAGCTTTCTGACCTCGGAGGTCAGGGCCACATTGCGTACATTTTTACGCATTCCAGCTAGTGCAGGAACAAAAATGTACTCGTTGCACCACTAACGCGTAAAAATGTATGCGTTAATGTTCCTGCACTAGCGGGAATGTGTAAAAATGTACGCAATTCGGCCCTGACCTCCGAGGTCAGAAAGCTGCCAGCGGGGGACTGGAGCAGCAGTGAGTGACTACGAGGGCACAGGATGGCTGCATGGGGCTGGCAGAAGCCCCAGGTAAGTGAAACTCATTTTTTTTTTGCTTGGACCTTCCCTTTAAGGTAGTTAGGCTGAGGGAAGAGTTTGTGCTGAGTACTGTGCTATACAGTAAGCAACTGAAAAAGAGCACCCACAAAAGGAAGAAGGGAGAGATAGCCAGCAAGCTGAGGAGTAATCTCACCTGATGGAGGTGCTGATGTGCCCATATGGGGTTATCAGCTTTCAGGCTGGTGTCCCACTTTACCCGGGCACCAGTCTGCTGTAAGCAAGTCTTATGACTGTACAGTCAACAACCGTTACCTCTGTGGCCATCTCCAATTACACTACAGAAACCTACAGGTGTTGGACAAAATAATGGAAACACCTTGAAAAATCAACAAAATATATTTTAATGTGGTGTAGGTCCACCTTTTGCGGCAATTACAGCCTCAATTCTCTGAGGTATTGATTCATACAAATTGTGAATTGTTTCCAAAGGAATTTTAGCCCATTCTTCAGTTAAAACACCCTCCAGTTCTTTTGGAGACGATGGCGGCAGAAATAGACTTCTTACTTGAATCTCTAATAACGACCATAAGTGCTCAATAATGTTGAGGTCTGGGGATTGTGGTGGCCAGATGAGATGCTCAACTTCATTACAATGTTCCTCGTGCAATTCTTCAACAATTCTAGCTGTATGGATTGGGGCATTATCATCTTGAAAGATGACATTCCCCTCCGGAAACAGTTCTTGAACCATAGGATGAACTTGGCCGCCTAAAATTCCTAAATAGTCTCGGCTGTTAATTCTTCCATGAAGAAAAATCATTGGCCTGGTGGATTTCCAAGAAATAGCACCCCAGATCATCACAGAACCCCCGCCATGTTTTACGGTTGGGAGAAGGCAGCCTGGATGAAAAGCTTCTTTCGGCTGTCTCCAAACGTACACTCGGCCGGAGGTCAGAAATATGGTAAACGATGAATCGTCAGAGAAAATCACATTTTTCCACTGCTCGAGGGACCAATTCTGGTGGTTTCTACACCACTCTAAACGCTTTGAAACATTAGTCTTTGAGAGCAGAGGTTTTCTAATTGCAGTTCTTCCGTAGAATCCAGATTTGTGCAGCTCTCGACAAACAGTTTTTGTGGAAACTGGGTTCTGTAGGTGTTCATTTAGCTCTGCAGTGATTTTAGGAGCCTTGGTCTTGCAAACTTTTCTAACAATTCGATTTAGAGTCCGACGGTCTCTCTCAGATAACTTCGACTTTTGGCCACAACTGTTCTTTGCTGAGGACGTTTTTCCTTGTCTTTCAAAGGCAGTCATTACTTTTGAGACAGTACCTCTTGAAATGCCAAGCATTCGGACAGTTTTTGTTACAGTAGCGCCTGCCATACGAGCACCAACAATTTGGCCTCTTTGAAACTCTGAGAGATCTGCCATTTTTATAAATTATAACCAACTGTGGCTTAAATATCTGTAAAAAACAATTAATTTAAACATATCAAATAACAAAAAAATAAACAAAACTTTTAACATATGTCAAGTTTTGATTGCTTAAAACATGGATTATGGTGCCAGAATGTTAGGAGTTTCCATTATTTTGTCCAACCCCTGTATATTAAGTAAAAGTATATCAGCTTGTATTGCTGACCAAAAATAGTCACTGAACCAGAATAAGCAGCAGCCAGGGAAGCCAGAACATCTTCACGGCAAACGTATTCTTTGTCACTGGTAGTCGATCAGTTCAGATTTTTAGAAGTCGTTTAGCAGTAATTGTCACCGTTACAATTTTCATATAGATTTCCTAGTCGGTATACAAAAACTAAGGGCACCCTTTCATGTTATAATACACCATTATTTTGGTATAATAGTGCTTTGTTTGCTCCCTGTGCTTTCCTGTATTTCTGTGCACTTCTGGATATAGAAGCCTGGCACCACCATCAGTTGTCTAATACAATGGCCTCTGGGGAGGTGGCATCGGGTTCTTATCAAACCCCATTTTATGTCTATGATACAGGTTGCCTAGGGTTAAGCCCTGTACACAGGGTAGATAAAACTCTGCCGAGGTGGCCGATAACAATCGCCTCTGCCGAGAATCCTGCTTGTGTACAGCAGCTCTTGACCACCTGGCCAGTTATCCGCCTGATGGATCGATGGTTCCAGAGCTCGTGAAGAAGCATGTGATTAGTTTTGATCAGCTGATAGATTTGCAAGGCTCTGATTTTCTTTGAGCGCTACCTGTAGTAGCACGCATCCGCAGTTTTCGTCGCTCTCGCCGCTGTCTCCCCACCGTGTCCCGTCGCAGCTCACTTGCTCTGCCTGTCTCCATGACGGCAGAGCCCTGTGAGCCAGTCAGGAGCCGATTTCATTGGCTCCTGGTCGTGTCTATCAATGTAAGCATCTCCCATAGGCTGACATTGATAAACACGGTCAGGAGCCAATGAAAGCTGTTCCTGACCAGCTCACATGACTCTACCATCATAGAGATGGCAGAGTGGGTGTCCTGAGAATCTTGGTGTGCGGCATGGATGGCAGTTGGGGCGGGTATATGCGGCGATTTGTTGGTATTCCGTTGTTATTGTCAGGGCTGTGGAGTCGGAGTCGAGGAGTCGGAGTTGCAGTCGTTGATTTCATAAACTCAGGAGTCGGAGTCGGATTATTTTTGTACAAAATCCACATAAGTCAGGGCTAAAAAATGAGGTTAATTTACCTGGGGCTTCCCTCAGCCCCCTGCAGCTGATCGGTGCCCTCGCAGCTCCGGTCCGATGCTCTTGGACCCGCCGGCGACGACTTCCGGTTTCGCCGTCACCGGCCGACAGGCATGGGAACGAGAGTGATTCTTCGCGTTCCCAGCCACAATAGCACCCCCTATACTGCTATTGCGGAAAGAAGGTTATTGTACCAGCTGTCTCTGGTCCTTAAGGGGGCAGAGGCCGCTGGTACTTAGGTGGTTAAGCTGGCCATACACTACTCCCCCCCCCCCCCCCCCCTCCCCCTCCCCCCAATATCGATATACATCAGATTCGATCACTGTGATCGAATCTGCCTGAAATATGTAATGCAAATGTTAGTTGATCAATTTCTGTCCGAAATCCTTCAGGACAGAACATTTTACCCAATCTGTGTCAGGTCTAGAGTGCGTCACTAGTGGTGTTTCGATTTGTCGACTACTGATGCGGAAAAGCTGCAGTACTAACCTGTCCTGCTGGTGTGTGTCCTCCCGGGTCCTGCGGTTTAACTCCATGCTGCAGGTCTCCTCCTCCCCATGTCCTCTTCTCTTCAAACACTAGAGTTACGGCAGCATACATGCTGGAAGTGTTTGAACTTAAGCTTGTGTCACATGATGTGGCACAGAAGAGGACACAGGGAGGAGACCTGCAGCATGGAGTAAAACCAAACGGACCCGGCAGGACACACGTCAGCCAGACAGGGGAGAGCGCAGATGGTGGGCTCTTTGAGCTGCATAACAGATGGCAGCTCCCCAAATTTTGAATCCATTTCATTCTGAAATAGATTCAAAATCTGTGTGCGGTGTATGGGCAGCCAATAGATCGCTATCTGATCAGATTCAGTCAGGGAGGGATCTATCTAATGGTCGATCTGGTGCCCATCTGTAGGTGGATGGCCACCTTAACAAATCTATCAACCGCTCAAAATGCTTTCTCCATGAGTTCTGCTACACTTTAAAAAAAAAAAAAAAAAAAAAAAAATATATATATATATATATATATATATATATATATATATATATATATATATATATATATATATATATATATATATAATATATTAGTTATATAACCAGTTAATGTAGTGTTTGCAGTAAATATTGTTTTGGGTGGAAACAGATGCTGCTAACATATGTTTTTGTCTTTTTAGATGTTGTTTTATACCTTCTGTAGATTTTGTTTATGAAACTTTCTTATATTGTTTGTTTGTTTTCTTCTTCAGTATATTGCTGTGCATATTATGCCAGGCCAGATGATGAGTTTTGGGGGCTCCACAGACCCATGTGCTCTTTGTTCCCTGAAAAGTATTGGCAAGATCGGAGGACAGCAGAAGAATTACACCAAGATACTGAGTGATATACTGTCTCAGGAGCTGTCTATCCCTGCCGACAGGTATGTCTTCTGGTCACTGCACAGTACTGGCTCCATGCACTTGTCTTACTGTTGCCTGACTCGGCACATGGCATCACGATATTACACTGAGGACACTTATGACAACCTGTTAAAGAGGACCGAGCAACAATTTTAACAAACATATAAAGCAAACCTCACTAATGCTGCTGGCTTTTTTGGGGCATAGGAGGGGGGTGTTGGCATGCATTACAAATGGGGGACTGCTATATGCTAGCCTCCATCTTGGTTGTTCATGTGCCGAAGTCCCTGCAGCACAAAGTAGCTGCATTGTTGTTGCGCACCCCAGGCCACCACAGTATATGCCAGAGATGTGATCATATCTCCCAGCGTGCACTGTGGTGGCTGGGGACACGCAACATCCCCACAGCTACTTCAAGCTGCATATAGATTGTGGCCATAGATAAGTAAATGTACACTGGACTTAACCCCTACGTCCTTTCCCAAAAGCCCACAGCACTTACGAACCTCCTTTAGGGGAAGGGTCTTTTATATATTTGTTTAGTGTAGGATCACCCAGTAGCTCAGTTTCTTTTAACTGTGCCCCAACGCTTACTGAGAAGTCCAGGTTCTCATCTTTTCAAGCTTAGGTGCCACCGTCAGTATTATATCATTTCTAGGATAAGCCATATAGCAGTCCATAAAGATTATATAATATATTTCTGTTAATACCAAAAATCCTATGTCCTGACCTGTATATAAGGAAAGTGTTCAGTTTACATAGTAGGCGGCAGGTCCCTGGCTGGCACTGAAATCCCACCCTTCAGTACTGAGGTCTGCTGCAGCACCACAACAGTCCACATTATAATTTCAATGCTGCTAGCAGAGGTACTTCCTCCAGAGATATCACACCTATCTCCTTAGCTCTGGACATTTGTGTGACCAGACCTGTACATATTATGCAGCAAATCAGAAATTTGAAAACAATGTGAGCCTTCCGGCCTTCCTTAGCTGTTCATCATTTGCGTAGTGTCTTTATGTACAGTACCAGCATGACCCATACTTGGTTTTCTTTTTTTACTGTATGTGGGTAATTTCCTGATAAATGCTGTACAGGAGGTGTGTGCACACAACACAGCTGTCCTAAAACTGCATTGGAACCTAATAAATAAATAAATGGGAACAGAAAATAGTCCAAAGGGGTCAGGCGAGTAGGGGGGTGGGGTATCAATTATAAAGTGTTCCGTTTGGCAGCCACAACATTGGACATGTGCACAGTTGCATTGTCCTGAAATGAATAGATCTTTATGGTCAGCTTTCCACGGTGTTTCATCTTAATTGCTTCAGTCAGCTGATCCAAGAAGTAAGCATAATATTGTCTAGTGATGCTAGAGCCCTAAGGTAGGTTGTCCACTAACAGTACACAGTCTTTGTCCCAGAAAATGGACGCTATTACTTTTTGGGACGGTTACAGCGCGCAGAACTTCTTTGGTTGTGGGGACACTACTGCTCCATTCCTTTGACTGTTTCTTGCTTTCAGGATTATAGATGTGGAGCCATCTTGCATTCTCAGTCACTAACCTAGATTAAAAGTCCTGGGCAGATTCAAAATGGGCTTTGGATGATTTGGATTTCGCCACCCACTTCGCTGAACGCTTGAGCATGTTTAGTACAGTGGTGATAAACCCAACACACTCCTTTGTGATGTCCAGTATCTGGGCACAAAAAAATCTTTTTGTATGGATATGTTTGCTGGTCCTCAATCAGCTCATGGACAACATTGCAGATTGGGGTGTCAGTTGAGGTTGGGGACACCCACTCCATGTCTCTTTTTCCATAGTGAAATGCCCAGTATAGAATCGAGATATCCAGGTTTTGGCAGTTCTGTAGGAAGGACACTTTTCCTCCAGTGGTTTAAGATGAACACCTGATATGTGCACAGTTACATACTAAGATCTTAGGCTGTCATATGCCCAGACCTCATTTTTCTATTTCATCTGTAAAGGGGCAAAGCCAGGACCTTATCAGCACCCTCTGAACAATAAATGATTCCAGTAACTGTTGAATAGGCCTACATATTGTCTTAGGGCCCATTTCCACTAGCTGCAAATACGCAGCTTTTCAACGCATTCCCATTAACTTGAATGAGAATCGCGATAAAATCACTATGCTCAAATTTGCTGTGATTCTCATTCAAGTGAATGGGAATGTTCTTTTCAAAAGGCAACGGAAAAACTACGGATTCGCAGCCAGTGTAATGCTGGGTACATGCCATACAATTTTCAGGCAGATTTATATGCCAGATCGATTATTTCCAACATGTCCGATCTGAATTTTGATTGATTCTTTTTTTTTAATAGTTTATCGATTTCTGTTCAGTTCTATGAAAATCAATCACAAAAATCGATCGAAATTATGATTGAACATGTTGGAAATAATCGATCTGGCAGGTAAATCTGCCAGAAAATTATATGATGTGTACCTAGCAATTGGGCTTTTTTTGCATGTATGGCCTGCTTAGTCTTGCCATAACCTTTCACTAGGTTAGGGTGCATAATCCAACTCGGCCATTCCAGAACATGAACTTCCTTCCACTTTACACATGCTTTGCTAGACTGTCTGCTTATGGCTTATGTTTTCCTGCATGACCCAGCTTCAGTTCACAGAAAGATACTCCTGGGTCATTTGCTACTTCAATCAGAATTTAAATTGTTTATTTTCTTGCTGTCATGTCTTAACATACAGTATTTCCATGTTTTTATTTTATAGGGTCTACATTAATTATTATGACTTAAATCCTGCAAATGTGGGCTGGAACAAATCTACCTTTGGCTAAGTGAGTGTCTGATGCCAGATGAACCTACAACCATGACTGTTGAGTAACAAGTCTCCTGTCTATGTAATACATTCCCAGTTAAATAAACTTCATACGTGAAATAAAGTGATTTCTTTTGCGTAAACTGCATTTTTTTTGGTGATGTTGAATTTGCTAGCTTTTCAGAAGGTACAAGTGTGTAATATACCAGAAAAGAAAAGGGAGACCCTGGTTGTCAACTAAGCATCCCTTGGAGCCAGAGCAAAATTTGAAGGGACTTTTGTTGGTTCCACAGATAAGTGGGTGAGCCCCTGTGCAAGCGTAGCTGCCAATCTCATTCAGGGGTCCCTATACTAGTGATGGATACAATCGCTTCCTACATGTACAATGAGCATATCGGACATATATCTAATTGGAATAGAAAGCTTGAAAAATCAAAGGTATGTGGCAGGGACTTGGGCTCCAAACCTTGTTTGGTGCAGCTATAAATCATGGAAGGTCCAGCAGCAGAATTCCTCTTCACACTCGGTACCACAAATTGTAATCGCCTAGCGACTGTTATTTTTGCATTGCAATTTCCCGCAATTGCATCTTGTGATTCTCTTTCCAGAGAATGAGAATCATGATGCAGTCCCCGGGAAAATGCTGCATTAAGCACGTTTGTGATGGTCAGAAATCGCAAATGCACCGCAATCTCTGCAGTGTGAGTAATCCCGTAGGATTACTTGTTCTACAGTGCTTTGCTGTTTGTCGGCAATCAGCAAATCGTGAAACATGGGCTGAAAGGGAAAAAAAGTGCCCCGGGTGGCACTTGCCTAGGGAGGGCCTCTGGATCCTAATGAGGCTTCCCCCATCCTCCTCAGCCAGCTCGTTCCAGTGCTGGCTCTCCCTCAAGTGACACTGACAATAATATCTACATCTGGCGATGAGCTCATGCGCACTAGCGGCTTCCCGCTCAGGCGGAAATAGCAAAGCCAGATTGGGTCTGCTCTACTGTGCAGACATACACTGCCTGCACAGTAGAGCAGACCTGATCGGGCTCGGCTACTTCTGCCGGACCCCATTGGAAAGCAGCTACTGCACCTGCGCGCACCGCCGACAAGTGGCGACAATGGATTTTTCAGTGGGGTGTCAGAGCTGGATCCACTTTGCTGAGGAGAACGGGGGAGCTTGTCATGACAGGCTCTGTCTAAATGATGGAGGATGGGTGGGGCTTCAGGGTTAAATACTTACTTGTCCGGATGTTATCCTTCCAGTCAGGTGACCGCTTCGCTCCAAGTTGGGCCCTGGCAATTTATTTATTATTTTTAAACTGGCCACCGCGACTGACTACGCTTGCCTGTGTGGCCACCACCCTCAGCCGTCAAATTGGTGGGGGCTGGGCTACTGCCACGCAGATGAACGTTTCCAAAGATCTTCGCCAGTCTTCTGAAACATGTCCGCCATTGCACTGCCAAGGAGGAGGGCGGAGTTTCTCCTGTACCCCAAAGACGTCAGGACAGGTATGTTTTTATTCCCATGGCCCTCCCCATCTGTCTTTTTTTATTGAGACAGAGCCTGTCATTTTCAGCTTAAGAATATAACCCTGCATTTCAACTTTGCTCTAAAACATTATTTACAGCATATTATATGCAAAAAGCATTTTTTTTTTACTAGACCAGCATTGGAAGAGTTAAACACAGAGGTTTAAAGTTCCGAGAAATATGCAGAAGTTCAGATTGTTACATTCTATTTAGTTAAATGTATCTATTGAGAAATGTTACACACTCTCTGTCCTCCAACTCCTCCTCAGTCAGAGAGATGAGTCACATTCAACACTTAGATACATTTATGTAAACAAAATGTATCTATGTCAGCTTCGGATGCGTCTGCAGAAATCTCCAGGAACTTTAAAGCCCTGTGTAACCCTTCCAATGCTGGTCTAGTACAAAAAAAAAAATGCTGGTTGCATATAATATACTTTAAATAGTGTTTTAGAGCAAAGTTGAAATGCAGGGTTATATTCCGCTTTAAGTACTCTTAAAGGGAACCAGAGACGAAGGCACTTAAAAAATGAAAAAAGATTTTACACATACCTCGGGCTTCCTCCAGCCCCATCAGCATGGATCGCTCCCACGCCGCTGTCCTCCACTGCCTCTATCGCCGGTACCGGGTCCCGTCACATCCACAGGGGCTCCCTCCACTCACCGGCGCCTGCTTTATGCATGCGCCTGCGCAGTACGGAGGGAGCGCACTGCGCTTGCGTCGACTGGTCGAAATGACGGGACCCGGTACCAGCGGAGAAAAGCGGCGTGGGAGCGATCCAGACTGATGGGGCTGGAGGAAGCTCCAGGTATGTATAAATCTGTTATGCTCTTCCTCTCTGGTTCTCTTTAAAGGACAACTGTAGTGAGTGGTACGTGGAGGCATATTTATTTCCTTTTAAGCCTTTTATTTTTAATACCAGTTGCCTAGCTGTCTTGCTAATCCTCTGCCTTTAATACTTTCAGATATAGACCCTGAACAAGCATGCAGCAGATCTGACATTGTGAGGTCTTACGTGATTAGCAGCATGCTTGTTTAGCAGCATGCTCAGACACTACTGCGGCCAAATAGACCAGCAGGGCTGCCAGGCAACTTGTATTGTTTAAAAGGAAAAAAATATGGCAGCCTCCACATACCTCTCACAACAGTTGTCCTTTAAAGTGGACCGGAACTCTTGCACAGGACAGGTCAAGGAAAGCAGAGAAAATTCCACCCTGTATGTAGAGAGTTAAGCCTGTCTAATTCCCCCTCATCTGTGACTCACAAGTGTAAATTGATCTCTCAGCTGTGTCCGCTCAGGAATCTCTGCAGAGCAGTTAATTTGTAAACAGGATATTAACCCTATGTCTGCTTTCATGAAAGCAGGAAGTAAACATACTGCAGATTTATTGCAGGATTTCTATCAACTTTAACAAAGAAGTTTTTCCTTTAAGTTTCTGAGTTCAGGTCTGCTTGAAGTGTCCGACTGAGCTGGTGTGAAGTTGAGAAAATCCACCTGCTGGCCATGCAGCAGAAAGCATATGCTATCACTCCCAATAGAAACCTGTAGCAAGTCTTCACTGTGAGCAGCAACACATAACTGTTGCTTGGCCAGCAAGTTGATTTCCTCAGCTTTACAACAGCCCAGTCCACACTGTACAATACTTTTAAAGTGAGTGAGAAAAAAAATACACACCTATCCAAAGGGAAGGCTCTGGGTCCTATAGAGCCTCCCCATTCCTCCTACAGTCCCTTAGGCCTCATTCACATTGTCACATGTAGATGGCCGTGCGATCGGAACGCACCGTTTATGATTGCGCGCCATCTGCGTTTGTATGCATTGCGTGGCTGACCCTGTAGTGTACTGTAGTGAATGGGTTAGCCGTATGTTTTGCAAAAAAAAATGTGTGCAGCATGTGTTCGCGCAACGCATGCAATGTGAACATCAGGCAGAGTAGTCTATGAGCTTCTGATGTTTGTGCGTGTCTGCCTCCTGCACACGTTGCCAAAACACATTACACAACAAGGCGTGTAATGTGAACGAGGTCTTAGTTCTAGAGTTGTGTCCCCTGTTAGCAGTCTCCTCTCTGCCACTGCGGAAGGCTTCAGAAGTCCTTCGGAGCCAGAGTCCTCCTGAAGACAGACTGCTCCGTACTGCGCATGCACAAACACACATCCTTGCGTATGCGCAGTATGGAGCTGCCTGTCTTTGAGAGCACTCGGCGTCTTGAAGCCTCCTGCAGCGGGGGATTTGAACGGGGGAGCCATGAGGGGTACCGGAAGGCTCTATAGAACCCAGAGCCTTCCCTCTCCTTAGGTAAGTATTTGTTTATTTTATTTCTCTTCTGACTCAATTTAACCAGCTGAGCGGTCTGGACGAGCTCAGCTCGTCCAACACCACCAGCGGCTGCCGCTCAGGCCCTGCTGGGCCGATTTTAATGAAATAAAAAGCAGCACACGCAGCCGGCACTTTGCCAGCCGCGTGTGCTGCCTGATCGCCGCCGCTCTAGCGGCGAAAGAGGGTCCCCCCAGCCGCCTGAGCCCAGCGTAGCCGGAACAAAAAGTTCCGGCCAGCGCTAAGGGCTGGATCGGAGGCGGCTGACGTCAGGACGTCGGCTGACGTCGATGACGTCACTCCGCTCGTCGCTATGGCGACGATATAAGCAAAACAAGGAAGGCCGCTCATTGCGGCCTTCCTTGTTTATTCTGGGCGCCGGAGGCGATCGGAAGATCGTCTCCGGAGCGCCCTCTAGTGGGCTTTCATGCAGCCAACTTTCAGTTGGCTGCATGAAATAGTTTTTTTTTTATTTAAAAAAAACCCTCCCGCAGCCACCCTGGCGATTTAATCAGAACGCCAGGGTGGTTAAAGGACAACTGACCTGGGAAGGATATTGATGCTGCCATATTTATTTCCTTTTAAACAATGAAGAGTGCCAGGCTGTCCTGCTGATCCTCTGCCTCTGCTTTCAGCCATAGACCCTGACAAGCATGCAGCTCAGATGTTTGACTGCGTTTTATGCTCCATATCTCTCAGGTCAGTTTTTTTTTTTTTTTTAAGCTGAACTATCACAAATACCTTTTGTTTTAAGAAGGCAAATTATATTCAGCATTGCTTTTTAGTAGGACGACTTTTCACCCTCAGGCTAGGAGCTCACCAGGGACTTGATTCACTAACCGGCGCTAAGTATTAGTGCCGGAGTAAAAAGCCACTTAGTGCCTGAAAAGTAGCTTTGCAGGCAGTAATAGCCACGCAAAGCTACACCGCGCACAGCCCAGTGCAGTTCACGCGCAGCTGTTAATAGTGCGCAGTGTGACGATAACGTCGCACCCGCTGCGCTGTAAACGAAACCGGCACATCGGGTGCCCCCGAAACGGCGCATCAGTTTCGTGGCAACCGATGCGCCGTTTTCGTAGCACCGGGTGCGACGTTATCGTCGCACCGTGCACTATTAACGGCTGTGCGCGATGTGTGGGCACAAACCACTTAACTCCGTGGTTTACGCCCACTAGGTCTTAAGGCACACTGACCAGCATAGCGCTGGTTAGTGAATCAAGGCCCAGGTATAAACACTAGCGTTGAAGCGTAGAAAGTCTATTGGCTGCTTGTAAAAATGCATTTATGTGCGTTTTACATTGTGCATTTTTGAAGACTTGCTGCATAATTTTCTAAAAGGCATGTAAAACTTTCATAATGGAGACGTAGAGGAATGCACTTTTACATGCATTTTCTTTTTTTAAAATATGGTACTATATTTTATTTTATTTCATTAATTAAGAAAGTTAATAAAAATGTAAAATGCACAAAAAACACATTAAAAATGAAAAACTGCAAATACATCAAAAACTCAGTAGTAAATTAAAAATGCACAACACAGAAAATGGATGTTTTTCTGCACTGCCTAATGTACTCCCAGCCTCCCCATACTTTCTAGTGGTTCTGGGTCACCATGAGCTATCTGGGTATTCTGTGTTACCTGACCTAAGTGATGCAACAAATGTCTGTTGGGAACCTCCAGTTTTGTTCTCGAAGATTTATTAGGGCCCTGTTGCAAGTGTGATGGTCTGCCTAAAGATGCCCATTAATGGTACAATTTTTCCTGCAGATTCCATCTTTCGATGCAATTTTTTATAATAGAATTGTATAGAAAACTGCACCGTTTGTGGCGCAAATCGATATGATACGATTTCTTTGGTGGATTGTAAAAGGAAAAAATATTGATCCGAAATAGCAACAAAACATCAAATCTGACCGGAATCTATGTGGCTAAAATTTACTAGAGGTTTGTGCAGTTTTACTAATGACTTAATAACACTGCACGGCGATGTCCATTTTTGGCATGGTGTAGATCAGTAAGGTTACGTTCACACTGAATCTGTTGCATTTATTCTAAAATTGGTGTTTTGTGGGTACATAAATGTCACACGTGCCATCGCTATTCATTTACAATGTGGGCATCGCATACATTAAGCGGAAGTGCACAGCTCAGATTGCGTTATAGCAATGGAACCCTATGCACTGCGGATCCAGTGTGACAACGTGAATGGGCTCATTGAGGGGCTATAGCACAACATTGCATGTTAAGGAGTCACTACGTTGTCCATAGACAGGCACCTTTATTCAAAGCTCGGTACAGACATAGGGGTACAACAGTGGGGTTCATAAAGCCTTATCTCAACCGCTGTACTTCTCCCCCCCCCCCCCCGCCCCTCACCAACCTATGTAACCCCATGTTTGTACCCAGCTTTGAATATAGGTGCCCGTCTATGAACAACGTAGTGCCTTCTTCACTTCTGGTCTTCTGGAGCCCATACTCTGTCCAGGCACAAGCTCAGCTGCATATCCTCACCTAGCCCAGCCTCTAGTGCCTGGCTTTGTCTACCCTAACAAAACCTATTACACCACAACGTAACCCGGATAGCAATCTTGAAGCCTTAATAAAAAAAAAAAACGAGATGGATCCCTCTGATTGAAATCTGGTCATTGAGGGATCTACTTCCTCACTCTGCCAAAAGATTTTTGATTGATTTCACCTTTAAATAAAAAGATTATGGATCTGTCACCACTGCTGCCATGCAGACCTGACTGGCAGGCTCTCCAGGTGTTCCCCAACTAGTGCTTCTCCTGGGCCCCTGCAGAGTGTTGGCAGTGGAGGGCTCTCACCTTTCCTCTGGTGCGCTCCTCCTATGTCATGTCACCATCCCCGCCAGTCGCCTGTTCACAAGACCCCATGGCATGTATAGTATGTAGTCACGTAACCTATATGCTGCCTGGTCGGGATGGAGAACAAGACTAGGGATGGGCCGAACCTCCGATTTTAGGTTCGCGAACCTACCGCGAAAGTTCAATAGACTTCAATGGAGAGGTGAACTTGGAAATTTAGAAAAAAATATGCTGGCTAGAAATATGATGGAAAAGATGTTTCAAGCGGTCTAATACCTGGATGGAGACATGGTTGAGTGGGATACACGTCAAAAGTCACAGTATTTGACGCAAACCACTGTTTTAAGGTCAGAAATCACATTAAATGTTGAATTGCAGGCCTAAACTGCTTTACAACATCTACATCTATCAGGAAGTGTAATTCCTTCCCTTCCTCCTCCTCCTCCTCCTCCACCCCACAAAAGCTTCCTCCTCCCTTCTCCTCCTCCGGAGTCCGGAGGATCTTGTCTTCCAGGGATTTGTAGGATGTCAAAAGCACGCTCACATACATTGGCCAGGAATCAAACCCAGGTCAACTGCTTGGAAGGCAGCTATGCTCACCACTATACCACCAACACCACAGGCTGAAGCCAGCCTAGCTGGCCTGGGAAGGATGAAAAGCTAGGTGGCCATGTAACCATTCCTGCTAACCTAAAGCTTACTTGTGTCTTACAACACATTGGCTTAAGACTTTACCAAATCCAATGCTCCAATATGGGGAAACTTCTCTGTTTGCTGTTTTTTTTTTTAAGTGTGGTGTCACAGTTCACTCATCTCTTCAACTACAAGAAAGGCCCAGGAGTAGTCTTAGCTACCGTAATATCTGTTACGGCAGGGCCCTTATTACACTTTCACTTAGAGGGCTATGGAAACCGTTTTGCCCATGCGATAAAGCGAGGTGCAAAAATGAAATCATGCCTAGCAGAGGTTGGTTACGATCCATTAACCTTTGGGTTATGGGCCTAGCACACTTCCACTGCGTCACTCTGCAGTCTGCTTACATTTGTATACAATCTTCAAGTTTAAGAAGGGTACATTAGTTGAAATAGTTACAATACAATCTATGTTACAGCAAGGCCCTAATGACACTTTCTCTTAAGGTGCTATGGCCGCCATAGCCCCTTAAGAGAAAGTGTCATTAGGGCCTTGCTGTAACATAGATAGTAGTGTAACTATTTAAACTAATGTACCCTTGTTAAACTTGAAGATTGTATACAAATGTAAGCAAAGTGGCGCAGTGGAAGTGTGCTGGGCCCATAACCCAGAGGTCGAAGGATCAAAACCATCCTCTGCTAGGCATGATTTCATTTTTGCACCTCGCTTTATCGCATGGGCAAAACAGTTTCCATAGCCCTGTAAGAGAAAGTGTAATAAGGGCCCTGCCGTAACAGATATTACGGTAGCTTAGACTACTCCTGGGCCTTTCTTGTAGTTGAAGAGATGAGTGAACTGTGACACCACACTTAAAGAGTAACTGTTAGCCCCCAAATTGAATTTTAAAACACTATTGCAATGTTTTATTTATTATATAAGTGATCCAAAAAGTCAATGCACAAGTTAAAAATCAATCTAATTTTGTTACTATCTAACCTTTTCCCCCAGCTCCGGACGCAAGCCGCATATCAGATGCTATAGCATGCAGAGCATGCCTATGTCTGGCCGACCCCCCTCTCCCCCCCAGGACCAGGTGCCAATATATTCTCCCCACCGCAGCTGACCGCTCTGACACGGAGACAGAGCGGCAGCACTTCCAGAGCAGCACCGCAGAGCAGCCGTCGCCGAGTCACATGTGAGAGAATCACATGTGAGAGAGATGCACGGCGCTGGCTGCTCTGCGGTGCTGCTCTGGAAATGCTGCCGCTCTGTCTCCGTGTCAGAGCTGTCAGCTGCGGTGGGGAGAATATATTGGCACCTGGTCCTGGGGGGGAGAGGGGGGTCGGCCAGACATAGGCATGCTCTGCATGCTATAGCATCTGATATGCGGCTTGCATCCGGAGCTGGGGGAGAAGGTTAGATAGTAACAAAATTAGATTGATTTTTAACTTGTGCATTGACTTTTTGGATCACTTATATAATAAATAAAACATTGCAATAGTGTTTTAAAATTCAATTTGGGGGCTAACAGTTACTCTTTAAAAAAAAAAAAAAAAAACAGCAAACAGAGAAGCTTCCCCATATTGGAGCATTCGATTTGGTAAAGTCTTAAGCCAATGTGTTGTAAGACACAAGTAAGCTTTAGGTTAGCAGGAAGGGTTGCATGGCCACCTAGCTTTTCATCCTTCCCAGGCCAGCTAGGCTGGCTTCAGCCTGTAGTGTTGGTGGTATAGTGGTGAGCATAGCTGCCTTCCAAGCAGTTGACCTGGGTTTGATTCCTGGCCAATGTATGTGAGCGTGCTTTTGACATCCTACAAATCCCTGGAAGACAAGATACTCCGGAGGAGGAGGAGGAGAAGGGAGGAGGAAGCTTTTGTGGGGTGGTATTTAAGGAATAACAATCAGCCAGGAGCAAGCTAACGAGCCTAACTAAGCTTTCCCTAGCACAGTCTTGTCAGCAGCTTTCCCTTCGCTAATTACTGTAGGCAGACAAGTGAGTAAAACGGCCGGAGAACCTTGCCTTTTTCTAAGGGGGGTGGGGCTCCAGGAGTGAGTGTAGTCTGATTAGCGACAATGTGCCTGCTGACTGTGATGTAGAGGGTCAAAGTTGACCCTAATGGAGCATTATGGGGGCGAACCGAACTTCCGCAAAAGTTCACCGGCGAACACACCAAAGTTCGCCTGGAACCGTTTGCGGGCGAACCGTTCGGCCCATCTCTAAACAAGACACAGGAGGAACAGTCCAATGGACAAGTGAGTACACTCAACTGCCTGCATTCTGCTGGGGCCCGAGGGAGCACTATATTAGTTGGGGAAAGACCTGGGGGGGGGGGGGGAGGTGTTCATCGATAGTCCGCAAATCTTACACCTCTACCACTGTGCACCCAAGCCTTTCCCTTTCCAGCAAGATATTTCTGTCCAGAGCTATCAATCATTTTGATTGATTTTGGACAAAAAATTGAAATTGCGATTGGATATGTTGGAGAAAATCGATAAAGTGCATGGGCACCTTAAACAGCTGCTGGTCAGGTGTGGGTATAGAACCCATCAGCAAAGTGAGTAGGGGCTTGAGTGTGCAGCAAGGTGGGTGGAAGCTGCAGTGTGGGTAATGAGTTGTCAGGTATATGTTTAAAATATTAGACCAATGTAGGTCTCTACCGTGTGAAGGTCAACAACAACTCTATCTAGGGCATACATTTGAAATCGGCGCCGGGAGACTTGGGAGCAGGATACAGCCGATACATGGCTTATCCTGCTGCTGCACAAGTCCCGGCCGCGTTAATTACTATACGGTGACCATACACCCTGCTTTACTCGGCACAGATCCCAGATTTGGGGTACTCTGTCCCAGGTTCGCTATGTCCCGGGAAACATCCCGTTTTTAGCCGGGAGACTTCCCGGCCTCGGGACTTTGGCCACCGACCATTGCATGAACTGGCCGCGGCATCTTATAGACGCCGCACCTGTTCATAGCCCGCAACCCCGCTCCAGCCTGCATAGTCTTCCGGCAGGCAGAGCAGGAGTACGGGAAGATGGCTTCCAAAGCCCTGTATTGGAGACTATTTGTGTCTCCAGTACAGGGCTTGGGGCGCCATCTACCCGTAACCCTGCTTTTCTATTCAGCGCGGGAGATTGGAGGAGCAAGATGGTCCGGGGAGCTGCGCGCCAGAGGCCGGCCGGGAGAGGAGACTTCTGTCAGGTGAGTAAATTCCTTTTTTTGCAGGTGAAATGTTGCCCACTACGTTATTTTCTGCTAATATGTTGCCCACTGCGTTATTTTCTGCTGAAATGTTGCCCATTGCGTTATTTTCTGCTGAAATGTTGCCCACATTGCGTTTATTTTCTGCTGAAATGTTGCCCAAACATAGTTTGTTTTCTGCTGAAATGTTGCCCACATTGCGTTTGTTGTCTGCTGAAATGTTGCCCAAATTGCGTTTGTTGTCTGCTGAAATGTTGCCCAAATTGCGTTTGTTTTCTGCTGAAATGTTGCCCACATTGCTTTTTTTCTGCTGAAATGTTGCCCACATTGCGTTTATTTTCTGGTGTCTGGGATAACTACTGCTGCATTTTTGATTTAATGGTCATAGTTGGCTATATTTGCTGCTTTGGGGTTACGGTTACAATGTCATGGCCACGCCCAGTTTTCAGCACGGCGAACGCCCCCCAATCCCCCCACGCCCATTTTTGATTTAATGGTCATAGTTGGCTATATTTGCTGCTTTGGGGTTACGGTTACAATGTCATGGCCACGCCCAGTTTTCAGCACGGCGAACGCCCCCCAATCCCCCCACGCCCATTTTTGATTTAACCCTCCTGGCGGTTTGTAAAAATCCGCCACTGGGCAGCAAATACATTTTTTTTTGAAATTTTTTTTTTCATGTAGCGAGACGAGGTCTCGCTACATGATAGCCGCTGCTCGGCGGCATCCCCCCAGCCCCTCCGATCGCCGCCGGCGATCGGAGATCAAGAGATCCCGTTCAAAGAACGGGATCTCTTGGAGGGCTTCCCCCGTCGCCATGGCGACGGGGCGGGATGACGTCATCGACGTCGTGACGTCAAAGGGGACTCCGATCCACCCCACGGCGCTGCCTGGCACTGATTGGCCAGGCAGCGCACGGGGTCTGGGAGGGGGGGCAGCTGCGGTGACGCGTATAGCGGCGGATCGGCGGGTAGCGGCGGCGATCGGACACTGCACGCAGCTAGCAAAGTGCTAGCTGCGTGCAGCAAAAAAAAAATTATGCAAATCGGCCCAGCGGGGCCTGAGCGGTGCCTCCCGGCGGCATAGCCCGTGCTCAGCACGGGCTTACCGCCAGGGAGGTTAATGGTCATAGTTGGCTATATTTGCTGCTTTGGGGTTACGGTTACAATGTCATGGCCACGCCCAGTTTTCAGCACGGCGAACGCCCCCCAATCCCCCCACGCCCATTTTTCGACGCATGCCCCCCTCCCCCCCCCCCCACCACCCCCATTTCCCAGGTTGGACGCAGAAAAATCTGGTCACTGTAATTACTATTCCCCCTTCAGGCCGCCATGGATGGTAGGGAATGATATAATTTGGCTTCCAGCTATTGCTGGAGGCCAAATTATTGTGTTTTAAAAGCAACTTCAGCTCCGTCTTCTGACGGCACCGACGTTACTCACTGAGCGCTGCTATTGCTGTAATTCCTATTACAGTCTATGGTGGCACCAGCTGCAGTCAAATCTTCCTGCGCTGAAAAGCACTGCTCCGCTCTCTAGGACCTTTGACTATCTGTCCTGTACTCTGGCAAACACAACAGCCTTTGTACAGCCCCCAAATCTGCTGTTTTTTGTAAGTATATCAGTGGAACAGATTATTGTGACCTCAGTGTGGACAACATCTGCTGACAGCCTATGTATCGAATCAAAATTTTACGAAGATAATTTCCATTCTGTATAATTTCACAGTCTATGCCATGAAACAAATTTGCTTTACTCCCCGTGTCACTGAGAAAAGTCATGTGACTGCCTGAAGCAAAAGGACTCTGCAAACGAACAGAGCGTGTCTTTACAGTACTGTATTGGGTAAAGTACTAAGTGTACATTTACTTTATTAGCAAACGTTTGGTGTGAGGAAGAGACGTTTTGCAGTGGTCTTCAAAATTCAGCTACTACCACGGCTTCTGCCAAAGCTTAGTACTTGTATCGACTGCCTGCTGTTCCTTGCTGACCTCATCATGCCCATATTCACCTTGTATACCAATGTATGCCAGAGTGATGTTCCTCAAACCCTAGTGTTTGATTTGTACCAGCTGCTTGAAAAGGCCCTGGATGTACCAGCTAAGGTAAGTTAGGCTGTTTCTTAAATTGCTCTTCTTTCTCTTTATTTTCTATTTCCATCTATTTCTTATATAGTATTATAGATATTCCATGGTTTTATTTTATATTTAAACATTTACAAAGTAGATTTAACATTTTATAGTCTCTGCTCAATGGCAGACTGTTAAGTGTCCCAGATTTAAATAAAAAAAACTATTGACCTTTTTCTATCTCTCCCCTGCCCTCAGGAGTTGTATTCTGCCGGGAAACAGGGATGAGCAGAAACTACGCCAGTGCGAATTTTCGCTTCGTAGTTCGCATCTACGCATCGTAGTTCGTAGGTGACGTCTCAAAACTACGCGTACGATTTTACGCGTAGCGAAGTACCGTTTACGCCCCTACGTGTAGTTCTCATGTGTATTGCGAAGTAAACTACGAATGCGTTATGTGCGTCTATTTTTCCGCGTACGATTGTATGTATACAAAATTACGCTTTGGAAAGGGGAATGTATGCATAGAAGAGTTACTGGTACAAGCAGTTTGCATAGGAATTCATGCGTACATTTTTATGCATAGTGGCATAAGCGTCCGCATGTACTATGCTACGCACTACGCGTAATTGCGTATTTTAACGCGTAATCTATGAAATGCATGCGAAGCAAATATTTTATTTTGAAGCCGTAGTTTGGCGAAGCGTAATTGCGTAAAACTACGCGTAGTTCCAGCGTAGCGAAGTTGGCTGACTACAACCATCCCTGCCGGGAAAACTTTTATGGCTGTAATTTGATTATCAGGGATGTTCACTATATTCCCGACAAGGTACCGAAAGGTCAGAAGTTGTCACTTCAATGCCTGAAAATTAACTCTTTCAGACAGCAAAATAAATATAAATATATATATATATATATATATATATATATATCGCAACAGACTGGTTATTAATGTTTTGTTCTGTACATGCACATTTATCTCGTTTCACACTTTGCATTATGTTATAACATACACATAACTCAATCCAAAACAACATTTACATGCAAAGCAGCTGACCAATGTGCACCTTCAGTCTAAGTTCACAGCGGGAGTTGCCTTGCTTTCCTTGTGACAACAGGGATGTAACACAACAGACTGGGAAAGTACCTATTATGATGAGGTGTGAACTGGTAACAAACCTTGATGCATGGGATCACAACTGATGAGGTGTGAACAGGTAATAGACCTTGTTGCATGGGGTCACAACTGGTGTGGTGTGAACTGGTAATAGACTCTGATGCATGTACAGCTGATGAAGTGTGAACTGCTAATAGACCTTGATGCATGGGATCACAGATGATGATGTGTGAACTGGTAATAGAGGCTTATGCATGGGATCACAGCTGATGAGGTGTGAACTGGTAATAGACCTTGATGCAAGGGATCACAGCTGATGAGGTGTGAACTGGTAATAGACTCTGATGCATGGGGTCACAACTGATGAGGTGTGAACTGGTAATAGACTCTGATGCATGGGGTCACAGCTGATGAGGTGTGAACTGGTAATAGACCTTGATGCATGGGGTAACAACTGATGAGGTGTGAACTGGTAATAGACCTTGATGCATGGGATCACAACTGATGAGGTGTGAACTGGTAATAGACCTTGATGCATGGGATCACAACTGATGAGGTGTGAACTGGTAATAGACCTTGATGCATGGGGTCACAACTGATGAGGTGTGAACTGGTAATAGACTCTGATGCATGGGATCACAACTGATGAGGTGTGAACTGGTAATAGACCTTGATGCATGGGATCACAACTGATGAGGTGTGAACTGGTAATAGACCTTGATGCATGGGGTCACAACTGATGAGGTGTGAACTGGTAATAGACTCTGATGCATGGGGTCACAACTGATGAGGTGTGGACTGGTAATAGACCTTGATGCGTTGGATAACAACTGATGAGGTGTGAACTGGTAATAGACTCTGATGCATGGGGTAACAACTGATGAGGTGTGAACTGGTAATAGACTCTGATGCATGGGATCACAGCTGATGTGTTGTGAACTGGTAATAGACTCTGATGCATGGGATCAGAGCTGATGAGGTGTGAACTGGTAATTGACTCTGATGCATGGGGTCACAGCTGATGAGGTGTGAACTGGTAATAGACTCTGATGCATGGGGTCACAACTGATGAGGTGTGAACTGGTAATAGACTCTGATGCATGGTGTCACAGCTGATGAGGTGTGAACTGGTAATAGACCTTGATGCATGGGATCACAACTGATGAGGTGTGGACTGGTAATAGACCTTGATGTATGGGGTCACAACTGATGAGGTGTGAACTGGTAATAGACTCTGATGCATGGGATCCCAACTGATGAGGTGTGAACTGGTAATAGACCTTGATGCATTGGATCACAACTGATGAGGTGTGAACTGGTAATAGACTCTGATGCATGGGGTCACAACTGATGAGGTGTGAACTGGTAATAGACCTTGATGCATGGGATCACAGCTGATGAGGTGTGGACTGGTAATAGACTCTTATGCATGCAGTCACAACTGATGAGGTGTGAACTGGTAATGGACCTTGATGCATGGGGTCACAACTGATGAGATGTGAACTGGTAATAGACCTTGATGCATGGGATCACAACTGATGAGGTGTGACTGGTAATAGACCTTGATGCATGGGGTCACAGCTGATGAGGTGTGAACTGGTAATAGACCTTGATGCATGGGGTCACAGCTGATGAGGTGTGAACTGGTAATAGACCTTGATGCATTGGATCACAACTGATGAGGTGTGAACTGGTAATAGACATTGATGCATGGGATCACAACCGATGAGGTGTGAACTGGTAATAGACTCTGATGCATGGGGTCACAAATGATGAGATGTGAACTGGTAACAGACTCTGATGCATGGGATCACAACTGATGAGGTGTGAACTGGTAATAGACCTTGATGCATGGGGTCACAGCTGATGTGTTGTGAGCTGGTAATAGACTCTGATGCATGGGATCACAGCTGATGTGTTGTGAACTGGTAACAGACCTTGATGCATGGGATCACGACTGATGAGGTGTGAACTGGTAATAGACCTTGATGCATGGGGTCACAATTGATTAGGTGTGAACTGGTAATAGACTCTTATGCATGGGATCACGACTGATGAGGTGTGAACTGGTAATAGACCTTGATGCATGGGATCACAACTGATGAGGTGTGGACTGGTAATAGACCTTGATGCATGGGATTACAACTTATGAGGTGTGGACTGGTAATAGACCTTGATGCATGGGGTCACAACTGATGAGGTGTGAACTGGTAATAGACTCTGATGCATGGGATCACAGCTGATGAGGTGTGAACTGGTAATAGACTCTTATGCATGGGGTCACAACTGATGAGGTGTGAATCAGAATCAAGTTTATTCGCCAAGTACGGCAGTTGTCGTACCCGGAATTGGTTGTGGTACACATGGCATCTTTACATGACAGACAGAACAAGAACAGGAATTACAATGAGACAGGTATAGCAACATGCAGATACTGGTGAACATTTATGGGAGCTCTGGCACACTCATGGGAGCACTAGCAGCTAGGGTGTGGGCCAGTACTGCCCAGAGTGAAGAGAGTTCGGAGATCGGGGTGCTGGCTAGGTGATAAAGTTCAGGTGGGGAACAGCTTGAGGGAAGAATGTGTTCCTGCGCCTGGTGGTTCTGGCGTAGATGGTCCTGTAACGTCGGCCTGTTGGCATGAGCTCGAAGTGGCGATTCCCCGGGTGGGAGGGGTCGCCAGAGATCTTGGAAGCCCTCGACCCAAGTCTCGCCATGTGGAGTAGGTCTAGTGGAGGCAAGGGTGATCCTATGATTTTCTCTGCAGTGTCAATTACCCTTTGAAGTTTGTGCTTGTCCTTGGCGGATGCTCCTGTGTACCATACTATGACAGAGGAACAGAGTATGGATTCTGTGGTAGCGGTATAGAAGCTGGTCAACAGTTTGCGCGGCATGCCGAATTTCTTTAGTTGACGCAAGAAGAAAAGCCTCTGCTGGGCCTTCTTCTGTATCTTGGAAGTGTTTTGCTCCCACCTAACGTTCTTGGTTATGGTTGTGCCAAGGAATTGTACATCGGACACACTGGAAACCGCAGTATCATCGATGAGGACAGGGGAAAGCACAGGGGGGTGCTTCCTGAAGTCTATAGTGAGCTCCACAGTTTTTATTGCATTGAGAACGAGCTTGTTCTCCTTGCACCAGCTGCTAATCCACTCGATCTCGCTTCGGTAGGTGTGCTCCCCTTTGTTGTCAATAAGGCCTATGATAGTTGTGTCATCTGCGAATTTAATGACCTTCACAGAGTCCGCAGATGTGGTGCTGTTGTTCTTATACAGAGAAAAGAGTAGAGGAGACAGCACGCACCCATGCGGAGCGCCTACATTGGTGGTTCTTTCGTGGGAGAAGCAGTTGCCAAGCTTAACTCGCTGTGTTCTGTTGGAGAGGAAGTCCCTGACCCATGCACGCAGAATGGGATCTACCCCTAGCTGCCTGAGATTGTCGAGCAGGATGACCGGGCAGATGGTATTGAAAGCGGAGCTAAAATCCAGGAACAGGATCCTGGCGTAAGAGTCCGGTTTGTCGAGGTGCTCTGTGATGTAAGCCAAACTGACATTTATGGCATCCTCCACAGATCTGTTTGCCCTATACGCGAATTGGTGTGGGTCAAGGAGGGTGTCGGTGGAGCGCTTCAGGAGGGTGAGAACGACGCGTTTGAAGATCTTCGCAATGACAGGAGTAAGGGCTACAGGCCTGAAGTTGTTGAGATCTGTATTCCCTGGCTTTTTAGGAACTGGAATAATCAAAGATCTTTTGAGGCAGGATGGTACCTTTCCTTCTGCTAGGGACCTGTTGAAGATGGGTGTCAGGGCGGGGGCTAGTTGGTCTGCACAGGATCTCAGACAGGCCGATGACACCCCGTCTGGACCAGAGGCCTTCCTGGGATTAGTCCTTCGAAGCAGACTCCGTACGTCCGCTTCCTGAATGACGACTGGTGCAGGGGGATCGTGACCCAACGGTGGGATTGGGACGGATGGAGCCTCCTTTGGTATAGGTGTGGGGGAGCTGTACTGCCCGAGTTGGTGCTTGAATCTGCAGTAGAACTCGTTGAGCTCCGCCGCCAGTTGGGTGCTGGCGGTCGCGTGATGTGCAGGTGCTTTGAAGTTCGTCACTGCCCTAAAGCCTTTCCACACCTCCCGTGGATTGTTGGACTGGAGACTAAGACCCAGTTTGTCGGAGTAGGCCCTTTTTGAAGCCCTTATTTCTCGGTTTAGGGAGTTCTTTGCTGCCCTGAACTCTTCTGGGGTGCCGGACTTGTGCGCCTCCTCCTTGAGTTTCCGCAGGCGGCGTAGTTTACTGTTGAACCAAGGTTTGTTGTTTGGGAAGACCTTGAAGGATTTGGTTGGGATGCACGATTCCTCATAGGAGGTGACATTATCTGTCCACTCCTCCAGGGTTGGTGCCTCCAGGGCCGACCAGTTGGTGCAGTCGAAACATGCCTGTAGCTCAAGCTTTGCCTCCTCCGACCATTTTCTGACAGTCCTGGTGGTAGGCTTCGAGGACTCGAGGAGCCTTCTGTAGGAAGGGATCAGGTGGATAAGGTTGTGGTCAGAGTTCCCTAGGGCAGCGCCCTGAGCAGCTTTGTAAGCGTTCTTTAGGACAGTGTAGCAATGGTCTAGCGTGTTATGATTCCTGGTGGGGCACGTGATGTGCTGCTTATACCGGCGCAGCTCCTGTCGCAGATTTGCGTTATTAAAGTCTCCCAGGACAATGAAGAGGGCTTCCGGGAGTGCAGTTTCCCACCGGGAGATGGTGTCGCTCAGTGTTTGAAGGGCACTGGCGGTGTTTGCATCTGGGGAGATGTAGACTCCGAAGAGGGCAAATGAGGAGAATTCCCTGGGTGCATACTGTGGCCTGCAGTTTATGGCTAGGAGCTCCACGTCTGGTGTGCAGATCTTGCTCAGAGTTACTGTGCTAGTGCACCAAGCGGAGTTTATGTAGAAGCATATGCCGCCTCCCCTCTTTTTTCCTGAAAGGGACTGATCGCGGCCCACACGGAAGAGGTCATAGTCTGGCACGTGGAGTGAGTTGTCCGGTACATTGTCGTTCAACCAGGTTTCAGTGAAGCAGAGGACTGGAGTGTTTTTGGCGATGGAGGGTTTGCTGTCAAGCAGTAGGAGTAGTTCATCCACTTTGTTTGGAAGGGAGCATATGTTCACCAGGAGGATGGCCGGGATAGGAGATCGAAGACCTTTCCTTTTGAGTCTCACCCGTGCTCCCCCTCTTCTCCCCCTGTGTCGAATTTTCCTTGGAAGGGCATTGGCACCGCCAGTCAGCTGTTCAAAGTGGGCACAGACTAGGTCCCACAGTGGAGGTCCTGATGATGGGTCGCACTGGGATATGAGTTCCCATTCCAGTATCGCCTCCCTGGACAAGGGGACAGAGTACCGGGTTGCCATGGAGTGGAGTGGTCAACAAGGGGTATGGACGGACGCGCAGCGCCCAGACCGTGCGCGGTACGTAGGCATCCCCGTTCCTGCACAGTGCAGAACAGTCTCTGAGCAGCACAGTCCCTAAGCAGAGCAGAGGAGCAGGGAGTGGTCAGCAAGGGGTATGACACCGGTCGCGCAGCGCCCAGACCGTACGCAGCTCGTATGCAGCACAGTCCCTGAGCAGAGCTGGACAGTCCCTGAGCAGCACAGTCGCTGAGCAGAGCAAGAGCAAGCGGTGAGCAGCACAGTCGATGAGCAGCAGTCTCTGAGCAGAGCAGGATAGCACACAGTCCATACACAGCACAGTCCATAGCAGAGAAGCAAATCAATCAATGAGCAGCACAGGCAGTAAGCAGGATAAAGCAGCCATAAGCACGCGTCCATAGCAGCATGAGTGAGCTGGCACAAGGAGGAGGTATATAAAGTTATGATGCTCACCGTGTGGCGTTGTTCAGGGGTCGGTGTTCAGCAAGCTGATGTGGAGCAGGCCCAGAGATACCAGGTGGCTGACCTTGCAGTCCAAGAGGCCGCGACTGAGCAGTATAGTGGATGGATGGAGCCACGCTGGGCTGGTCGCAGAGAGGGTCGGTGCTGCACAGGGATCCCGTCCCAGATGAGCCGGCTGAGGAGATGGAGCAAAGCCCACAGCAGGCTGGAGGAGCCGTTGGGGACCACTAGTGTTGGGCGAACACCTGGATGTTCGGGTTCGGGAAAGTTCGCCGAACATGGCCGCAATGTTCGGCATGTTCGGGCCGAACCCCGAACTCCCCGAACATCCCGCTTTTGGGGGCCCTATGGGGTCGCAGGCATAAGGGGGGAGCATGCCCCGATCGCGGGGGGGGTCGGAAATTCCCCCCACCCCCTCCGCTAGCGCTCCCCCCTCTGCCCGCTTCCCCATTCAAAAGTTAGGAAGTGAAACTGTACCTGTGCGGCCGGTAGTGGGTGACTGGCAGTGTGCGGCACTATGGAGAGACTGAGGAGGAGGAGGAGTCCGGAGAGTGACGCGTTGAGGGAGGCCGGGCAGTGGGCGGATCAGCAGTAGTACGGTACTACTGCTGATCCGCCCACTGCCCGGCCTCCCTCAACGCGTCACTCTCCGGACTCCTCCTCCTCCTCAGTCTCTCCATAGTGCCGCCCACTGCCAGTCACCCACTACCGGCCGCACAGGTACAGTTTCACTTCCTAACTTTTGAATGGGGAAGCGGGCAGAGGGGGGAGCGCTAGCGGAGGGGGTGGGGGGAATTTCCGACCCCCCCCGCGATCGGGGCATGCTCCCCCCTTATGCCTGCGACCCCATAGGGGGCCAGTATTCGGGCGAACAGGGCCCTGTTCGTGCCGAACAGGGGCCCTGTTCGGCCAGGCAATGAGCCGTTCGGGCGAACCCGAACAGTTTGGCCGAACACCACCAGGTGTTCGGCCGAACGCGAACATCACCCGAACAGGGTGATGTTCTGCAGAACCCGAACAGTGGCGAACACTGTTCGCCCAACACTAGGGACCACACACAGATGTGCGGGAGCTGAGCTGATGCAGGCCGGAGGGACCACGTGGACCCCAGACGCAGAGACCCCCAAGCGGCAAGAAGGAATCTGAGCGGCTGGAGGGCTGCGGGAGCGAGGGCCCTGGAGGAGTCCGCGGTGGCCGCAGAGAGCTGACTGGGCCGGAGGAGCCAGGCACAGGGATGCAGAGGCCCTCCTGGGGCAGAAGGAAGCTGAGCGGCTGGAGGACTGCTGGAGCGAGGGCCCCGGAGGAGACAGCGGTGGAAGGCAAAGTGGTTCCGGAGGAGTGCTGCGGATGTGCAGGAGCTGAGCGGGCCGAAGGAGCCACGTGGGAGCCAGGCGCAGTGATGCAGAGGCCCTCGGAAGCTGAAGCGAGGGGCCGGCGGTGGCAGGCAGAGTGAATCCCGGATGCAGGTGATGATGGAGAGTCGGAGCGGAAAGCCCAGGTCCGTTGCGCTGTCCTCCGCTCTAACACCCTCCGCTATACTGGCACTGAATACTGTGAGCTATAGCTACAATGTAAACTAAACATAAAAAACATAGACTGCACTAGACTAACTATCTACATATACACTAATATACACTAAACTACCCTAATCTGTGCAATGCCGGGAGCCGATGTGACCGAGGCGCCTGCTCACGGCGCCATCTTAGATGAGGTGAACTGGTAATAGACTCTGATGCATGTACAGCTGATGAAGTGTGAACTGCTAATAGACCTTGATGCATGGGATCACAGCTGATGAGGTGTGAACTGGTAATACACTCTGATGCATGGGGTCACAGCTGATGAGGTGTGAACTGGTAATAGACTCTGATGCATGGGGTCACAACTGATGAGGTGTGAACTGGTAATACACTCTGATGCATGGGGTCACAGCTGATGAGGTGTGAACTGGTAATACACTCTGATGCATGGGGTCACAGCTGATGAGGTGTGAACTGGTAATAGATTCTGATGCATGGGGTCACAGCTGATGAGATGTGAACTGGTAATAGACTCTGATGCATGGGGTCACAGCTGATGAGGTGTGAACTGGTAATAGACTCTGATGCATGGGGTCACAGCTGATGAGATGTGAACTGGTAATAGACTCTGATGCATGGGGTCACAGCTGATGAGGTGTGAACTGGTAATATACCTTGATGCATGGGATCACAACTGATGAGGTGTGAACTGGTAATAGACTCTGATGCATGGGGTCACAGCTGATGAGATGTGAACTGGTAATAGACGCTGATGCATGGGATCACAACTGATGAGGTGTGAACTGGTAATAGACTCTGATGCATGGGGTCACAGCTGATGAGGTGTGAACTGGTAATAGACTCTGATGCATGGGATCACAGCTGATGAGGTGTGAACTGGTAATAGACTCTGATGCATGGGATCACAGCTGATGAGGTGTGAACTGGTAATTGACTCTGATGCATGGGATCACAGCTGATGAGGTGTGGACTGGTAATACACTCTTATGCATGGGGTCACAGCTGATGAGGTGTGAACTGGTAATAGACTCTGATGCATGGGGTCACAGCTGATGAGGTGTGAGTGGTAATAGACCTTGATGCATGGGATCACGACTGATGAAGTGTGAACTGGTAATAGACCTTGATGCATGGGGTCACAACTGATTAGGTGTGAACTGGTAATAGACTCATGCATGGGATCACAGCTGATGAGGTGTGAACTGGTAATACTATGATGCATGGGATCACAACTGATGAGGTGTAAACTGGTAATAGACTCTTATGCATGGGGTCACAACTGATGAGATGTGAACTGGTAATAGACTCTGATGCATGGGGTCACAACTGATGAGGTGTGAGTGGTAATAGACCTTGATGCATGGGATCACGACTGATGAGGTGTGGACTGGTAATAGACCTTGATGCATGGGATCACAACTGATGAGGTGTGAACTGGTAATAGACCTTGATGCATGAGTCACAACTGATGAGGTGTGAACTGGTAATAGACTCATGCATGGGATCACAGCTGATGAGGTGTGAACTGGTAATACTATGATGCATGGGATCACAACTGATGAGGTGTAAACTGGTAATAGACTCTTATGCATGGGGTCACAACTGATGAGATGTGAACTGGTAATAGACTCTGATGCATGGGGTCACAACTGATGAGGTGTGAACTGGTAATAGACCTTGATGCATTGGGTCACAACTGATGAGGTGTGAACTGGTAATAGACTCTGATGCATGGGGTCACAACTGATGAGGTGTGAACTGGTAATAGACTCTGATGCATGGGGTCACAACTGATGAGGTGTGAACTGGTAATAGATTCTGATGCATGGGGTCACAACTGATGAGGTGTGAACAGGTAATAGACCTTGATGCATGGGGTCACAGCTGATGAGATGTGAACTGGTAATAGACTCTGATGCATGGGATCACAGCTGATGTGTTGTGAACTGGTAACAGACCTTGATGCATGGGGTCACAACTGATGAGGTGTGGACTGGTAATAGACCTTGATGCATGGGGTCACAACTGATGAGGTGTGGACTGGTAATAGACCTTGATGCATGGGATCACAACTGATGAGGTGTGAACTGGTAATAGACCTTGATGCATGGGGTCACAGCTGATGAGGTGTGAACTGGTAATAGACTCTGATGCATGAGTCACAACTGATGAGGTGTGAACTGGTAATAGACTCATGCATGGGATCACAGCTGATGAGGTGTGAACTGGTAATAGACCTTCATGCATGGGATCACAACTGATGAGGTGTGAACTGGTAATAGACTCTGATGCATGGGATCACAACTGATGAGGCATGACTGGTAATAGACTTTGATCAACACAGTATTAGGCCTCTTTTCCACAGACTGTTGATAGGCAGTGAAATGCCTCTCAAACTCTCACAACTGCTCACTGCTGCCTGGTAACTGCTTGCTGAGCACACAGCACAGCAGTCCGTGGAAAAGCAGGCGTTTTGCGGGCGTGATTTTTCCGCAGTTTAACGCGGAAAAATCACTGGACACTGCAGCGATTTTTCCGTGATCGCGTTTAGCGTTTCTATAGCACTGAAAGGCGATCGCCAGGAAATCGCCTGAAAATGGTGCAGGCTACACGTTTGCATTTGGTGATTTGCGTTAATCACTGGCAATTAACGAAAATCGCCCAAGTGAGAACGGTCCCATAGGGTAACTTTGTACTAGCGCTTTTAAGCGTTTTGCCGAAATCGCCAGCAAAACGATCTACTATGAATGGGCCCTCACAGTGCCTCAAAACATCTTTGCATGGTCTTATTGTACAAGTTCCCTAACTGACATTGGTGAGAATAGACACAATTTATCTTAGATTTTACAATAAATTTGATTTCTTTTTCCCCTAATAAACTGTTTATAAAACTTAAACTTGTTTATAAGTTTAGCTTTTATCTATAGGAATTTGGGCATGCCAATAATTAATTTAAATTGAATCTGAGGTGAGAGTGATATGGAGGCTGCCATATTTATTTCCTTTTAAACAATCTTAGCTTCCTGGCAGCCCTGCTGATCAATTTGGCTGCAGTAGTGTCTGAATCACACCACAAACAAGCATGCAGCTAATCATGTCTGATCTGACAATAATGTCAGAAACACCTGATATGCTGCATGCTTGTTCAGGGTTATGGCTAATAGTATTCGAGACAGAGGATCAGCAAGATAGCCAGGCAACTCAGAATCAGAATCAGAATCAGAATCAGAATCAATTTATTTTCGCCAAGTAAGTTTGCACCTACAAGGAATTTGTCTTGGCAGTTGCTTAACAAACACAAACAAAAAACAATACAAGGACAGACAGTGTGAATATTACAAGTTAAGGACATATAGATCAGCCTCCATGTCTTTCTCACCTCGGGTTCACTTTAACCACTTAACGACCAGCTAAAGCCGATAGGCGGCGGCTGGTCGTTTGGGGTTTTGCATGGAAGAGGCCGCTCGTGCGAGCGGCCTTTCCGTGCCAGTTCACGGAGACTGTCTCCGTGAACAGTGTGCGAGCCGCCGATCGTGGCTCGCATGCATAATGTAAGCACACGGGGAAGAAATCCCTGCTGTTTACATCAATACGGCGCTGCTGATTGGCCGGGGATCGCCGTCATTTGATAGGCTGAAGCCTATCCTATCCAGCGCAGGAAGGATATCCGTCCTGCGCAGCTCATAGGGGAAGAGAGAAGGAGGTAAGGGAAGGGAGCGCGCAATATCGCTGCGGAGGGGGGCTTTGAGGAGCCCCCCCGCTTGGCCACACGGAGCAGCGGCGATCAGACCTCCCCAGCAGGTCATCCCCCTAGTGGGGAAAAAAGGGGGGAAGTCTGAACGCCCTGCTGTAATGACGATCTGTGCTGCGGGCTGGAGAGCCCACGCAGCACAGATACTCTGCAGACAGCCCGGTATTAAAGAAAACCTGAACTGAAAATTAAAAGTCAAAATAAGCATACACAAGTCATACTTACCTCCGGTGTAGTCTACTCCTCAGTCTCTTTCTCCTCTCCTGTGTCCTGTTTGTCCACTGTGATCAATGGAATTCTCCGTCCTCCATTTTGAAAATGGCTGTTACCCCATAACAGCTTTCTGGTCAGCACACTGTTAACTGTAACATCGCCCACTTGAGCCATAGGGAAACATGGACACATCAGTTCTCCTCTCAGCTGTAACTGACAGCTGCTGATATATAACTGACAGCAACTGATATATTTCAGTTCTGACAAAATGTTGTCAGAACTGGAAGGGAAGAAGAAAATGGCGAGCTTCTGAGAGGAACTGATGGGAAGATAACTATGTAATGTTCATTTGAAGTTACCTCACGTGTTTATTTTAAATAATTTTACTCAGTACAGGTTCTCTTTAAGCATTGTCCATAAAAATGAGAGCTACAATACTCATGTATATGTTATCCTTCATATTCTTGTTCCCCGTCTCTGTAGCATTTTGCTATCATGATTCATGCTGAGCAGCAGCTGACATTCGGAGGGACGAGTGACCCGTGTGCTGTGTGTACTCTGCAAACCATTGCCAAGTCTCAGAATGAAAAATACTCCAAGCTTATTTGTGAAATTCTAAGCAAAGAGCTGCACATAAATCCCGAAAGGCAAGTCATTACTAGTTATTGTCTATTCTTTTATGATCGAGAATAATTATGTTCTTCATGAATGTTTTTACATGATTGCGAGTTCAGCACAATCTGATCTGTGTGCTCCGCAATCAGTTACCAGGCAGCAGTGGGTGGTTACCAGGCAGCAGTGGGCAGTTACCAGGTAGCAGTGGGCAGTTACCAGTCAGCAGTGAGCAGCAGCAGTGGGCAGTTACCAGGCAGCAGTGAGCAGTTACAAGGCAGCAGTGGGCAGTTACCAGGCAGCAGCAAGTAGTTGTGAGAGTTTGAGAGGCTTTTCACTGCCTATCAACTGCTCATGGAAAAAGGGCCTAAAAGGAATGTTTAGTGATTTTTATTTATTCTATCATTTTGTTAATTTTCTTCAGGTTTACATTTTTTTCATTAAAAATGATTCATTTTTGGTTAGGCTATGTTCACAGAGGGCATTGCATTGTGTTCCCTGTAACATCAGAAAGGCAACACCACAGCACAGGAATGTTGCCTCACACGT
The DNA here is from genome assembly GCF_040937935.1 of Hyperolius riggenbachi. NCBI lineage: Eukaryota > Metazoa > Chordata > Amphibia > Anura > Hyperoliidae > Hyperolius > Hyperolius riggenbachi. The sequence goes on along the minus strand of NC_090646.1, from coordinate 488,896,899 downwards.
TATCTGCGTGTTGCGTCACACACAGTGAAGCACAAAGTCAATGAAAAGTATGCAATGAAAAGTATGCTTCACCGTCACTGTTAAAGCAGACTGTTAAAATGTACCTGAACTTAGAACTTCCTCTCTGCTTTAAAAGATAAGCAAAAGCATTATAAACTTTGTTACAGCTTGCAGAACTCTTGCAATAAATTTGCAGTTTGTCTACTTCCTCCTTTCATGGAAGCAGACAAAGGATTAACATCCTGTGTTTACATATTAGTTGTGTCTGTGAGGACTGCCAAAATTATATGCTGACACAGCTGAGAGATCAAATTACACTTGTGATTACTTGAAGATGAGTGGGAGTTCGACAGGCTCTTCTCTCTAAAACCACACCGGGTACATTTCTATCTGTTTTCCTTATGTCCTGTGCCAGAGTTCAGGTCCACTTTAACATGCATGTTCCATGGTAACACACTGCATGCACTAAATTGGGATGCCACACAACATTAATCTGCAGCCGCCTAGATAGTGCTTTACATTGCTGTAAGCTGCGTTACAGTGCAACCGCTATGCCACTCCCCAATGCAGCACTATGAATGTGGCCTAATGCAATAGTAAGGATCAATTTAAAAAAAGAAGGCATAAGAAGTATACCTGAAGCATTCCTGAACTGATGTGACATGGATTCCCTAATCTGCATTCAGCACACAGAATAATGTGCGTAAAGTCTTACCACATGATGGGCTTGATTCACTAAACCGTGCTAACTCATAGCACGGCCACGCTAGCGAGGCTGTGCTATGAGTTAGCACAGTTTAGTGAATCAAGCCAGATGAGTAGAGCAGAATGCAATACATTATTTGCAAACTATTATTCTCTACCTCTAGTCTTCTTGTGTAAGACTTTATGCAAGTCATTCTGCTCACCGCAGCTTTGAGAATATGTCCCATGATGAAATAAACAAGGGTATATCTCTATATATAAAATCGGATGTATGTACAGTGGGTTGCAAAAGTATTCAGCCCCCTTGAAGTTTTCCACATTTTGTCACATTGCTGCCACAAACTTGCATCAATTTTATTGGAATTCCATGTGAAAGACCAGTACAAAGTGGTGTACACGTGAGAAGTGGATCGAAACTCATACATCATTCCAAACATTTTTTACAAATAACTGCAAAGTGGGGTGTGCGTAATTATTCGGCCTCCTGAGTCAATCCTTTGTAGAACCACCTTTTGCTGCAATTACAGCTGCCAGTCTTTTAGGGTATGTCTCTACCAGCTTTGCACATCTAGAGACTGAAATCCTTGCCCATTCTTCTTTGCAAAACAGCTCCAGCTCAGTCAGATTAGATGGACAGCATTTGTGAACAGCAGTTTTCTTGCCACAGATTCTCGATTGGATTTAGATCTGGACTTTGACTGGGCCATTCTAAAGGCCCATACACACGTCGGATTTCCGCAAACGACGGGTCGTTTGAACGTTCCGTCGTTCGCCCGCTAAATCGCGCGTGTGTACAGACTGTCGTTCGCTTAATAGGGGTGAGTTTGATATGTTTTGTTTTAAACCATTCCATTGTTGTCCTGGCTTTATGTTTAGGGTCGTTGTCCTGCTTTAAGGTGAACCTCAGCCCCAGTCTCAAGTCTTTTGCAGTCTCCAAGAGGTTTTCTTCCAAGTTTGCCCTGTATTTGGCTCCATCCATCTTCCCATCAACTCTGACCAGCTTCCCTGTCCCTTCTGAAGAGATGTACCCCCCAAGCATGATGCTGCCACCACCATATTTGACAGTGGGGATGGTGTGTTCAGAGTGATGTGCAGGGTTAGTTTTCTGCCACACATAGCGTTTTGCATTTTGGCCAAAAAGTTCCATTTTGGTCTCATCTGACCAGAGCACCTTCTTCCACATGTTTGCTGTGTCCCCCACATGGCTTGCGGCAAACTGCAAACGGAACTTCTTATGCTTTATGTTAACAATGCCTTTCTTCTTTCCACTCTTCCATAAAGGCCAACTTTGTACAGTGCATGACTAATAGTTGTCCCATGGACAGAGTCTCCCACCTGAGCTGTAGATCTCTGCAGCTTGTCCAGAGTCACCATGGGCCTCTTCACTGCATTTCTGATCAGCGCTCTCCTTGTTCGGCCTTTGAGTTTAGGTGGATGGCCTTGTCTTGGTAGGTTTACAGTTGTGCCATACTCCTTCCATTTTTGAATGATCGCTTGAACAGTGCTCCGTGGGATGTTCAAGGCTTTGGAAATCTTTTTGTAGCCTAAGCCTGCTTTAAATTTCTCAATAACTTGATCGCTGATCTGTCTTGTGTGTTCTTTGGACTTCATGGTGTTGTTGCTCCCAATATTCTCTTAGACAACCTCTGAGGCCCTCACAGAGGAGCTGTATTTGTACTGACATTAGATTACACACAGGTGCACTCTATTTAGTCATTAGCACTCATCAGGCAATGTCTATAGGCAACTGACTGCACTCAGATCAAAGGGGGCCGAATAATTATGCACACACCACTTTGCAATTATTTATTTGTAAAAAAAAAAATGTGGAATCACGTATGATTTTCGTTCCACTTCTCATGTGTACACCACTTTGTGTTTGTCTTTCATGTGGAATTCCAATAAAATTGATTCATGTTTGTGGCAGTAATATGACAAAATGTGGAAAACTTCAAGGGTGCCGAATACTTTTGCGTGTGTGTGTGCGTGTGCGTGCGTGTGCGTGTGTGTGTGTGTGTGTGTGTGTGTGTGTGTGTGTGTGTCAGTCACTCGAAAACACCTTGACCGATTTGAACGAAACTTGGTATACAGATCCCTCACTACCTGGGATGATATGTTCTGGGGGTCTCGCGGCCCCCCTGCACAACTGGGCGGAGCTACAAACAGCAAATCAGATTTCACCTATTTAAGTCAATGGAAAAAAGGTAAAAGGCTGCCATTCTCACAGTAATCAAGCCAGAGTCCCCACACTTGGCACAGTTGGTCACTTAGTGACTGAGTTTACATATCCATGAAAAGTGGGCGGAACATAAAACAGCCAATCAAATTTCAGCCATTCATTTTAAATGGGAAAATGTAAACTGCAGCCATTCTAAGACTGAAAATCACAGGGGTTTTAAATATGCCACACTTGGTCCCTGGGCGACTGGGACTAATATTCAGTGAGTGGCGACTACAGCCTCCAATCAAAATTCACCTATTGATTTTAAAGGGGATTATTTAAACTGCTGCCATTCTTACACTGTTAATGCCAGAGGCCTGAAACCTGCTACACTCGATCATTAGGTCACTGGGGTTCAAATTCACTACATGGGCGGAGCAACAAACAGCCAATCAGATTTATTTGCTGCATAAACTGCTTCCATTCACACATTTTGATGCCAGGAACCTGAAAGCTCATAAACTTGGTAATCGAGTGACTATGTCAAGGTTAAAAAAAGTGGGCAGAGCCAACAACTACATTTTTTCCAGGGGAAAATATAATCTGCAGCCATTCTTACACTGTTAATGGCAGGGTTCCCAAACTTGACACAGTGGGCCACTGGGTGACTGGGATTAATATTCAGAAATGTAGGTGGAGCCAACAACAGCCATTCACATTTCACCTATTGATTTTCAAGGGGAATATTTACATTGCAACCATTCTTACACTGTTAATGGCAGAGGCCTCTTACCTGATAGGGGACTGGGGTCCAAATTCACTAAAGGGGGTGGAGCCACAAACAACCAATCAGATTTGTTAGATTGATTTCAGCCATTCTGTTATTGGCAGGGTTCTCAAACGTGACACAGTTAGTCAATGGATGACTGGGATTAATATTCAGGAAAGTGGGTGGAACCTACAACAGCCAATCAAAATTCACCTATTGATTTTCAAGGGAAATATTGAAACTGCTGCCACTCTTACACTAATAATAGCAGAGGCCTCAAACCGGCTACAGTCGGTCATGAAGTGGCTGGGGTTCAAATCCACTAAAGGGGTGGAGCCACAAACAGCCAATCAGATTACTTTACTGGATAAACTGCTTCCATTCACACAGTTTTGATGGCAGAAACCCAAAAGCTTAAAACTTGGTCACTGGGTGACTGGGATTAATGTTCAGAAAAGTGGGTGGAGCCTAAAGAAAATCAAAATTCACCTGTTGATTTTCAAGGGGAATATTTAAATTGCTGCCATTCGTGCACTGGTAATGGCACAAGCCTCAAACCTGGTACAGTTGGTCATTGGGTCACTGGGGTTCAAATTCAGAAAAGGGGTGGAGCTACAAACAACCAATCAGATTTGTTTAATCTCACTGGTAAATTACAAATTATTGATGCCAAGGACCTCAAAGCTCACAAACTTGGTCATTGAGTGACTGTGTGTCAAGGTTACAAAAAGTGGGCGGAGCCAAAACCAAATTTCACTAGGAAAATATAAACTGCAGCCACTCTTACACTGTTAATGACAGGGTTCTCAAACTTTGCCCAGATAGTCACTGGGTGACTGAGATTAATATTATGGGAAGTGGGTGGAGCCTATAATAGCCATTCAAAATTCACCTGTTGATTTTCAAGGGGAATATTTATATTGCTTCCATTTTTGCTCTGTTAATAACAGATGCCTCAAACCTGCTACAATTGGTCATTGGTTGACTGGGGTTCAATTACCAGCCCCGCAACGCGTACAAAAATATGCGTTGCCGCATTCCGCACGCGTAGATATGCGGCAACGCGTATTTTTGTACGCGTTGCGGTCCGCAATAGCGCTAATTGCATTGGTGAATGCGTCCAATAATACGCATGGCGGCCGGCGACTGGTGAGTCGTCAAAAACAAAACTAAGTGACAGCGGGGGACCAGAGGATTCCAGAGCGGCGCCGAGGGCACAGGACTGCTGCAGGGGGCTGGTAATAGCCCCAGGTAAGTAAAACTCTATACCCCCCGTTCAGTTAAGGTTCCCTTTAAGGACACAAGCTTAAAACCTGGTACAGTTGGTCATTGGGTGACTGGGGTTCAAATTCAGAAAAGAGGGTGGAGCCACAGCCAATCAGATTTGTTTCATTTCAATGCAAATTATTGATGCCAAACACTGCAAAGCTCACAAACTAGGCCATTGAGTAATTGTATGTTAGGGTTAGAAAAGTGGGCGGAGCCAACACCAGCCAAATACATACCCGGGCAATCAGCTAGTATAGTAATAATTATTTCAATATCTGTAATTCTCTTTTCTCCTGTTGGACTCAAAGCACTTGAGAGCTGCAGCCACTAGGGGTGGGCTCAGTAGGCACTAGCAGGGTTAGGGAGTCTTGCCCAAGGCCTCCTTACTGAATGGGAACTGGCTTATAGAATAGGAAGAGCCGAGATGTGAACCCTTAACCGGCCACTATCCAGCCACTACTAAGTACTTAGGCTACATAAAACTTGCCTAGGTTCCCTTTCTAATTTTTCTTTTCATTACAAGGATTAATAAACCAGTACATTAGCTATGCAAATGAGGCAGTCAACTTGAAGCCCAATGAGGTGGCCACACTCCTGAAGTGTAGGGGTCCTTTCACACTGTGCATGTTGCATCGCGCTACCATCACAAGGCAACACTGCTGAAAAGTCGCATTGCACATTAGACATATAGTGCCACTTTGCAGTGAAGCATACAGTACAATGGAAGTATGCTTCACTGCCACTGTAAACGTACGCATTACCCGGTTAAGGCACAGCATGAGGTCTCTTGCTCCGTCAGAGCACTTTATGTAAAATCCCCATAGGAATACCATTGCATTGCTTTGTGATGATATTGACCATTGCCATGCGATGCAATGATGTAATATTGTTTTGCGCAAGCAGCACACAGAGAGCACAGCAAAGCCCACAAACAGTCTAGGAAGTTGGCCCTCACCCAGGGGCGTAACTACAAATCATGGGTCTCCCCAGCTAAACTTTGACAGGGCCCCAATGTGTACACCCTTTCCCTTGCCTGCTGCTGGTGACCCTCACAGCCTGGGGGCCCATCATGCAATGGTCATAAAACAAGTGCGGACATCATGATCTTCTCAACCATTACAAGTGTGGCCACAACAGCAACTGATCTGAAGGATGGACCCTTTTAGCAGAGGGAGTAAATTAATAGGCCCCCTTACAGCTCAGCCCCCCGCAGTGATAGGGGCTGCTTCCCTCTAGTTTAGGGTTGCCAGGTCGGCTGATGGAGAAAACCGGACAGGGGGTGGAGTTAGGGGCGGAGTCAGAAGCGCACTTTTATGTAGAGTGGGGCTAAGCAATGGGCTTTTTAAAAAATGTTTTTTACAGTATTTATATCGCACTGACATCTTCTGCAGCACATTACAGAGTACATAGCCATGTCACTAACTGTCCTCACCAGTACATGCACATAAGAGACCACTTTTCACCAGTAAATGCACATAAGAGACCGCTTTTCACCAGTAAATGCACATAATAAGAGACAGAGCAGAAAACTATTACAAAACTGGAAAACTATGCAAATAATGCAATAGTTGCCCCCAGCATAGGTTAGATAGGTAGGTGCCCCCAGTATAGGTCATTTAGGTAGGTGTCTCCAATATAGGTAGCCAGTATAGTTGTCACCTGTATAGGCTAGCTAGGTAGGTAGGTGCCCCCAATACAGGTTAGATAAGTGCCCCCAGTATAGGTTAGATAAATAGATGCCCCCCCCCAGTATAGGTTAGATAGGTAGCTGCACCCCAGTATAGGTTAGATAGGTAGGTGCCCCTCAGTATACGTTAGATAGGTAGGTGCCCCCCAGTATAGGTTAGATTAGGTAGCTGCCCCCCCTTCCAGTATAGGCTAGATTAGACATGTGCCCCCCAGTATAGGTTAGATAGGTAGCTGCCCCCCCGCATAGGTTAGATTAGGTAGGTGCCCCCCAGTATAGGTTAGATAGGTAGCTGCCCCCCAGTGTAAGTTAGATAGGTAGCTGCCCCCCAGTGTAGGTTAGATTAGGTAGGTGCCCCCCAGCGTAGGTTAGATTAGGTAGATGCCCCCCAGGATAGGTTAGATAGGTAGCTGCCCCCCAGCGTAGGTTAGATTAGGTAGGTGCCCCCCAGGATAGGTTAGATAGGTAGCTGCCCCCCAGCGTAGGTTAGATTAGGTAGGTGCCCCCCAGGATAGGTTAGATAGGTAGCTGCCCCCCAGCGTAGGTTAGATTAGGTAGGTGCCCCCCAGGATAGGTTAGATAGGTAGCTGCCCCCAGCATAGGTTAGATTAGGTAGGTGCCCCCAGGATAGGTTAGATAGGTAGCTGTCCCCCATAATGGAGGGGGGAGCCGGAGCCGCGGGGAGGGCAACCCGACCTCTCCCTCCCTCTCCCGGGCCGCCCTCCGTGCTCCCCCCTCAGATGTATAGTGAGCAGCAGCAGCCAGGGAGGGAGCGCTGTATACAACATACCTCCCTGGCTCCAAGCGCTGCTCTCTCGTCGCCGGTCTTCTCCCATCTGCCTACACGCGTATACATACGCTGCTTCCGGCTAAACAGGAAGCAGCGTGTGTATAAGCGTGTATGCAGAGAGGAGAAGACCGGTGGCGAGAGAGCAGCGCTTGGAGCCAGGGAGGTATGTTGTATACAGCGCTCCCTCCCTGGCTGCTGGGGCTAGAAACGGGCATGGGCAAAAGGCATAAAACCGGACATCATAATTGTCCGGTTTAACATGCCTTTTTGGACAGGACACAGCGGCCAAAAAACGGACTGTCCGGTCTAAAACCGGACACCTGGCAACCCTACTCTAGTTACACCCCTGCCTTCACCACTGAGTACTGCCAGCGATTTGTGCTGGTTGGTTGAGACTGCTGGTTAGTTGAGTCCTGGATAACCGGGACTCTTCTGTATAATGTCTGTAGTTCAATTCAGTTCCAGCATTTGTATAGTGTTTCTACAGTATCTTACTAATACTATACATGCGAAAGTTTGGATGTTTGTTACTCAATCATGCAGCAATGGCTGAATTGATTTGAATGAAATTTGGCACACATAGTACATTACCTGGAATAACATATAGGATACATTTTATCCCCATAACCAAAAAGGGGGCGGAGAAAAATACAAATTTCCCTGGGAAAATGTAAACTGCAGCCATTCTCACACTGTTAATGGCAGGGTTCTCAAACTTTGCACAAGTGGTTACTGGGTGGCTGGGATTAATATTTAGAAAAGTGGGTGGAGCTTACAACAGCCAATCAAAATTCACCTTTTGATTTTCAAGGGGAATATTTAATTGCTGCCATTCTTGCACTGTTAATGGCACAAGCCTCAAACCTGTTACAGTTGGTCATTGGGTGACTGGGGTTCAAATTCAGAAAAGGGGGTGGAGCTACAGCCAATCAGATTTGTTTCATTTCAATCCAAATTATTGATGCCAAAAACCACAAAGGTCACAAAGTAGGTCATTGAGTAATTGAGTAATTGTGTGTTAGGGTTAAGGGGCCTATACACCTAACGATTTTAACGTCGATATACAGCAGATTCGATCACTGTAATGCTGTGAAATCGTCGCGCAAACGCTGACAGAACGATCGATTTCCGTCCGAAATCAATCGTTCCCGTCGATACGCCTGTGCAGAAGATTTTTCTCTATCGCCGGCGGGTCGGGAGTGCGTCGATAGCAGCGTTCGAATGCCCGACAACCGACGCAATACAGCGGAGATACGTTACCTGTTCCAGCCGGGGCGACTCCCCGGTCTCCGCTGTCTTGTTCTCCTCTCCAGGCTCCAGGGCTGCAGCTTCACTGAACTTCCTGTCCCGGCAGGAAGTTTAAACAGTAGAGCGCCCTCTACTGTTTAAACTTCCCCTGGACAGGAAGTTCAGTGAAGCAAGCCAGCCGGACCGGAGACCAGCACGGAGAAGAAGACAGCGGAGACCAGGGGAGTCGCGCCGGCCAGTTAAGGTAATGTATAGCTGGCGGGCAGGCGGCAGCTCCACAGATTGTGATCGGTTTCATGCTGAAATACAGAGGCGGGACAAGGTCCTCCAGCACCCAAGGCTGAGACACCAAAATGCGCCCCTCCATCCCTCTCACCCCAGCCGTCACACACTAATTGCTATTAGACTAAGAGGTGCCACAGGGCCCACAACCTCCCCAACACCTTAATATCTAGTTATCTGACTTGCAGTCACTGCTATGTATCCCCTTTTCTTATTTCTTTCTGCTTAAAACCCAATTAGGGATGACAGCTGAATGAATAGTGCGCCCCCTCCTACACTGCGCCCTGAGGCTGGAGCCTCTCCAGCCTCTGCCTCGGCCCGGCCCTGCTGAAATAGATTCACAATCTGTTTGCAGTGAAGGCAGCCATATGAATCCTCTCTGATCAGATTCGATCAGAGAGGGATCTATCTGTTGGTCGAATCTGATGGCAAATCGACCGGTGTATGGCTACCTTTAGAGTTAGAAAATGTGGGTAGAGCCAACACCAGCCAAATACATACCTGGGCAACGCCGGGCCATCACCTAGTAGTATTGTAAATGCGAGTACTGCAAGGCAAGACCAGCACTAAACACTAAGCTACTATTATTGTTACTATCATGTTCCTTATGCTCGTACTTATGAGGTGAATATAACTCAGAGGTTGCATCCCTGAGGAGGTCACACATAAAGCATCCATAGTACCATGCTTTGTACACTGTCCTGTCACTGTGAAAATCAGATCACGTCTGAAAAATTGCTGCATTTCACAGTCGGTCACATTGCTGCAGCACGGGCTAACAATGTTTGTGAAGGTCTGACGTTTCTTGCTCAAGCATTACGGTGTCAGAGTCATGCAGAACAAGGAACTGCCCTTTATCCATTCAGTGTGCACCCATTAAGCAAGTTCTTGTGAGTAATATCATGTTTCACAGCTAAAGAGTCCTTTAACACTAAACCCATTGTGTTCCATGGCAACAGACAATATCATCGCATCCTTACACAATGCAATAATATTTCTATGGTATGTTCATTTAGGGTGCAGTGCGGTCCTGTCAGAGTAATGCATAGTATGCTGTGTGTTTACTGGACAACTTGCACATTTACAGTCTAGTCTAGTGTGCGGTGCGACTTTTTAGCACCATGGTGTTGCAATGGTGTTGTGAGTGTGGAATGACGCTAAATCAGCTATTGTGTTAGACTGGGCTCACAGTGGTCAGTTGCATAACGCACATGTTATAATGAGTGTTCACTGCAATGGAGACTGAACAAAGTCTGCATGCAGCGAGTTAGAATAACGCAATCAGTTACAATGCAGTTCTCTTTTACAGGCCCATAGAATTGTATGGGCAGTGAGGTGACATGCAGAACATGGCCTTATCAATAGCGGGAGCGCGTGTAATTTTTTCCTGCTTCCAGATGCTACTACTAGCAAAACACTTTCTGCTGCCATTCGCTGGCTGACGATAACATGACCAGCATAGGGTTCAGGGACTAAGGGGGCCCTATGCTATCACTTTTGCAGGGGGGGCCCTATTAAGATTAATTATGCCACCGATGCAGAATTGTTCTGCAATGCAACTGAGCACTGTGAACTAGCCCTAAAATGTGTCATTTTGTACTCAGTATTGGAATAGGAAGCAGCTGTTATGGCCCTACGTCATTAAAGCGAACCCAAGGTGAGTGTGATATGAAGGCTAGCATATTTGTTTCCTTTTAAACAATACCAGTTGCCTGGCAGCCCTGCTGGTCTATTTGGATGCGGTAGTGTTTGAATCACACACCTGAAACAAGCATGCAGCTAATCTTGTCATATCTGGCAATAATGTCAGAAACATCTGTTCTGCTGCATGCAGGTGTAAATTTTAAATGTATGTATAGGTCTTTTTATTGAAAAAAAAATGTATGTAGGGGTAATTTTACTATCTGGCCACAAGATGTCCTCACTCCATTATTTTTCTAAGCCTACTATTTGTAGGCTAATAGGATGTAATGCGCGGATGTGATACTTTTGTAATTACAATGACTGCAGGCATCTCATTGATGCAGCGATCATTGACACGGGACTTAGATTAATGAATGGGAACTGCGTTCACATTAACTCATCTCCCCTCTAATGATCGTTGCTGAGAACGTGCGCAGGTGCAAGCAGGAGTGCACGGCGGGAACAGACGAGTATCTACATCCCTGTGAGCTGTAGTGGTGTTTTGCAGGGGCATAGGTACTAGCCACTACAAGTGGCTAAGATGTAATGGGCTCTAGACAAGGTAGTAGGTTTAGGGCCCCCTTGTGGTCCTTTTGACAAGCTGAAGTAAAAAGAGGTCAAAGAAGGTGGCAGTTGGGCCCCTTCACACCCAGTAGGCCCCAAGCACCTGCCTAGCTTGCCTGGTGGATGATCCTACTCGGGTCCAGACTACTGAATACATGCTACAATACCCAATTTTATATTTTGGGACCATTCAAGTTCTCCTTTTCCAAGGAGCACACAATATACGTACACATTTTATGTGATCCTGGATAAAGGGGAACCTATGTGGCCTCAAAACCTCAATGATATTTTGTGGCTCGGATATTAAAACTGACCTAACATGTGAGTTTGCAAACTTGTACACAGTGTATATTCCCATTCAGCTGGGAGACATTGATTTCATGTGACTTCCAATTCAGCTTGATAAAGAGGCGTGCAGCCTTGAAACGTTGTGTTTATGATTGAAATACAATAAAAGAGCAGAAGAAATAGATAAGACGGTGCCGGCTTCATCTTCTTTATTGATTTCATGTGTTAGATTAATGCTGTGTTTTTCTTTTTCAGGGTTTACATCCACTTTATTGACGCGAACCGGGCTAACGTTGGCTGGAATAGCACCACTTTCGCCACTATCACATTTTGACACGCCATGGAAATGACTTCTATGTCCTGTTATTCAGGCTCATGCTAATGCTTAGCACTCCCTATTGAATAAACACAATTTATCATAAAATCTTCGGTTATGTGATTATTAATAGCAGCTTCCTGAATACTAGACATGCCCAAGAGGGAGAACATTCTAAAATGACTCACTGCATTATAGAAAAAAGTGGGTGTGATTGGTGTGTAAATTGGCTTGGTTCAGAATGACACTGAACAAAGAACAGATAAACAACATGTTAAAGCGGTGCTCCGGGGACCAACGTAAAGGCCCTGCTGCATTGCCCATTGACAGCAGATTTGCTGTGGCCCAGCCAACAATGACAGGAGGTCTTCAACAGCCTGAATTTTAGGTTGAAAATAATAGTCACATGATCTATACTCTCTGTTCTTCACCATGTTCTTTACACTTGGGCACTGTCTTTGTGCACCCAGGGTAAAGCAACAGTGTATGGAGCCCAGTACACTAACCACGCAACAGAAGTATACGAGTCGCCGCTAATTTAACAGCGCGTTGCTGTGCGACTTCTGCATTGGCAGCAGGAAAGAATTGAAGCCAATACCCGATGCAAAAATGTTACATTTATTGGCGGCGGCGGTGCATGTGCGGAAAGACACAAATAAGTCAGGGAAGCTGAGAGTCCCAATGAAGTATTTGGGGCTTGATTCACAAAAGAGTGCTAACTGTTAGCACGGCCGTTTTCGCGCGAATTTTCGCATTGCGCGTGAACGCCAATTTTCGCACGAAACGATAACGTTTTCGCGCGCAAACACAAATTTTACCGCGAAATCGATATCGTTTTTGCGCGAAAATTCGCGTTTGCGCGCGAAACCGTTATCGTTTCGCGCGAAAATTCGCGATCGCGCGCAATGCGAAAATTCGCGCGAAAACGGCCGTGCTAACAGTTAGCACTCTTTTGTGAATCAAGCCCTTTGTGTCCAGCAGGGAGTCCGTCATTGGGCAAGGGCTCTCAAAAGGCATGCGTGCGGCGTGTGGGGAGGTACACTCAGTTGCAGATATAATTCGATTTTCCGGTGTTGCGATACGAGGGGGCGGAGCATCGCACTGCAACGCTCTGGCAAGGTATCGAACCACCCTCAAGGTGCTCGACATCACATCCATAAGGAAAACCTACTGCTGTTCAAGTGCACTAAGCAGGATTATGACATTCTGGGCATGTCCTAAAACCTCGTGTGCAAGTCTCTCACTATGTGATCAATTGGCCAGCACTTCCATTAGGGCAAAGTCACCTCCCATTCAGTGGCATCACTATGGGAGTGCAGGTGTGTGGAGTCACCATCAGAAAGGTGACACCTGGGGGTTAATGCAGAATGAGCACAGCGGGCATACTATCTCACCTGTCCGGTCAGAGCACGCCTCCTCCTGTCTTCCTCACCGCATGCTCTGGCCTCTCCCATGACAAGGGGGTATGTTAAGTCAGTGCATGTAAGTGAATGGAGTAGAGGCGGCAGCGGGTAGATATAGGAGGCTGGAGAGCGCTGAGGAAGTAGGAAGGGGGAGTGCAGAGAAGGACGGGTAAGATATTATGCTCTGCTCTGCTTGCTTTGTATTGTTGGTGGGTTGAACAGAGGTAACTGGATACTGCTATTTGGGGTGGTGAGGGGAGGAAGGCCATCTAAAACTGCTAACTAGGGATGGGAAGGTGGGGGGACAAAAAGGCCACCTAATACTGTCAGCAGGTATTATGTGGGGTGGCCCCTGTTATTTTTCACCTTCAGGGTAGCACTTGATCAGATCATGTTTTCCTTCTGCCTATGTGAGCCCCCAGCAGCCTGAATTGTAGTCAGAGAGGATAGTCCTCCCTGATTCATAATCCATTTACACTGTCACATTATGAATTGCTCTTCAGTTCTTTATTTCTAAACAGATATATGGAGATATCGGTCATACTGTACATCTGCTTGTGGTCAGAGTGGATGTAAGATGGTTTCAGGACAAAATGACACCTCAGAATGGGTTGAAGATACGCAGAGTAAAGGAATCTATTTATTAATCTATGCAAGGACAAAGAGTCATTGGAACAAAATTAAAACATATTTTGTATTATGAACAAATATTTTAAAATACTGAAATAGCTCAGGCAATGTACTGAAGGGAGGACACAAAATATTTCACTTATCTTACATGTATATGTACCTACTTTTTATTCCACTAGTTATGTAGCTAGAATGAGTCCTTCTGTTTGACATGGCTGGCCAGGGTTTTAAGACTATGGGCTTGATTCACTAAGACAAATAGCATGCCTTATCAAAGTTAGCATGCCTTATCAAAGTTAACATGCCCTATCAGAGTGGCATAGCGAGCACTACGAACCCGCAGGGGCTCAGGGCAGGACGAGTGGAGCTCTCGTCAAAGATTGCCAGTTAGCAGGCATAAGGTTCGCTATGCTACTCTGATAAGGCGTGTTAACTTTGATAAGGCATGCTCATTTTGATAAGGCATGCTATTTGTCTTAGTGAATCAAGCCCTATGGATTTACTATCATGATACTTGCTACATAAGGGTGTATGATGCTGTTCTGCCCCCCTTAAAGTAGACCTGTAACCTTAAAAAAATTGATACTTACATCTGTAGGGGGAAACCTCTGGGTGATCCATAGGCTTCCCCGATCCTCTCTGACCCCTTTACCACCAACCAAGACCCTCTTCTTCTTCGCGGCTGTCCTCCCCTCCCTGTATGAACGCGACCACAACGTTGGGTTTTGCACCTGCACAGTAGCATGGAGTCGCTTGTGCACAGAGAAAAAAAGGCATGACCAAGAGGCTCCTGCACAAAAGGGCCGTACTTTGCGCCTGAGCAGTGTGGCCACGCTCGTACACGGAGGGGCAGCAAGCAATCTTCAACATTAATGTTGAAGATTATTTTGAGGGTTCCAGCACAGGAGGGGTGCAAGGACACTGAGAACGCCTCTGGACCATCCAGAGGCTTCCCCCTACTGAGGTAAGCATCTAACTTTTCTTTGTAAGGTTACAGGTACACTTTAAGGCACTTTCTTTGAAGTTGGCACACACGAATCACATAGGATTCTGGTAATAGGTTTTGGTGGATCTGCACAGCTGCTAGGTCTCTGCCTGCGTATTACCCTGCTGATAAGATTTTAGTGCTGAAAAGCTTAAAGAGTCATTGCCTCAGTTGGTTTTGCAAGCAAATGAAGCGTTGCCTCTAACAGCAGGAATACAACGATCGGGAAAGCAGCGCTGCATGCTACCCGGGATACAGGTATGCATACAGTCAATGAAAAGTATGCTTAACCTTTAACTGTTAATGAGCTCATTTTGAGGTAACGCACTGCCTTACACTGCAACACACCTGCCGCACTGTGAACAATGCATTGGTGGTGCATTCAATCGTGGCAAGTCGCGTGGTCGTTATGACACAATGCACCAACTGTGAATGGGGCCTAAATGGATGAGAGAGAGCTGAAAATTCAGTAACACAGAATGAGATAATTTATAGAAATAGGGGGAGAGTGGGGATTTCCATAGCTGGGCCAGGGATTTCCGTTAGTGGGCAGAGCTCTTGTAGACAGATAGTAAGCCTGTGGCAGGGCCCTCCCCCTAGTAATTTCCGTGAGTGGGAGCAAACACACCAGAGGTGAGGGGGGCGGGGCGCAGAAAGGCCCCCCAGGCGCTGCCACCGCTGGGCAAGCCCATCCGCACTCCCCCCCCCCCCCCCCCCCACAACACCCGGTGAAGAAAGAAACACAATTGTATGCTACAGAAGAAAATAAATAATACTAATAATAATTCATACCTTGTATTGGTAAATGCTTGGATGCAATTTTTAGGCATTTGGAAGCCAGTTGCCATTACTTATAAGATGGCTAATTGCTATTTAACTGCAGAAACACATTTACTATAACAGTACTATAAT
This sequence comes from Hyperolius riggenbachi, assembly GCF_040937935.1. Lineage (NCBI taxonomy): Eukaryota > Metazoa > Chordata > Amphibia > Anura > Hyperoliidae > Hyperolius > Hyperolius riggenbachi. Next base: position 488,881,207 of record NC_090646.1, on the reverse strand, counting down.
AGTACAATGAGTGTATGAATGAGGACCGTTACTGTGGACAGCATCTTTTTGACCATCCTCAGCCCAAATGCCTTATAAACATGTCCATGAAGATGCCATAGGACAATACAGATTTTTTTTTGGGGGGTGCTAAACCACAATCTTTGTGTTAACGAGGCTTCAGGGCATGTTGCCAGGGGCAGTACATCATTTTACAATATACCAAGTGTAAATAAGTATAACAAAAATGAACATAAGAACATATACATATGCTAGATTTCTGCAAAAACCACACAAGGCCTGGTTCACACTTGCAATTTAGTTCCACGCGGATCCGTGAAAACGCTCAGCTGTTTCCAATCCACTTCCCTACATCCACCCCCCACCCACAAAGAGGACTTTTCTCCTTAGAACAGTCTGTTTCTTCACTAGTATGAAGAATTTAAAATTGCTGCAGGAGGAAACTTGCGATCCGTTCAGCAGATCGTGCAGAACGGATCCGTTCAAATGGACGAATGTGAACGGATCCATAGGTTAACATTGGATTCCATCTGTTCCGATCCTTTCCCTTCCGATCTGGGAACTGACCATTTTGTAACACTAATGTGAACCAAGCCTAAGCCTTAGTGAAGGGGAGCTGTTGTTCAGGGGGGAGTTGAACATGGAAAATGGAAGCTGCTGAAAATGGAATGAGAAGGCTGCACAATGAGAAACTCCTTAAATAGAGTGACCATATTTTTGTGGGTCCAACCTGGGACGGGGGGGGGGGGGGGGGGGCGAAAAGTGGGAAGGAGTGAGGAGCACGCAGCGGCGAAGACTGGGGGAGGGGGGCCGCGCCGCGCCGAAAAAATGGGCGTGGCCATGACATTGTATGGGCGGAGCTAACGTAATGATGTAACAGCGAGGCATAAGAAAGCAGTGTTTACGCCATGATGTGGACAAACGAGACTTTGTATCATGGGTGTGCAGAAACTGTGTGATGCTAATAGTATACCGTAACCACAAAGCAGCAAACATAGCCATCTATGACCATTAAATAATAAATGCAGTAACAGTTACCCCGGACACCAGAAAATAAACGCAATAGGCAACATGTCAGTATAAAATAAATGCAATGCGGGCAAACATGTCAGTACAAAATAAACGCAATGCGGGCAACATGTCAGTACAAAATAAACGCACTGCGGGCAAACATTTCACCAGAAAAGAAACGCACTGCGGGCAAACATTTCACCAGAAAAGAAACGCACTGCGGCCAAACATTTCACCAGAAAAGAAACGCAATGCGGGCAAACATTTCGCCAGAAAAGAAACGCACTGCGGGCAAACATTTCGCCAGAAAAGAAACGCAATGCGGGCAAACATTTCGCCAGAAAAGAAACGCACTGCGGGCAAACATTTCACCAGAAAAGAAACGCACTGCGGCCAAACATTTCACCAGAAAAGAAATGCAATGCGGCAAACATTTCGCCAGAAAAGAAACGCACTGCGGGCAAACATTTCGCCAGAAAAGAAACGCACTGCAGGCAAACATTTCGCCAGAAAAGAAACAATGCGGGCAAACAATAACATTTCACTAGAAAAGAAACAATGCGGGCAAACATTTCACCAGAAAAGAAACAATGCGGGCAAACATTTCACCAGAAAAGAAACAATGCGGGCAAACATTTCACCTGGAAAAGAAACAATGCGGGCAAACATTTCACCAGAAAAGAAACAATGCGGGCAAACATTTCACCTGGAAAAGAAACAATGCGGGCAAACATTTCACCAGAAAAGAAACAATGCGGGCAAACATTTCACCTGGAAAAGAAACAATGCGGGCAAACATTTCACCAGAAAAGAAACAATGCAGGCAAACATTTCACCTGGAAAAGAAACAATGCGGGCAAACATTTCACCTGGAAAAGAAACAATGCGGGCAAACATTTCACCTGGAAAAGAAACAATGCGGGCAAACATTTCACCAGAAAAGAAACAATGCGGGCAAACATTTCACCTGGAAAAGAAACAATGCGGGCAAACATTTCACCTGGAAAAGAAACAATGCGGGCAAACATTTCACCTGGAAAAGAAACAATGCGGGCAAACATTTCACCTGGAAAAGAAACAATGCGGGCAAACATTTCACCTGGAAAAGAAACAATGCGGGCAAACATTTCACCAGAAAAGAAACAATGCGGGCAAACATTTCACCTGGAAAAGAAAGCATTTACTCACCTGGCAGAAGTGTCCGGCCTCTGGCGCGCTGCTCCGTCCCGGGACCGTCTTGTTCCTCCTGCTCTGGTCTCCCGCGCTGACAGGGCTACGGCAAGATGGCGCCCGAAGCCCTGTACTAGTGACACGAATAGGTCTCCAGTACAGGGCTTCGGCAGCCATCTTGCCGTAGCCCTGCTCGCCTGCCGGTGTCGGAAACAGACACCGGAAGAGGAGGCTGGAGCGGGGCTGCGGGCAATGAACTGGCACGGCGTCTATAGACGCCGCTGCCAGTTCATTGAGGAGAGAGTGGCCAGAGTCCCGAGGCCGGGACGTCCCGCTGCTGAAAGCGGGATGTTTCCCGGGACCTCATTAAGCCTGGGACAGCGGACCCCGAATCCGGGACGTGTCCCGGGCAATCCGGGACGTCTGGTCACTCTACCTTAAATAATGGAAGACACAGAGTCATTCATTCACCCAAGAAGGCTGTACCAGGAATAAGGGTCTGCTGTGTACAGGGGGAATTCTAGGAAATTGGTGGTTGCGTAAATATAAGGCGGCTCCAAATGTTTTGGGAGGGGTGCTGCACATGGCAAGTTCAATATGGTATGAGCACTCTTGCTTGACATGGAGAGACTATGGGCTCTTTCACACCAAAAAACTCGTTTTGCATTTCGCGATTTGCATTTAGTGAATTTCACTAGCTTGGCCTCAATTGAAATGCAGGAAAAATGCAGCAGAAGTACAATTACCTTTTTAGAAAATCCCATGATTCCAATTGTAACATTACTGTACTTGCATTTGGGAAGTCGCAAGCCTTTTCAAAATCAAAATGGAACACAGACGGTGTGAAAGGGTCCAATAGCACATAAAAAGGGTAGTTCCTTTACATGGAAGGGAGCAGTGGAAAGGTGTAATAGCGCCCTTTGGAAAAAAGAAAAAAACACACATTTGCCCCTGTACTGAAAGATATTGCGACTTGCCGTACAGAGCATGCTTGCTGTATGGACTGTGCATAACTGCGCATGCACGTAATCTTTCACTTATCCTGGCTGTAATTATTTACAACCACCAGTGTTTACTTCCCTTCATGGGGGGTTATTAGTTAACCACCAAGGGGGGGGGGGGGGGAGTTATTTCTTCCCTCCAAGGAGGGTTTTTAGTTGCCCACCAACGGAGGGGGGGAGGTTATAAGTTCCTTCCGGGGGGGTTATTAGTTGCCCACCAAGGAGTGGGGGTTATTAGTTCCCTCCAGGGGGGTTATTAGTTGCCCGGTAGAGGAGGGTTCAGTGTGAGAAATTAGAATAGGGTTAGGATGGGTTGCATTTTCTGATACTAATACCTTTAAAGGAAACCAGAGACAACTTAAGTTAAAAGTTTTATACATACCCGGGGCTTCCTCCAGCCTCATGCGCACGGATCACTCACACCAGGGGCGTAACAATAGACCCTGCAAGGGATGCCTCCGCAGGGGGCCCCAGAAGCCACAGGGGCCCCCGTGGGGGAAAAAGTTTTAGAGACTGACAAGCAACTAAGGGCATGGAGAGAAAATGTATTCTACTTTCGTACCATTGTTATGTTGACTGCATGTGTCCACCACACAGTTAAGGAATCATACACACTTTGGAATTTGTACACTGTCCCTGCTTCCTCCTAGGATTCGTAAAAAACATCTGTCTCACACTGCAGCAGTTCTGATGACTTCATGTACACAGAGGCGTAGCTAGGGTTTTCAGCGCCCGGGGACAAAGACTATTAATGCGCCCCCTAAGGTGAAGGGTCGTGACCAAATGTGGGCGTGGTTATGGGTGCTCCACATTTGGTCACGCCCCTTCAAATGTACATGGAGGTTAGCAGGCTCACGCTCACCCACCCTCCCTCAGTATGTACCTTCCAGCATGTTCCAAGACAAATTCAGCAATCATGAGCCCCCCCCCCCCATCAAGACAAATTCCACAATCATGAGCAAACATGAGGCCCCCAACATGACCAACTCAGCAATCATGAGGCCCCCAACAAGACAAATTTAGCAATCCTGAGGCCCCCAACAAGACAAATTCAGCAATCATGAGGCCCCTAACAAGACAAATTCAGCAATCATGAGGCCCCCAACAAATCATGAGGCCCCCAACAAGACAAATTCAGTAACGATGAGGCCCCCAACAAGACAAATTCAGCAGTCATGAGGCACATAAATAGACAGCATTTCACATAAATAGGCAGAATGCCCCCTTAATATGGTAGACACCTCTCACCTGGCAGCAGTTCCCCAAAATACACTCAATCTGACAGCAGTGCTTCCCCAAAAATAGGTAGCCCCAGGTCTATAGGTGTCCCCAGAATAGGTGGCCAGCAGTATAGATGTCCCCAGAACAGGTAGCCAGGGGTAGAGATGTCCACAGAACAGGTAGCCAGGGGTATATGTGCCCAGTATATGTAGGCAGGGGTATATGTGCCCAGTATATATAGTCAGGGGTATATGTGCCCAGTATATATAGCCAGGGGTATATGTGCCCAGTATATGTAGCCAGGGGTATATGTGCCCACTATATGTAGTCAGGGTTATATGTGCCCAGTATATGTAGCCAGAGGTATAATATGTGCCCAGTATATATAGTCAGGGGTATATGTGTCCAGTATATGTAGCCAGGGGTATATATGCCCAGTATATGTAGCCAGGGGTATATGTGCCCAGTATATGTAGCCAGGGGTATATGTGCCCAGTATATGTAGCCAGGGGTATATGTACCCAGTATATGTAGCCAGGGGTATATGTGCCCAGTATATATAGTCAGGGGTATATGTGCCCAGTATATATAGCCAGGGGTATATGTGCCCAGTATATATAGCCAGGGGTATATGTGCCCAGTATATGTAGCCAGGGGTATATGTGCCCAGTATATGTAGCCAGGGGTATATGTGCCCAGTATATGTAGCCAGGGGTATATGTGCCCAGTATATGTAGCCAGGGGTATATGTACCCAGTATATGTAGTTAGGGGTATATGTGCCCAGTATATGTAGGCAGGGGTATATGTGCCCAGAGTAGGTAGCCAGGGGTATATGTGCCCAGAGTAGGTAGCCAGGAGTATATGCCCAGTATATGTAGTTAGGGGTATATGTGCCCAATATATGTAGTCAGGGGTATATGTTCCCAGAGTAGGTAGCCAGGGGTATATGTGCCCAGAGTAGGTAGCCAGGGGTATATGCCCAGTATATGTAGTTAGGGGTATATGTGCCCAATATATGTAGGCAGGGGTATATGTGCCCAGAGTAGGTAGCCAGGTGTATATGTGCCCAGAGTAGGTAGCCAGGGGTATATGCCCAGTATATGTAGTTAGGGGTATATGTGCCCAATATATGTAGGCAGGGGTATATGTGCCCAGAGTAGGTAGCCAGGGGTATATGTGCCCAGAGTAGGTAGCCAGGTGTATATGTGCCTAGAGTAGGTAGCCAGGGGTATATGCCCAGTATATGTAGTTAGGGGTATATGTGCCCAATATATGTAGGCAGGGGTATATGTGCCCAGAGTAGGTAGCCAGGGGTATATGCCTAGTATATGTAGTTAGAGGTATATGTGCCCAATATATGTAGGCAGGGGTATATGTGCCCAGAGTAGGTAGCCAGGGGTATATGTGCCCAGAGTAGGTAGCCAGGGGTATATGTGCCCAGAGTAGGTAGCCAGGGGTATATGTGCCCAGAGTAGGTAGCCAGGGGTATATGCCCAGTATATGTAGTTAGGGGTATATGTGCTCAATATATGTAGGGAGGGGTATATGTGCCCAGAGTAGGCAGCCAGGGGTATATGTGCCCAGAGTAGGTAGCCAGGGGTATATGTGCCCAGAGTAGGTAGCCAGGGGTATATGCCCAGTATATGTAGTTAGGGGTATATGTGCCCAATATATGTAGGCAGGGGTATATGTGCCCAGAGTAGGTAGCCAGGTCAGGTGTCCCCCTCCCCAGCAGGAGGGGAGCAGCGCAGAGAAGAGTAAGAGCTGCTCTCTCTCCCTCACTCGCTCTCCCCTCCAATGTCCGGGTGGCTGGCAGCGGCGGGCGGAACTTACCTTCGTCTCGTCGCAGTGCCGGATGGATCTGCCACTACTCTGGTCGGGTCCAGACCAGAGCAGCGGCTGCGCACCCGAACTTCCGGCCGGCGCTGGAGCGAGACGCAGAGGCGTAGCTAGGGTTTTCAGCGCCCGGGGACAAAGACTATTAATGCGCCCCCTAAGGTGAAGGGTCGTGACCAAATGTGGGCGTGGTTATGGGTGCTCCACATTTGGTCACGCCCCTTCAAATGTACATGGAGGTTAGCAGGCTCACGCTCACCCACCCTCCCTCAGTATGTACCTTCCAGCATGTTCCAAGACAAATTCAGCAAAAATGAGCCCCCCCCATCAAGACAAATTCCGCAATCATGAGCAAACATGAGGCCCCCAACATGACCAACTCAGCAATCATGAGGCCCCCAACAAGACAAATTTAGCAATCCTGAGGCCCCCAACAAGACAAATTCAGCAATCATGAGGCCCCTAACAAGACAAATTCAGCAATAATGAGGCCCCTAACAAGACAAATTCAGCGATCTTGAGGCCCCCAACAAATCATGAGGCCCCCAACAAGACAAATTCAGTAACCATGAGGCCCCCAACAAGACAAATTCAGCAGTCATGAGGCACATAAATATACAGCATTTCACATAAATAGGCAGAATGCCCCCTTAATATGGTAGACACCTCTCACCTGGCAGCAGTTCCCCAAAATACACTCAATCTGACAGCAGTGCTTCCCCAAAAATAGGTAGCCTCAGGTCTATAGGTGTCCCCAGAATAGGTGGCCAGCAGTATAGATGTCCCCAGAACAGGTAGCCAGGGGTAGAGATGTCCACAGAACAGGTAGCCAGGGGTATATGTGCCCAGTATATGTAGGCAGGGGTATGTGTCCCCAGTATATGTAGCCAGAGGTATATGTGCCCAGTATATGTAGCCAGGGGTATATGTGCCCAGTATATATAGTCAGGGGTATATGTGCCCAGTATATATAGCCAGGGGTATATGTGCCCAGTATATGTAGCCAGGGGTATATGTGCCCAGTATATGTAGTCAGGGTTATATGTGCCCAGTATATGTAGCCAGGGGTATAATATGTGCCCAGTATATATAGTCAGGGGTATATGTGCCCAGTATATGTAGCCAGGGGTATATATGCCCAGTATATGTAGCCAGGGGTATATGTGCCCAGTATATGTAGCCAGGGGTATATGTGCCCAGTATATGTAGCCAGGGGTATATGTACCCAGTGTATGTAGTTAGGGGTATATGTGCCCAGTATATGTAGGAAGGGGTATATGTTCACAGAGTAGGTAACCAGGGGTATATGTGCCCAGAGTAGGTAGCCAGGGGTATATGCCCAGTATATGTAGTTAGGGGTATATGTGCCCAATATATGTAGGCAGGGGTATATGTGCCCAGAGTAGGTAGCCAGGTTTATATGTGCCCAGAGTAGGTAGCCAGGGGTATATGCCCAGTATATGTAGTTAGGGGTATATGTGCCCAATATATGTAGGCAGGGGTATATGTGCCCAGAGTAGGTAGCCAGGGGTATATGTGCCCAGAGTAGGTAGCCAGGGGTATATGCCCAGTATATGTAGTTAGAGGTATATGTGCCCAATATATGTAGCCAGGGGTATATGTGCCCAGAGTAGGTAGCCAGGTGTATATGTGCCTAGAGTAGGTAGCCAGGGGTATATGCCCAGTATATGTAGTTAGGGATATATGTGCCCAATATATGTAGGCAGGGGTATATGTGCCCAGAGTAGGTAGCCAGGGGTATATGCCCAGTATATGTAGTTAGAGGAATATGTGCCCAATATATGTAGGCAGGGGTATATGTGCCCAGAGTAGGTAGCCAGGGGTATATGTGCCCAGAGTAGGTAGCCAGGGGTATATGCCCAGTATATGTAGTTAGGGGTATATGTGCCCAATATATGTAGGCAGGGGTATATGTGCCCAGAGTAGGTAGCCAGGGGTATATGTGCCCAGAGTAGGTAGCCAGGGGTATATGTGCCCAGAGTAGGTAGCCAGGGGTATATGCCCAGTATATGTAGTTAGGGGTATATGTGCCCAATATATGTAGGCAGGGGTATATGTGCCCAGAGTAGGTAGCCAGGGGTATATGTGCCCAGAGTAGGTAGCCAGGGGTATATGTGCCCAGAGTAGGTAGCCAGGGGTATATGCCCAGTATATGTAGTTAGGAGTATATGTGCCCAATATATGTAGGCAGGGGTATATGTGCCCAGAGTAGGTAGCCAGGTCAGGTGTCCCCCTCCCCAGCAGGAGGGGAGCAGCGCAGAGAAGAGTAAGAGCTGCTCTCTCTCCCTCACTCGCTCTCCCCTCCAATGTCCGGGTGGCTGGCAGCGGCGGGCGGAACTTACCTCCGTCTCGTCGTAGCGCCGGATGGATCTTGCACTACTCTGGTCTGGTCCAGACCAGAGCAGCGGCTGCACACCCGAACTTCCGGCCGGCGCTGGAGCAAGACGGAGGTGAGTTCCGCCCGCCGCTGCCAGCCACCCGGACAGCGAGGGAGGGAGAGCACCTAAGGTGAGGGAAGGAGGGGGGAGATGGCCCCCCTTCCCCACCGTCCGCACAGCTCTCCCTCTTCTCTGCGCTGCTCCCCTCACCCCCCCCGCAAAAAAAAATTTTTTTAAAAAAACCCCCGAAGCTCAGCTGGGCGCCCTTGGGGACCAGGCGCCCCGGGGCACTTGTCCTACCCCGACCCCTCCTAGCTCCGCGCCTGCATGTACAACATTACAAAGGAGTCACAGTTGGAAAAAAAGTTGTAGACCTTCCCTAAGAAGACATTCCTAGATTCTTATAACACACAGGATAGTGACCTGACCTTGTGGTGTCTGATTACTGGACACAGTGGAATGGGAAAGATTGATGTCTGATTGTTGCTGCCTCATTGAGAGCTTGTTGTCTCATACTGAGTCCGAGATCCCCTAATAACAGTATCAATCAGTGACATTCTGAATGTTTTGCCAAAGTTACAGTGAATACTATATCTTCTGTTCAGCATGTCATTGTTGTTCCTCCATATAGCATGTGCTCTTATGTAGTAAAATAATACGGCTGTGTGTGTATGTATGTACTGGGAACAGAGCTGCAACAAGTCCTTGCCAGCTGCAAGGGGCTGGAGGAAGTCCCGGGTAAGTAGATCTGGGGGTAGCATAGATTGCCTGACATTTCCTTTAAGTATAAGTGTTTTTCCCTGCATGGGGAAAACACATTGGTCCTTTTCCTGTGCAGTAAGCGAGGGGGGTCTAAAGTTTTGCAGGGGGCCCAGTGATGTCTAGTTACGCCCCTGACTCACACGCCGCCGTACTCAGTCTTCTGTAACTTCGGGCAGTCTACGCAAGAGAAGTGCGCCCTCTACATATCTCTCCAGCAGCACGCCGGAGAGATACAGTGGGTTGCAAAAGTATTCAGCCCCCTTGAAGTTTTCCACATTTTGTCACATTACTACCACAAACATGCATCAATTTTATTGGAATTCCACGTGAAAGACCAATACAAAGTGGTGTACATGTGAGAAGTGGATCGAAAATCATACATCATTCCAAACATTTTTTACAAATAAATAACTGCAAAGTGGGGTGTGCGTAATTATTCGGCCCCCTGAGTCAATACTTTGTAGAACCACCCTTTACTGCAATTACAGCTGCCAGTCTTTTAGGGTATGTCTCTACCAGCTTTGCACATCTAGAGACTGAAATCCTTGCCCATTCTTCTTTGCAAAACAGCTCCAGCTCAGTCAGATTAGATGGACAGCGTTTTTGAACAGCAGTTTTCAGATCTTGCCACAGATTCTCGATTGGATTTAGATCTGGGCTTTGACTGGGCCATTCTAACACATAGATATGTTTTGTTTTAAACCATTCCATTGTTGCCCTGGCTTTATGTTTAAGGTCATTGTCCTGCTGGAAGGTGAACCTCCGCCCCAGTCTCAAGTCTTTTGCAGTCTCCAAGAGGTTTTCTTCCAAGTTTGCCCTGTATTTGGCTCCATCCATCTTCCCATCAACTCTGACCAGCTTCCCTGTCCCTGCTGAAGAGATGCACCCCCCAAGCATGATGCTGCCACCACCATATTTGACAGTGGGGATGGTGTGTTCAGAGTGATGTGCAATGTTAGTTTTCCGCCTTACATAGCGTTTTGCATTTTGGCTAAAAAGTTCCAGTTTGGTCTCATTTGACCAGAGCACCTTCTTCCACATGGTTGCTGTGTCCCCAGAGCAGGGACAAGGTCCTCCAGCACCCAAGGCTGAGACACCAAAGTGCGCCCCTCCATCCCTCCCACCTCAGCTGTCACACACTGATTGCTATTAGACTAAGAGGGCTACAGGGCCCACAACCTCCCCAACACCTTAATATCTAGTTATCTGGCTTGCAGTCACTGCTATGTTTCCCCTTTTTTTATTTCTTTCTGCTTCATACACAATTAGGAATGACAGCTGAATGAATTGTGCACCCCCTCCTACACTGCGCCCTGAGGCTGGAGCCTCTCCAGCCTATGCCTCGGCCCGGCCCTGTGTGTCCCCCACATGGCTTGTGGCAAACTGCAAACAGGACTTCTTATGCTTTTCTGTTAACAATGGCTTTCTTCTTGCCACTCTTCCATAAAGGCCAACTTTGTACAATGCACGACTAATAGTTGTCCTATGGACAGAGTCTCCCACCTGAGCTGTAGATCTCTGCAGCTCGTCCAGAATCACCATGGGCCTCTTGACTGCATTTCTGATCAGCGCTCTCCTTGTTCGGCCTGTGAGTTTAGGTGGATAGCCTTGTCTTGGGAGGTTTACAGTTGTGTCCTACTCCTTCCATTTCTGAATGATCGCTTGAACAGTGCTCCGTGGGATGTTCAAGGCTTTGGAAATCTTTTTGTAGCCTAAGCCTGCTTTACATTTCTCAATAACTTGATTCCTGACCTGTCTTGTGTGTTCTTTGGACTTCACAGTGTTGTTGCTCCCAATATTCTCTTAGACAACCTCACAGAGCAGCTGTATTTGTACTGACATTAGATTACACACAGGTGCACTCTATTTAGTCATTAGCACTCATCAGGCAATCTCTATAGGCAACTGACTGCACTCAGATCAAAGGGGGGCGAATAATTATGCACACACCACTTTGCAGTTATTTATTTGTAAAAAATGTTTGGAATCATGTATGATTTTCGTTCCACTTCTGATGTGTACACTACTTTGTATTGGTCTTTCACGTGGAATTCCAATAAAATTGATTCATGTTTGTGGCAGTAATATGACAAAATGTGGAAAACTTTAAGGGGGCTGAATACTTTTGCAACCCACTGTACGTAGAGGGTGCACTGCTCTTGCGCAGACTGCCCTGACTGCCGATACAGAGGAGTGAGGACGGCGGCGTGGGAGCGATCCATGCGCATGGGGCTGGAGGAAGCCCTAGATATGTATAAAACTTTTAACTTAAGTCGTCTCTGGTACACTTTCAAGAGGAACTGTAGTGAAAATAACATAATGAATAAAATTGCTTATAGTTTACAATATTTATTTATAGATTATTTAGTCAGTGTTTGCTCATTGTAAAATCTTTGCTCTCCTTGATTTACATTCTGAAATGTATTACTGGTGGTGACATCTTTATTACTGAGAGTTCTATGCACAAAGGGCGATATTGCTTGCTTGGCAGTTGGAAATAGCCATTATTTCCCATAATGCAATGAGGTTCACAGACAGCAAAATGTCAGCACCGAGGTCATGATATCACACTGCGGAAGGGGTTTCACCACAATATCCACAATACAGACTCTCTTGATGATCTAGAGAGAAGGTAAACATTTCTCTTAAAGAAAACCTGAACTGAACATTAAAAGTCAAAATTAACATACACAAGTCTTACTTACCTCCTGTGTAGTCTACTCCTCAATCTATTTTTCCTCTCCTGCGTCCTGTTTGTACACTGTGATCAATGGAATTCTCCGTCCTCCATTTTGAAAATGGCTATTACCCCATAACAGCTTCCTGGTCAGCACACTGTTAAACTGTAACATCGCCCACTTGAGCCATAGGGAAACATGGACACATCAGTTCTCCTCTCAGCTGTAACTGACAGCAACTGATATATAACTGACAGCAACTGATGTATTTCAGTTCTGACAAAATGTTGTCAGAACTGGAAGGGATCACTGTAAGAAGAAAATGGTGAGCTTCTGAGAGGAACTGATGGCAAGGTAACTATGTAATGTTCATTTGAAGTTACCTCATGTGTTTATTTTAAATAATTTTACTCAGTACAGGTTCTCTTTAAGAAAAGGGGGTATCGGCTTATGATTGGGATGAAGTTCAATCCTTGGTTAAGGTTCCGCTTTAAGTCAATAGTTAGGTTGCACTTTATGATACTAATACATATAAATTATTAATTTACAACCGGTTGAAAAATCTAATAAAATTGTAAAAACTTTCACCCCCCGCAATTATCAAGTGCAATAATGTATGTTACAACTGTGGCTGCACGTGTCTTAATTCAATAATATAATACAAATACATACAAATAAAAAGTAATCCAAATGGTTTTGGAGACAAGAACGTTTTAAAAGCTGATTCTGCAAAGTACTGCAATGCATTTGAATTGTAATGCCTCAAGAATGAAGAATGGCAGAAGGTTTGGAAAATATTCCAACAGTCCAGCAGAGGGCGCTTCGAGCATCCCAATCTCACTAGCCACCCTCTGGCACTCTATGCTGGGAATGCGGACGTCACTTTTGTGCGACGCTGCATGTGTGTTCCCATGTGATGGAGCAGTGTTGCTGCATTGCAGCGAATTAGCCGAGCATCCAGAATCAGAATGTCACTGTTTGTCATTAACAGGTACTGTGTGTGTGTTTATATAGACCTTCCCCATCCCTACTGTAACCAGAATCACCACGTAGCATGTCTTCTCTCTACAGTGCATGGTGACTGGGGCAGATGTGCCTGACTGTATATCAGTTCATTATGTCATCTCCTCGGTCCATTATCCATTACTTAATTTTGTCAGAGAGAGGACATATATATCTTGCTCTGTACAGAAGGTGCTTACATAGCATGGCTGGAGTTGTCTTAATGTATGCATTTCTGGGCTACCAAGTTACATTACATGGCATGCTGTTTTCTTGAATCTGGGACTCCAATGGTAAAAAATGTGGCTAATGTAAAGTTTTTTTTTCTTGTCATTTGGGGCATTTGATACCTCTTATTGCATTGCACTTACTATTTTATTGTAAGATTATTATAAAATAATGGAGAATAGGCTAAGGCAGTGCATCACACCTGACCACTTAGAAATTTTGGTACTTATCCGTTAGCCGGGCGCATCCGGCAGGTGGCGACAAAACTCCACCAGAGTTACATCTTTCCCTACTATCCATGTCGGCCTGGAGGGGGAATAGTAATTAGCGCCACCTGCCGGATGCGCCCGGCTAACGGATAAGTACCGAAATTTATTTATTTTTTTTCTCACATGAACTAACCAGCGTTTCAGCAATTCAAACTTTTCCTACCAAGTTTATTTCTCCCATCGGAAATAACAAATGCACTGCTGTACACCCGACAGATGCAGTGGCGGACATACGGCCGTGCAGTCGCACGAGGGCCCCTGAAGTTCCGTTTTCTTCAGGGGCCCATTAAGTATTTTTTTTTTTTTATTAATATTTTTTTCCCCCGGGGGGCCCCGACTCCTATCCTCCCTCACCTCGGGGGGCCCCCCTCCCGGTATGCGCGGCGGGAGAGCGGCAAATCCGGGTCTCCAGGCATGCGCTAGAGGGCTCAGCCTCTTGGTCTCCAATATGTCGACAGAGTTGGAGACCAAGCGGCTGAGGCTCTAGCGTCTGCCTGGAGAGCCCTGAAGACTTCCTGTATTTGCCGCTCGCTCTCCCGCCGCGCATATCGGGAGTGGGCCCCCCGAGGTGAGGAAGGAGGGGAGGGAGGATAGGAGTCGGGCCCCCCACCCGGATAGCTACTCAAAGGGCTACCTGCCTACCCACCAGGCTACCTAACCACCTACCCACCCGGCTACCTACCCACCCACCAGGCTTCCTACCTACCTACCCACCTGACTAACTAACCACCCACCTGGCTTCCTACCTACCTACCCACCCGGCTACCTAACCACCTACCCACCCGGCTACCTACCCACCCACCAGGCTTCCTACCTACCCACCCGGCTACCTACCCACCCACCAGGCTTCCTACCTAACCACCCACCAGGCTTCCTACCTACCCACCAGGCTTCCTACCTACCTACCTACCCACCCGGCTACCTAACCACCCACCAGGCTTCCTTCCTACCTACCCACCCGGCTACCTAACCACCTACCCACCCGGCTACCTACCCACCCACCAGGCTTCCTACCTACCCACCCGGCTACCTACCCACCCACCAGGCTTCCTAACTAACCACCCACCCGGCTACCTAACCACCCACCCGGCTACCTACCCACCCACCTGGCTACCTAACCACCTACCCACCCGGCTACCTACCTACCCACCAGGCTACCTACCCACCCGGCTTCCTACCAACCCACCAGGCTTCCTACCTACCCACCTGGCTACCTACCCACCCACCAGGCTTCCTACCTACCTACCCACCCACCCGGCTACCTACCTAACCACCCACCCGGCTACCTACCGGGCTAGTTACCAACCCACCCACCAGGCTACCTACTCACCCACCCGCCTACCCACCCACCAGGCTACCTACCTACCCACCCACCAGGCTACCTACCTACCCACCCACCAGGCTACCTACCTACCTACCTACCTACCTACCTACCGGGCTAGTTACCAACCCACCCACCAGGCTACCTACCCACCAGGCTACCTACCCACCCACTCACCCACCCACCAGGCTACCTATCCACCCAACCACCCATGGGAGCTGCACGCCGGATGGAGGCTGGGACAGGAGGTCTGCTGCTGCAGGTGAGTAAATGGTTTTGTTTTTTTATTTATATTAGCAGGTGTATGTTCTGGGCAGGTCTGCCACATGATTGCATGTATTTTCTGCGCAAATCTGCCGACATGATTGCATGTATTTTCTGGGCATATCTGCCAACTTGATTGCACGTATTTTCTGGGCATATCTGCCGACTTGATTGCACGTATTTTCTGGGCATATCTGCCGACATGATTGCATGTATTTTCTGGGCATATCTGCCGACATGATTGCACGTATTTTCTGGGCATATCTGCCGACATGATTGCACGTATTTTCTGGGCATATCTGCCGACATGATTGCACGTATTTTCTGGGCACATCTGCCGACTTGATTGCATGTATTTTCTGGGCATATCTGCCGACTTGATTGCACGTATTTTCTGGGCATATCTGCCGAAATGATTGCACGTATTTTCTGGGCACATCTGCCGACATGATTGCACGTATTTTCTGGGCATATCTGCCGACATGATTGCACGTATTTTCTGGGCACATCTGCCGACTTGATTGCATGTATTTTCTGGGCATATCTGCCGACTTGATTGCACGTATTTTCTGGGCATATCTGCCGAAATGATTGCACGTATTTTCTGGGCACATCTGCCGACATGATTGCACGTACTTTCTGGGCATATCTGCCGACATGATTGCACGTATTTTCTGGGCATATCTGCCGACATGATGTGTATTTTCTTGAGAAAACCTGCACAATTATGTGAATTTTCTGGGGAAAGGGTCACCAAAACTCGGGCCCACTGTCTTTGCGTTGCACTTTTCAAGGGAACCTGAGGTGAGAATAATCTTGAGGCTGCCATATTTCTCTCCTTTTAAGCAATACCAGTTGCCTGGCTGCTGTGCTGGTCCTCTGCCTCTTATTCTTTCAACCATAGACCCTGAACAAGCATGAAGCAGGTCAGGGGTTTCTGACAATATTGTCAGAACTGACAAGATTAGCTGCATGCTTGTTGCTGGTGTAATTCAGTTTATTACTGCAGCCAAATAGATCAACAGGGCCGCCAGGCAACTAGTATTGTTTAAAAGGAAATAAACCCTCACCCTCACCCCGGGTTCGCTTTAAGTTAGTTAGCTCCGCCCTCATCCGGTCATTGCCACGCCCATTTTTTGCCACGACGCTACGCGCCGCAGGTTCTATCCACACCTCTTTTTTGTGCCGCAGGTTGTAGCCACGCCCATATTTTGCCGCAGGTCGTAGGGGGCCCACAATTACAATTTTGCACAGGGGCCCACTGCTGGCTGTGTCCGCCACTGGACAGATGGGGTCACAATCGTAGTAAAACCACAGCTGTGGAAATATAAGGTAATGCAATCGCACATGCCTTTGCATTTCCTAGTTGAAAAGGGTGCTTAGTTGGGATGGACTGATCTTAAAGGGAACCTTAAGGCTGCTTTCACAGTAATATGTTACAGGCACACGTTAGTGCAGCCTGTAACGCAGCCCAACTCACAGTAAGGTAAAATCAATGGGCTGTTTACTGTGCCCACGTTGCATTACATTGTAACGCTGCACGTTCAAATAAAGTGCAGCATGCTATGTGTTCTACGTAGTTTTAGCCGCGTTAAACTGTGTGCACTTGCTCAGTTATGTTTTTTTTTTATATTTTTGGGCCGGAGAGGAGGCGGGGAGAGTCGGCTATTGTAGCCAGCCACATGGCTACTTAATATTCACTGCACTGCAGTGTATACTGGAGCGGCCGCTGATTGGCTGGCGGGACCATGTGATGCGGAGTGCTCCGATCACGTGGTCTCCGCAGTGCATAGGACACAAAAGGCGCACCAAGAGCTGCATAACGCAGCTCTAGGTAGCGTCCTCCTCCAACACTACCAGGTGGTACTTACCGGGGGTTTCCTCCAGGCCCTAGCTCCCAGCATGTCCCTCGCCGCAGCTCCCCCCGCAGCCGTTCGCCACAGGTCCGTCCCGGTCCCTAGCGATGACTGGAGCGGACTGTGCAGGTGCAGTAGTTCTGTGCCTGCGCAGTCCGCTCCGGGCCGATGTGGTGGTGATTGACAGCACCGCTCGCGCAGGCGCAGTACTGGCCGACCTGGAGGTCGCTCTGACGTCATCGCTGGGGACCGGGACGGACCTGTGGTGAACAGCTGCGGGGAGAGCTGCGACGAGGGACATGCTGGGAGCTTGGGGCTGGAGGAAGCCCCTGGTAAGTACCACTTATTTTATCCTTTTTCCCCTGATAACTCCTTTAAGTGAGAGGGATATGGATGTTTCCTTTTAAACAATAACAGTTGCCTGGCAGCCCTGCTGGTCTCTCTAGCTGCAGTAGCGGCTGAATCACACACCTGAAACAAGCATGCAGTTAATCCAGTGTGATGCATTGTTCACATTGCATTCCAATCACGTTTACGTTGGGCTTTTTTTGACATTTTTTTTTGCGATTTGTGTGTTGGGGTTTTTGGTAAGCGTTTTTCTAAGAGCTTTTTGGGCGTTTTCTGATTTCTAAGTGTCCTAGGCCTTATGTTTAAAGGGAAAAGGACCTAAAAATCCCGGAAACACTTCACATTTAAATTGACAGGGGAAAAAAATGCCCACGAAATCGCTGGAAAGAGCTCTTTTTCTAGCGCTTTGCGCTTTTTCTATGCCTCCCATTATTGCAAAATTGCCCTGAAAATGGTCCATGCAGTGTTTTTTTAGATTGGAAAGCGAACGGAACGCCTCAATCTGAATTAGCACATAGGAAAGCATGGTGTAAGCGTTTTCAGGGCGATTTTGAAAAATCACCAGCACTTAAAAACAATGAAAAAGTGCCTCTAGTGTGAACAAGCCCTGACTTCAGTCAGAGCACCTCATCTGCATGCTTGTGGAGGAGCTGTTGCTAAAAGTATTAGAGAGACAGGATCAGCAGGAGAGTCAGGCAACTGGTATTATTTTATAAGGAAAAATCCATATCCTTCTCAGTTTAGGTTCCCATTAAATATGGTGTATTTGTCTTGCTGATTTTTCCTCCATAATCCCCCACCCCATATGAGCCAAAACCAATTCCGAGTGCAACACCACCCTTTGTACTTGGGGAAATCAATTATTCTGATTGCCCATTTTTCTTGCTTCCAACATATCACCTTTAATGGACTTTCAATGTGAAATACTGCATGTATTTTTTTACTCACTTGGGGCTTCTTCCAGCCCCCCGCAGCCATCTCAGTCCCTCGCCTCAGTCCCAATCCTCCGTGTTGTCCCGCTGGCTGCCCGTAATGATAGGGATCCTGCCAGCAGGTCGAGTCTACTGTGCCTGTATACATCATCTGGCGCGTACTGCGCCTCTACAGTAGTTGAACGCAGGCACACTACGCGCCAGATGACCCGACCCGCCGGTGGGGTCGCAATCATTACGGGCGGCCAGCTGAACAACGCAGAGGACCGTGGCTGCCGCAAGGGGCTGAAAGAAGCCCCAGGGCTCATATGCAATTCACCTTTTCACCTGAGCTCCTAGGTGATAATTTTTTATCTTCTATTTAAAATAACTTTCCAGCATTTTTCAACTAAAAAGTATCAAAAAGTAAGTTAAAAAGTACTATCAAAACTATTTTGAGTATTTTCTTGCTTTCTGGTGGCTTAAAAGGCATTTTATTGACAAATGTAAAAATATAACCTAGGAGAAAACTCAAGTGAAAAAGTGAATTGCATATGGGCCCAGGTGAGTAAAAAAATAGATGCAGTATTTCACATCGGAAGTCCAATAAGAACTGTTCAGTTGGTGTTTAATATATCCAGCCTCTTGACATATAGCAAAGTTGTAATGAGATATTGTTATTCAGTTTATCCGTCAGTGGTTTTAATGTCACATACCCATTTCCTTTTTTAACAAAGGTTTTGTGTTCTTAAAGAAAACCTCTGAGGAAGAAAGGGTTACAAGTGTAATACTTTAGTAGTGGGGGGCCTCTGGATGGTCCAGAGACTTCCTAGATCCTCCACAAGCCCTCTACTGCTGCCCTCTTTTCCTATGTCTGCCCTCCCAAGTACAGGCTTCTACTGGGCTTGTGCGAGTAAGTTACATGCATGATCAGTCAATTGAAGCGCTCTTGCACGTAGTATGGATATGCTTGTACATAGTGGGAACCCAGCTCTGGAACAGCGGGTAGTACTGAGGTATTATATATATATATATATATATATATATATATATATCAGAATCAGAATTTATTTCGCCAAGTACAACGGTGGGTTGTACCCGGAATTGGTTTTGGCGCATACAGGGTCATTGATGAAAAACAAGAAAAATAGCACGGTTAAGCATGGTACAAACGTAGACATTGGACAAGCATACATAGGACAACATTACAGTTTGTGCGTACATTTAAGCAGAGCGTCGTATACAGGTAAGCATGGTACATACGTATAAACAATAAAAGCAAAAGCAAAAACAGAGCATTACAGCATACCTGTACGATTAAAGGACTTACGAGCCCAAAATGTCTAAAAAAGCAAAGTACCTGTAAGCTGTTTAAATGCACGGAGGACGCCGTCCGCGCCCTCCGTGCAGTTCCGCCGGGTCCCCTTCCTGAGATCGCCCCCCGCGCCGACCCCGACCCCCCCAGGCCGGGTCGGGCTCTCGTGCCGCTCTCAATATGGCCGCTTCCATTGGCCGCGGCTGCGCAGTCCGCCTGGCTGCGAGTGCGGCTGCGCAGCTCTACGGCCAACCCCCCGAACCACGCACTGTACCGTGGATCGGAGGGGTTGGCCGTAGAGCTGCGCAGCCGCACTCGCGGCCAGGCGGACTGCGCAGCCGCGGCCAATGGAACCGGCCATATTGAGAGCGGCACGAGAGCCCGACCCGGCCTGGGGGGTCGGGGTCGGCGCGGGGGGCGATCTCAGGAAGGGGACCCGGCGGAACTGCACGGAGGGCGCGGACGGCGTCCTCCGTGCATTTAAACAGCTTACAGGTACTTTGCTTTTTTAGACATTTTGGGCTCGTAAGTCCTTTAACGTAATACAACATTGCAACATACACTGATAGCAGGAACAGAAAAAGAGTGGGACTGGAGGAGCAGCCTGAGAGCTGATATGAACGCTGCCATTTTCGGCACTGGACGCTACACAGCGACACGCTCCCAACTAGACAGGTGCTACCGATTGTCCGCGAAAAGTAGAAAGGAAGCTGGGGGGGGGGGGGGGATCTTGATGGAGGCAGACGGCAGAGTTCACATGAGCCAGGTTGCTCGAGGAGAAGCGCTCCTAATTTCAAAGTCGGCACGGCTGGGTAATGAGGGTGCAGACGCAGTGCACAGACACAGTGGGGGCCCTGTGGTGCCAGGGCGCACCCTTACTGGGCAGCAGTGGTGGACGTGGGGCCTGGGGCCACCCTGGCTGGGCAGCAGGGGTGGACATGAGGCCTGTGGGCACCCCGGCTGGGCAGCATTGGTGGACATAGAGCCAGCGGGGAGCACCCTGGCTGGGCAGCAGTGATGGACAGGCCAGGGGCAGCATACCTTCTCTGTGGCTGCGATGCAGCAGCCATAGGCCCTCCATTTACAGGCCCTCCATATATATATATATATAAGTAGATAAGAATTATTTATTTTTTTATTTATAATGTGCCAACGTCTTCCATAGCACTGTACAAAGTACAAAAACACACAGTAACGGGAAGCATAGATACATCAGCAGTTTGATACACTACAATCTGGACAACCAGTGACAAAAATGCATACAATTGATGTGTAGTTTGAAAACATGACCAATACTGAAACATTATTTCACACTTTGCCACACCGGCTTGACCTTTTGTGTACCATACAGTTTAATAAAACATTTCCCTGTTAGACATGCGGTTGTTCATGGTGTACATGTGCAGACTCAGGGGTTGACTACACCTAGCAAACTGACACATTCATTGATGATTAGCATATAGTAGTGCACTGGTTTGTTTATATTGGTCACTTGGTGGTATAGACCCGCGAGGGTCTTTGCTGATCCCCCCCACAACTAGTAGTCTAGTGGGGTGTAGCTATCTCGCAGATGATCCACCTGTAGGTGACCCCAAACAATTGTAACCAGTGCACTTGCTGCAATGTGTGGTCAGATTTAACAGCTAGGTAAAATACATATGTGCATGCGTTATACGCCAGCACATATACACTGGTGAGTGTTTAAATTTATATCAGAACGTCCCCATAGGGGACATGAATTCCTTCACAGAAGGTAGCTGGGTGAATAGGTGGTCACCAATAGGGTGTTTAGCAGTGGAATACAAAGAAGCAAAAGAAGTGCCACTCAACAATTGTTTCGCCTATTAAAACAAGGCGTCGTCAGGAGATTATGTAACACAGCGTCAAAGTATATACAATATGTACAAATCCTCCACCCAACCGATAAAATTTCCCCCAGCAACCTGCTCAAGTCAGAGCTGGTTTGTCGAGTGGTAGCCAGGCTTAAATAGTCGCTATAGGTACGCCCCCTATGGGTGCCGCCCCCTCACCTCATATTGATGTATGCAAATCACCTGCCGCCTTTATTCCCAGTGTGCGTCCACACTCTGTATAATTGGATGCATCTACAACCCGCAGTACTCGGCGCGCTGGACGCTTCCTGGTTCCAGACGTCACATCCTGTGACGTCATCTGCGCTCTATGTGTATTGTGCACGCTAGGCATTCCCCCTGTGTACAAATCCACGCCCACTGGTTACCATGGAGACCCCCGTATGCCATCCTCTTCTATAATCCGCCGCTTGTTAGTGTTTTATGTATACAGTACATCGGGCAGGCAATGTAGCCAATCATAACACAGGCATCTTAGCATTAGTGTCTGATTGCGTATGCCGTTTATTCCCTATATGTACTGCCTCATTGTATTTACATTCTACAGGCCTTCCCATTGTATCGGACTCCGCCCCCTGGTTGCCACAGTGACCATCATACACATCACTGTGGCAAAGGTGCAGGCCACCCATACCAGCCAGATCGTTTTTACTGTGCAGCACAACCAAACAAACTTGGGACTAATCATAACCCAAATAATCTGACATCCATATCTGGATGCACATAGCATTCCTCTATAGATCTTTTAGCAACACCGTCATAGTGTGGCACTCCCATATACGGATCACCATCATCCCTGTATACCTTTGGCACATATGTGCATACACGTGATGACCCGTAGTATGCGAGACCTGTTATCATTAGGGGGCAATAAAATACATTTGTGGATCATCCCACGACAGTGAAGGTGCATGGGTAGAAAGTCATGACACAGGGGGGGGGGGGGCGGGAAGAGGACAATGGGGGGGGGGGGGGGGGAAGAGCCACGCATAAACAATTTGTAGGCGCTCTTGAGGATTAGAGGTTCATCACCTCTATAAGGGGTGCAGTGGTAGGGGTGGGGGGGGGGGAGAGGGGGGGAGGGAAAAAGGAAAGAGGGGGGGGGGAACGATTAGATTGTGTTAGAGGGGGAAAATATTCATATTGGTAACATTTTCAACATATGGGGGGGGGGAGGGGGGCTAGATGAAACCCTTTATGGAGAATTCCTCGTTTAAGCCCCTAGGGGCTAAACAATCAAGGCGAAAGATCCATGCTAGCTCTAGCTGTAAAAGCTTCTTGTCCAGATCACCACCTCTCTTACCCTGCCTCCATTGTTGTACCCCCCAAAAGGAGATTGCGAACGGATCTGATATGCTGGGCAGCATTGGTGGACATAGAGCCAGGGGGGAGCACCCTGGCTGGGCAGCAGTGATGGACAGGCCAGGGGCAGCATACCTTCTCTGTGGCTGCGATGCAGCAGCCATAGGCCCTCCATTTACAGGCCCTCCATATATATAAGAATTATTTATTTTTTTATTTATAATGTGCCAACATCTTCCATAGCACTGTACAAAGTACAAAAACACACAGTAACGGGAAGCATAGATACATCAGCAGTTTGATACACTACAATCTGGACAACCAGTGACAAAAATGCATACAATTGATGTGTAGTTTGAAAACATGACCAATACTGAAACATGTTCATTTGATAAAATTCACAGAAACTAAAAAAACAAGGGAAAGCTTACAAATTAGAGCAGGCCTGGGCAAGTTTACGCAGCCCGGACTGCATTCCTTAAATTCCAGCACCCCCTTCCCTCCCCGCAGAGTTGCGAGTGGGCATCGGGTGGTTTGAAACTCACCTTACTCAACCATGTCCTGCGTCGCGTCTCCATGGTGACAGGATTTCACATGACGTGACGTCAGGGTGCGCCAGTGTATTACAACGCCAGATGTGGGCTGTAGTTTGCCCAGCGCTGACCTAGAGGGTAGTGAGGTGGAAACACTAGAGAGGTAGATGGAGTCTGTGTTTTATGATCCAGTTTTCGTTTCAGATATGCTTTAATCCTTTTGAATCCATGTAGATACCTTGGGGATGAAGTGGATTCCTCTGAGGACCGCTCTAAAGCCTTGTTAGAGCAGCTGCGCCAGCGTGCCAGGGAACGACAATCAGAGCTGCAGGGTAAGAAACAGGAACCAAAGGAGGATATTCAGTCAAGCAATCAGGATGAGAATGTGGATAACTCTTTATCCATTGACTCTACTAAGAAAAAGAATAAAGCAAAGAAAAGGAAAATATGTCACCATGAAGATACACAAGCTGAGGAGAACAAATCAAGCAGTTATGCTGAACCAGAAGAATGTCAGGAGACTACAGAAGAAGAGAAGCCACGCAAGAAGAAAATCCATGCCAAACAGCAGCAGCAGGGTAGGGAGCCTGAGGAAGAGAAGAATAGAGATATGGAAGAGAGGAGTCCCGCTAACAAGTCTTCAGATCCAAACTCGCTACTCCTAGGAGGCTTTGAGGCACAGCCAATTCACAAGGTAGGTGAGCATGTTGTATAACATCTAGCCTTCTCTAGATGTTATATGGGTTACTCAGTGCTTGGGAGCTGTTAAAGCCCATCTCCTTAGGTTTTTAATTTCAGCTTCGGATAGCGTGAAATGGGCTTAGAAACATTTTGGGTTATTTTATTGCTGTCTGTGTCCATCTAGACTACCGATGCATCTGCATAGAATTTAGCTCATAACTGTCACCTGATCCTTGCAGAAGACTGTGAATGTGTGTACGATGCTTTACTGTATGTGGATGACTTCAATAAGTCTCTGAGATGGAAAAAAGACAGCATTACATGTACCTGGGGCTTCCTCCAACCCCCTTCAGGCCGTGAGCTCGCCATCCTCCCGGGCTGCCTTGATTCTTCTCTAGCCAGATTAGTAAATCTTCCATTCGCCCTCTTTCGCAAAATTATACCTTTATATTTGAAGTACATCATAACCGCCAGGTTGAACTTTTTTATATATTTAAAGAGGGCCCGAGGTGGGCTCACATAATAATAAAAAAGCCTGTGCTATCCGGGGGGGCTTTGAGCAGATCAGGTAGCCGCCATCCTTGCCGCTCTGCGCCGCTATATAAGCCTGGAATTAATCATATTTGTTTTCGTGACCTCTGGGTCACGACGCTGGAAAGAGAGAGATCTCTCTCAGCGTGCAGGGGGTGCAGCCAGGGAGAGAGAGCTGCCAAATGGATGCTCTGGAAAGCCTGCAGGGAATCCCTCTACTCTCATTACCCACCGAGGTAGGGCAGCATAGGTAACCAGGGATAGGTGTAGCCAGTAATAGGTGGCCGCAGCATGTGTAGCCAGTAGTAGGTGGCCGCAGCAATAGGTAGCCAAGGATAGGTATAGCCAGTAGTAGGTGGCCGCAGCATAGGTAGCCAGAGATAAGTGTAGGCAGGATAGGTGCCCGCAATATAGAGAGCCGGGGGGAGGGGGGTGTAAAGCAGCAGTGGAGGTACTAATACTCAATTGCCGGCGGGTCCTGCACGCTGTTCTAGCTTCATTCTTCTTTCTGAACTTGCATTTCATCTCCTTGGAACAGCGCCCAGGGGTGCTGTTTCAGGGAACTGGCATGCAAGATCAGGAAGGAGGAAGAAGCCAGTACAGCATGCAGGACTTGACAGCAAGTGAGTATTTTTTTTATCCCCACCGCTGTTCGTGCGCACGCAGCTGCATCGTATCCCTGCCGCTACGTCGCCCTGCCCCCCGAAAACTGGTAAAACGAGATTGTGCACGGTATGCATACCTTTTACAATCAAACCGCAGTATACCGTCATACTGGTATACCACAACAACCATAGCCTCAGGTTCTTTAAGGCATTTTATTTTTTTATAGCATATTTGTATGTCAGCTGGTAGGCCTGGTGCACACCAAAAACTGCTAGCAGATCCGCAAAATGCTAGCAGATTTTGAAACGCTTTTTGGCCTAGTGCACACCAGAGCGGTTCTGCTGCAGTTAGCGATCTGCTTGCGATTGCGGATCCGCTAGGGTAATGTATTTCAATGGGCTGGTGCACACCAGAGCGGGAGGCGTTTTGCAGAAACGCATACTCCCGGGCTGATGCAGATTTTGGATTGCGGATGCGTTTGTGCCTCAATGTTAGGTATAGGAAAAACGCAAACCGCTCTGAAAAACGGCACTTCAGAGTGGTTTGCCAGCCGTTTTTTGTTACAGTAGCTGTTCAGTAACAGCTTTACTGTAACAATACATGAAATCTACTACACCAAAAACGCTTCCCAAAACCGCAAAATGCTAGCTGAAACGCTACAGAAAGAGAAGAAAAAGCGTTTCAAAATCTGCTAGCATTTTGCGAATCTGCTAGCGGTTTTTGGTGTGCACCAGGCCTTTCTTCTTTTTCTGTAGCGTTTCAGCTAGCATTGTGCGGTTTTGGGAAGCGTTTTTGGTGTAGTAGATTTCATGTATTGTTACAGTAAAGCTGTTACTGAACAGCTACTGTAACAAAAACCGCCTGGCAAACCGCTCTGAAGTGCCATTTTTCAGAGCGGTTTGCGTTTTTCCTATACTTAACATTGAGGCAGAAACGCATCCGCAATCCAAAATCTGCAGCAGCCCGGGAGTATGCGTTTCTGCAAAACGCCTCCCGCTCTGGTGTGCACCAGCCCATTGAAATACATTACCCTAGCGGATCCGCACCCGCAAGCGGATCGCAAACCGCAGCAGAATCGCTCTGGTGTGCACTACGCCGTATTGTTGGCCTTTCAGAGGAGGAAATCTGCCACAGAATTTGTGTCTTAAATCATAGTGGATGAAACTGATTACAAATATATTGTTGATATTTAGGTGATGCCAGTTCTGCCGCAGTGGTTAGCAAAGCCAAGTCTAGTTCACAAAGATATCAAGCAAAACCTCATCGCTATTCACGATGTTCCTGGTTTGCATCCCAAACTGGCAAAGAAACTGGAAGCGAACAAGGTGAAGACATTCTTTCCAGGTAAGTATAACCATGTAACAATCCATTTCTGTTTAATTGTTTACTATTAATATTGTTGTTTAGAATTTGGTTCTGCATTATTGTGAATTCCCTGACTTCCATGTATGGAAGAGCACTATTCCCAAAAAACGTAATTTTAAGAATGCTGTTACCATAGTCGGATGTTGGCGATAATCAATGAGATGCTAATAATTTTGAGTTGATGCAGCATTATGCAAATTTTGTATGCAAATTTCTGCAGCTTGAAAGTGAACCAATCAATTCCTGCTCAGGTAAAATTTGATCAATTTACAAGCTGCATAAATTTGCATACAACATTTCTGCATTCATTCATAGTGATTTTCATCTCATTGACTATCCCTAGATGGCAATAGTGTGCTTGCTATAATGGTCAATAACAGTATTCTGTAATAGCAGTCAGGTAATTCAGGCTAAATTAAAGTAGAGTTTTTTATATTGCATTAAAGAGAAACTCTGACCAAGAATTGAACTTTATCCCAATCAGTAGCTGATACCCCCTTTTTACAGGAGAAATCTATTCCTTTTCACAAACAGACCATCAGGGGGCACTGTATGGCTGATATTGTGGTGAAACCCCTCCCACAAAGAAATTCTGAGTATGTACTCTTAGCAGTTTCCGGTCTGTGAACCCTGTTGCATTGTGGGAAATAGCTGGTTACAGCTGTTTCCAACTGCCAAAACAGCAAGCAGCAGCTGCATCACTTGCCAGCAGTCAAAATGTCACCATGTAATAAATGTCAGAATATAAATTAGGGATTTAAAATATTTTACAATTGGCAAACACTGACTAAATCATTTATACATAATTATTGTAAAAATGAAGCACTTTTTTTATTACATTATTTTCACTGGAGTTCCTCTTTAAATCTTTTAGCGGTTTATGATTTTGTAAAGCTCTTTCTTCTTTCTTCCTACTCCTCAATGCCTATCAGTGCAAGCTGAAGTTATTCCAGCCATCCTGCAGAGCTGCACTGGTGGTTTTCTCCTTGGCAGAGGTGGATATCGGCCCAGTGACATTTGTGTGTCTGCGCCCACTGGCAGTGGAAAGACCTTGGCATTTGTCATTCCCATAGTGCAGGTGAGACAGCTGACGTTAATAGAAACTTTCTGCTGTTTTAAGTGTAAGTTTTTGATGACCTGACTTCTTCTGTATCCTTTTTTCTGCGGGTGAAATCATGGAGAACCTTGCGATCAGTTTTGATGTCTCTGGCAGGTTGCAGTTATGTGTTCATGTGTCACTTTTGCCCTATACCTAGCCTACACTAGAAGCTACACTCTTTGCGACCAGCCAGTCAGAGACTGGCAAACTGACTCTGTTTCTTCGTAATTTCTCAAATAGAATACATTATGTAGGAGAAATCCATTCTCTACTTTAGAAACAGTTTTGTTCGCCAAGCACAACTGGGTCATGCCCAGAAATGTTTTTGGCAACAACAGGGCTTAAAAAGGTAGTAAGACAACACAGATTGTCAATGACGACAATAACAACAGGTTACAGCGGCTGCAGATTGACAATAAGCAGATAACAGTAACCATAGCGATAACATTTTCCAGTAGCAACAGCGCAGGTGCAGCAACAATAGATTAGCCTTAAGGTCCGTACACACGCCGGACTGGAGGCAACGACGGGTCCGTCGTCACCTCCCGCTGGGTGGGCGTTCCAGCGACAGTCTGGCGTGTGTACAGTCTGTCGGCGGACTGATACGGCTGTTTCTGAGCGATCCGCCGGGCGGATCGCTCAGAAAGAGCCGTATCAGTCTGCCGACAGACTGTACACACGCCGGACTGTCGCTGGAACGCCCACCCAGCGGGAGGTGACGACGGACCCGTTGTTTCCTCCAGTCCGGCGTGTGTACGGACCTTAAGAGGGAAGTGGGGGAGAGCAGGGAGCATAGAAAGAGTTCCGAAGTTTTACAGCAGAGGGGAAAACAAAGTGTTCCTATGCCTTGAAGTCCTGGTGGAGATTATCCCCCCCAAATAATCTACAAGTAAGCAGAGTCATTTTTCTATTTCATTCAGTTAAAAGCTAGTTAAGGATCCCATATTTTAATTCCAGTGATGGTAAATTTGCATTACTATATTGAAAGTTCTTGGCTGGCTAGTTTCTTACTGTCAGGGAAATGGGAGTTGCTTCCCCAGCACAGAGCTGGTTACCTGATTTTGCCAGTGTCCTCTCTTTTCCTGTTTTTATTAGCAAAGTTTTATCTTTCTGTGCCTGCTCAGTGTTTGTGATAAAGCATGTAATACTTTCCAAGCCTTCTTCAGTGAAGTGAAAGCCTAATGCATTTTTCAGGCATTACTTGACTCTGGCAGGCTGCTCCCTAGCCCTCTTTCTGTGGTTTTCCATCTAATCCAGGCAGACAAACAGCTGTCACAGTTTCAAGGACCCACAGCAGTGTTGTGTGTCTCCGACCTTTACTATGCACTGTTGCAGCCGAAAGTGCAGGACACACCTCCGCAGGCACTTAAACCTGCTGCAGGTGTGCCTGGAGAAGAGGGACAAGTGCCTACAGATGGGGGACTAGGGAGCAGCCCTTGAAGATAATAATGCTTGTCATCCCATCCACCACCACCCCCAACAGTCCACACTATTTATGAACCTCCCATATATGATGGTTCTTTTGTATATTTTGTGAAGTAGGTGATTGAGTTGATTTTTACTTACCGGGGGCTTCACCCAATCCCTAAACCCGCTAGTCCAGGCATGGGCAAACTCGTCCCTCCAGCTGTTACCGAACTACAAGTCCCACAATGCATTGCAGGAGTCTGACAGCCACAGTCATGACTCATAAAGGCAAATGCATTGTGGGACTTGTAGTTCCGTAACAGCTGGAGGGTCGAGTTTGCCCATGCCTACTCTAGTCTATCTTGCCCCTCACTGTCCTTTTGCTGAGTTGCTGTCCCAGCCACAGGGGTGTGCCTCCTCAATAGGGAGCATTCTGCGCTTGCGCAGCTTGTAAAACTTGCAACTGCGCAGGCACAGAGTACTACTGGCCCCTGGAGGTTGGCGGGCCGGTCCCCGCATGCACAGTAGTCCCCACTCAGTCGGGAACTTTACAGAGGCTGACAGCGGCAGATTGGTGCTGATCAGGAAGACCGCGAGAGACCAGAGAGATTGCAAGAGGCTGAAAAAAGCCCCAGGTAAGTAAAAATCATTTTTTTTTTCTTTTCATTTAAGGACGCCTATAACAAGAAAACAAACTACAGGATCCAATCAGTCGAGTATTTTCTAAATATTTATTGCAAAATGTACAGACAGACATGCATTACTATTTTTTTTTTTTAAAGATTCTTTATTTCAACAAAGAGAAGACATAACATAACAAGACAGTGTCCTTATAGATCCTAATGATAAGTTTAACAATATAAGCCAGACAGCTAGCCAGTGCTGTCCAGCAGCTTACACATAAAGCTGCCAATAGGACCAATTACATTTTGCAATACAGTATATCAAATCACAGTGAAATCAAAATAGCATGTTTACATATAGCCATGTTATGTTTATACAGGAGCCATCTAGATTTGAATATGCTTATATAACTGGGTAACCCGGCGCCCATAGGGATCATACAACCGAGTACCAGCTATAGTAATCAATTGACGACTCTAAAAGACATGCATTACTATTTAATGCAAATGTACTATCAAATGCATTTTAAACAAGGACAGGCTGTAGTGTTCTATGTATATCTGCTTGTTCATTGTAAAAACTTGCACATTATCTTTATGCCTAACCCACCAAAATGTATAGTTCATTCATTTCATGCCTGTTTGTCCACAGCTTCTACTGAATCGTGTTGTATGTGAGGTTCGTGCACTTGTCGTTTTACCAACGAAGGAGTTGGCGCAGCAGGTAAGTGGACTTTGATAATGTGGCCACTGATGATGTATATTTTCTGTATTATTTATTCTTTCCTTGTTTTTTGCTAGGTCTGCAAGGTGTTTAATATTTATGTTGATGGTACCGGACTGAAAGTAGTCTTGGTAGCTGGTCATAAATCATTTGCCAAAGAGCAAGAGTCTCTAGTACTTGCAAAGTAAGTTTTTTTAGGTTAACAGTTAGATTGTTCACTTATTGTTTCATTTTTCCTCCTGTGCCAGCATTCAACCGAGGCAGTAGTGCTGATTAATCATCTCTGATACTCTCGCAGGTCGTCTGGCTTCTGCAGTTTGGCTGACATTCTCGTGTGCACACCAGGAAGGCTTGTTGACCACATTCAGCAAACAGAAGGATTCACTTTAAGGCACCTGCGCTTCTTGGTAAAGTTGTACTTATACATTTACTGCCCCCTTAGGTTATGAGAACACAGACTTTGTAGTTAAGAGTCTGTGCAGCATGGTGTATGCATCATGTCATATTTATTCTGCAGGTTATTGATGAAGCTGATCGCATGATTGATTCTATGAATCAGGACTGGCTACCCCATGTTACAAAAGCAGCCTTTAAGACAGATCCCGATTCTCATCCTGTCCTTTTTACCAGGAAGGACAATGTAGTGACCACTGTCGCCAAGTAAGTACCTTTAAGAGTATAAACTCCATGGAATGTCATTGGGATTGCACAGTCCACCTAAAATCATTAGCTGCAAAAATGTTAGTGGACCTGAACTCAGAGCTCCTCTATGCTCTAAAACCTAGGTTCTCAACATGCGGTACGCGTACCCCAGGGGGTACTTCTGATGGGTCCAGGAGGTACTCGGGCTTGATATACTTAACTAAGAATAACAAATTTAGAGATATAGAAAATTATAATTCTTATTTAAACAACACCAAATTAGTATTTTAGCTACCGTATATACTCGGCTATAAGTCGAGAAATTTAGGTCTGATCTACTTTTGTAAAGTAGGGGGGTCGACTTATACTCGTGTCAGACCTAAATTTCTGACTTGTAGCTGAGTATCAATTGACCCCTCTGCTCTGCATCTGCTGCAGTATGATCCCACTAGTGCTGCCAGCCAAGCGGATTTTATCCCCCTGCTCTATGATTCCTAGATGCCACAATGCTGTGCCCCCCTGCAAGCAGGAGAATGGACTAACCCCCGCTCATTACTTATTCTCTCAGACGGCAGCTGAGAATGCTGGTCCCCGCTGAGCATGTGATGCTCCGGCGGCTGCCGGGGTAGGAGCCGCTCACTTTTCCCCATTAAAATGAATAATACAGCTCTCTCCCTGGCACTCGCTGTATGTGCTGACACTTCAGGGAGGAGCAGCAATTAGATGGGCATGGGACAATGATGAGAATGGCGGGGGGCGGAGATTAAATCGCCGGTGTCCTGTCATGAAATGCTGCTTGCATCAGGGATAGGCAGGTGAGGACAGTGATCGGTGGCTGGAACGGAGGGATTTAGAGCGGCTCCTACAACCGCTGCGGGAGTAGAAGCTGCTCTAAAAATCCTTCTGTTCCAGCCACCGATCACTGTCCTGACCTGCCTATCCCTGATGCAAGCAGCTTTTCATGACAGGACACCGGCGATAAAGCTTCATTGACAGTGCGGTATCCTCTATACTCCCTCCTTTCCGCTCTCTGTCCAATAGTACAGCGCGACTCCCGATGTCACATGACACATGAAGTCACATGACATCAGGAACCGGAGCTGTACTATTGGACAGAGAGCGGCATGAATGGAGAGTGTATAGAGGATTCAGCGCTGGCAATCGAACTGTAAGTGTTGGCTTCTGCTGCAGTGCTCACTGTGATCGCACAGAGGGGGGGGGGAGAGGATGGAAGCACAAAATAGTTTAGCATTGCGGGGAAGGGGACAGAAAGAAGCTGCCTTCCCAGCGCATAACATTACAGAGTTGTGCTGGGAGGGAGGGGGGATTTTCAGTGTGTTGCAGGTGATTTAGCACTGTGGGGAGGGATAGAGAGATGCTGGCTGCTGGGGCTCTGGGAAGGGTTTATTGTTTAAAGCAGACCTGATCTCAGATCTTTCTCTCTGCTCTAAAAGATATGCAATAGCATGATATCCTTTAAAAGAAAAATGCCTTTTGTTTGCAGATGAATTGCAGAATTTGTATCAGCTGTAGTGTGTCTACTTCCTGCTTTCATGGAAGCAGGCATATTGTTAACATCCTGTGCTTTCAAATGAGTTTATCTGCCTTGTCAGGTGACACAGAGAAGAGATCAAATTACAACTTGTTATTAGACACAGATGAGTAGGGATTAGACAGGCTAAACTCTCTTAATACATACAGTTTGCATTTCTCTATGTTTTCATTATGTCTTGTGCAAGGCTTCAAGTCTACTGTGCAGCCATTAACTTTGCTAGATAGACCTATACTTGAGTTATTAAAAAATTCCAGCTTAAGAGGGTCAAATAGTGGGGTCGACTTATACACGAAGTCGACTTATATCCGAGTATATACGGTAATTAAAAGCAATAATAAATGCTTGCACATTGTTTAGAACCAATTATCATGTACGACAATTAAATATATATTTGTCAAGGGGTACTTGTGATCATGTTTACTATGCTAGGGGCTACTCGATGAGTACAGGGTTTTAAAAAGGGGTACACACTTATAAAATGTTGAGAAACACTGCTCTAAAAGATACACAACAGTAGTCTATGTCCGATTATGCTCTTATTCAATTATGATGACTCTAAAAATGCCGACCCCACTGTAACCAACAACCCTATACCAAGCAAGCTATCACATTTGATCATCATAGCCTCACGCAAGGTTATATTCAATAAATGGATCTACCCAAGCATCCATACTGTGTGGGATGTAAGGGAAGAATTGTTTCATTTATATAACTAAGATAGACTTAAAGCAATCATTCATAAAGACAAGAAGACAGCAAGTTTTTTCAAAAAGTGGAAAGGCTTTATTCTTGCATGTTTCACAAACAGCGAGATAGGAGCACTTATGGAGCACTTCAAATACACTAAATGGTATCTTACGGAACACTTGCAAGGATCCTTGGGATGACTTGATATCACATAAGTGGACTAACTAGTCATTTTACTCTCAGAGATGACAGAAGGGAGGGTAGGGGATAGGGGAGGTAGGAGATATAAGATGTTAGAAACCTGTTCAATTTGAAACAAACATCTGGTTACCACCGATGCTCTGGCCCCGCCTCCGGTTCACTTCTGGAATTTCTGACTGTAAAGTCTGAAAACCACTGCGCCTGCGTTGCCGTGTCCTCGATCCCGCTGATGTCACCAAGAGCGCACAGCGCAGGCCCAGTATGGTCTATGTCTGCGCTGTACGCTCCTGGTGTCATCAGCGGGAGTGAGGACACGGCAACGCAGGCGCAGTGGTTTTCTGACTTTAAAGTCAGAAATTCCAGAAGTGAACTGGAGGCGGGGCTGGAGCATTGGGGAGTGGCTGCGCCAACACAGGATGTCTGCGGGGGACCATTAGAAGCCCCGGGTAAGTTCAACTCATTTTCCCACGACCCCCCCTACAGTATCCCTTTAACGCCATGCATGCCCTTGTAATGATGCTGTTTGTTTAAATGCTGTTCATAATATCTTCTGCCTGTTGGGAAATATAATAAAAAATGTGTTTAAAAAAGATACATAACAGCATAATAACCTTTAAACAAAAACATTTCTTTGTTGCAGCTGATACAAATCCTAAAATACATCTGCACTGTTTCTACTTCCTGATTCATGGAAGCAGACATATTGTTTACAGCCTGTACTTTCAAATAGACTTTTCTGCTGCAGTCATGTGACACGGGAGAGATCAAATTACAACTTGTGATTACACTCAAATGAGGGGGAATTATACAGTCTAAACTCTCTAAATACATACAGAGTGCATTTCTCTATGTTTTCCTTCTGTCCTGTGCAAGAGTTCAGGTCCACTTTAACACTCCTCTTCAGACAGCTGTCATGCTATTAGAAGAGGTTATCGATAAAGAAACAGGTTGCTTAGTGACCAACTAATTATTTTCAGAGGCATTAAAATGATAGTTCTCTCCTGGGAGGAAACTCTAAAACACTGTTAATCAGGTGGATGTGAATCACTATGAAGGCCCATGCACACTCTAGATTAAAGTCAGCTGAGGCAGCCAATAACGACTCCTCTACAGATAATTCAGCGTGTGTACAGTAACTCCTGACGGCCAGCAGGTGGATCAATTTGGCTGAACGTTGGCTGACAGCTTTGCTCTCCCCGCTCATCCCGCCCACCATCTACAGCCTCGGCTCAGCGATGTTGCCAGAGGGATTGGTTCCTAACCTTGTTCATCTGGCGTGTGTACGGGCCTTACATTTCAACACTGAAGCCACATCACATGCCAAATGCCGGCTCACCCTGCTGCCGCTGAAAGCGTTAATACCTTTCCCTCTCCAGGTCGTAGCTACTGGTATGTGGGGGAGAGAGGGGGGTAAGGGAGGGGGGAGGATGGAGTTAATGACACGTGATTCGTGGTCCAGCTATTGACGGCACCCAAATTACCGATGTGTGGCAGTAGACTATATAGCATTGCAGCTATAGCCCATGCGAAGCATAGCGTGCGCTGAGATGAGCTGTTTCGCTATATGGTAGAGAGTAAAGGTAACCTCAGTCCCAGGCTAGTGATAGTCATCATAGTCTTTCCTGTGTTGAAGAGAGAGCCACACTTCCTTTGCTTTTGTAGTTATAAATAAAACACTCAGATATAAAGAGCTGCACAGCCTAAATCTGAGCTTATAACTTGCTAACTATCGGCGAGTATGTGTCCTCCTGAAATGAGTGGCTAGCTTTCTGTAATCACCGCCTTACCCATCAATGTATCATACCCCTTCATACATGACTGTGCATATCTTTCTCTAATGTTTGCCTTCTGCAGTTCCTGCCAGTGTCAGATACCACTGCAAAAGCTGCTCTTCTCTGCCACTTTGACTCACAATCCAGAGAAGCTTCAGCAACTAGGACTGTACCAGCCCCGCCTCTTCACGTCTTTACACAAGCAACCCCCAAAAGCCACTGCTGAGGACCCAGATGGGCCTGTCTCTGCTGGAAACTTCTCCCTGCCAGAGGGGCTGACGGTGAGTGGCTCACATATGTCTTGTAGACTGTAGAAATGCCTGGCCTGGCTTATATTAAGGATAACTGTGACAAGGGATATGGCGACTGCCATATTTATTTCCTTTTCAGCAATACCAGTTGCCTGACAGCCCTGCTGGTTTATTTGGCTGCAGTAGTGTCTGAATCACACCAGAAACAAGTATGCAGCTAATCTTGCCAGATCTGACAATAATGTCAGAAACACCTGATCTGCTGCATGCTTGTTCAGGGTCTATGGCTAAAAGTATTAGAGGCAGAGGATAGCCAGGCAGCTGGTATTAAAAGGAAATAAATATGGCAGCCTCCATATCAGTCTCACCTCGGGTGTCCTTTATGATTCAAATTTAGTAGTGCACATAAGGAGAAGAAAGTTCTATGCATTAACTGGTTGAATACACCTGAAATACCAGTAAGCGTATGTAATAGCCCTATAAATGTAGTACTATGAACTGCAAAAAAAACTCCTCAGAATTGCAAACAGTTATGTTACATACAAAAGTTTAGATGTAGCCTAGTCATCTTGGTAAAACCAGTGTAGTTTGCTTCCTGCTAGAAGAGGTATGGGGCCCATCAACAGGCATTGTGGACATATACCGCTAATTCTTAAAGTGGAAGGAATTTAGCATATCTACAGCATATGGTCCATTGCAGTGTATGGCATTCACCACAGTGAAAATCGTGACTGCTTTTTGGTGACTTATAAAGTGACAATAACGCCACTTTATAGATATTGTGACCAGCACTTATTGCCAATAATTTTTGGAAGAAGAAATGATCATAAGGAGCTGGTGATCATTTCAGCTGATTGCCGCTTTTATAAATTTAGTGATCTTAAGATTTCCACGAAAGTGCTGTTATTTCTGCAGAAACAGCAGTCTAAAGATTGGCTCCGTTATAAACAGTTTCTGTAAAT
This sequence comes from Hyperolius riggenbachi, assembly GCF_040937935.1. Lineage (NCBI taxonomy): Eukaryota > Metazoa > Chordata > Amphibia > Anura > Hyperoliidae > Hyperolius > Hyperolius riggenbachi. Next base: position 488,844,801 of record NC_090646.1, on the reverse strand, counting down.
GTTTCCTTAAAGGAAGGTCCAAGGTAATCAAAAAACAAAAATCTATTTACCTGGGGCTTCCTCCAGCCCCTGGCAGCCGTCCTGTGCCCACAACGCAGCTCTGGTGGCTCCCGGTCGGCTCCCTTGCCAGGTCAGCATCTACTTTGCTTCAGCATGCAGCTCATGGAGCACAAGAAGGCTGCAAGGGACTGGAGTAAGCCCCAGGTAAGTAGATTTTTGTTTTTTAATCACCTCGGACCTTCCCTTTTAACGCACTGCTCTTACTGTGATATGAAACAAGTGAGGTTGTATGGAACTTCTGTAGTATACTCAAATCTGTCGACGTTATTGACTTGTGGGAGCTCAAAACAATATCCAGCCAATAATGGTGTGTTTGGGCTCACTTTATAGAGTTAAAGTGTTTACAGTATTTAAAGGTCAACACTCTTATATATCAGGCTCCATCCTGTAGGTTACGCCCATCAAGCTTCTCTAAAGTCTGCTGCTGGGATTAGAATGAAGCAAAGTTTTTTTTTTTTTTTTTTCTTCCCTCTGTCTCTTTTCCTGCGCAGATAAAGTAGGGTATAAGCAGATTCTGTGTGTGTCAGAAATATGAAGATGTGACAACTTAGGAAGTCTTTCTGATGGATGGGTCATTTCCTCTTGTTCAGTGAAAGGGGATTATCCTATCAGAGCATGACTGGAGCAACAAAATATAATTGCACTAGAGCTAAATGTTTTCCAATCCCATTAGTAAGAGCAGAAGCTTGTCCATGTGACATATTAATCTGTATGGCTTTCACTGTTTGTTAACACTACTTCCCTGTCTTGAATGTTATGTGTGGCGGAATTATGGAAGAAACTACCATAATACATTTCTGTGATCTTCTTCTCCAGCATTATTATATCCCCTGCAACCTCAACTCCAAACCTTTGATTCTCCTTCACTTCCTGCTGACTCTGCGCTTCTCCCGTGTGCTGTGCTTTGCCAATTCCAGAGAGTCTTCCCACCGGTGAGTCATTGTTATTTTCTAAGATACAGAGTATCTGAATGAGAGGACCTCTATACCAGGGGTATCAAATTCAATTACGTATGGGGCCAAAATCTGAAACAGTCTTAAAGGGAAGGTCCAAGCAAAATAAAAAAATGAGTTTCACTTACCTGGGGCTTCTACCAGTCCCATGCAGCCATCCTGTGCCCTCGTCACTCACTGCTGCTCCAGTCCCCCGCCAGAGGCTTGCCGACCTCGGAGGTCGGCGGGCCGAATTGCGTACATTTTTACGCATTCCCGCTAGTGCAGGAACACTATCACATACATTTTTACGCGTTAGTGGTTCAACGCGTAAAAATTTACGCATTGAACCAGTAATGCGTAAAAATGTATGTGGTAGTGTTCCTGCACTAGCGGGAATGCGTAAAAATGTATGCAATGCGGCCCGCCGACCTCCGAGGTCGGCAAGCTGCTAGCGGGGGACTGGAGCAGCAGTGAGTGACTACGAGGGCACAAGAAGGCTGCATGGGACTGGTAGAAGCCCCAGGTAAGTGAAACTCATTTTTTTATTTTGCTTGGACCTTCCCTTTAAGGCCAAATTGTTTAATAAGATTTAAACAGTCTCAAATAAAGTGGTGTAACTATAGCGATCATGGTGGCCCACACCTACTCCTTCTTCAGAGTAGCACCGTGGAGCAGTTTAATATTTACCTACTCCAGTGCTGCTTTAGGTCTCCTCTGATCTTCCTGACAGCCACACGTGCTATGCTGCATATCTCTGGCTCAAAATGCATGTCATGTGATCGGAAGTGAACCTGGAGGTATGGAAGCAGAGAGCATACAACTGCCGAAAAGAACAGAAGAGACACAATGCCATGCTGGAGTAGGTAAATATTACACTGCTCTTCTGCGCTACTCTGCTATGTGGGGAGATGGAGTCAGGGGGGAAAGGTGAGTGTCTGTTACTTACAACATGGATAGTTGGTGGTTGGATCTGTCGCATCCGTCACTCGTCAACCGTTGTTACCTTTAAACGCTCTCTAAAAACTAATTTGTTTCCGACAAGCATATGCGCTACCTTAGGCCACTTCCCTTTGTCCTAAGACCAAACTGCACTACTACTAGATATCCTAAAACACATTGCCTCTATATATTTGTTGTATACTACTCCTCCTCTTGTATGCGCCCCCCCCCCCCCCCCATTCCCTTTAGATTGTAAGCTCACAAGGGCAGGGCTCTCTCCCCCTTTTGTGTCTTGGAAATCATTATACATTTTATTTATCATGTTACTTTTATCAATGTCATTACCAATTCTGTATTTTGTATGATTTTTTTTGTAGTGTCACTAATTCTGTATCTTGTATATTAGTGTACACCATTGTCTGTATTATTATGTACTCCATGTTGGTTTCTTACTTTGTACAGCGCCACAGAATATGTTGTCGCTTTATAAATCACTAATAATAATCCCAGGAGGAGACCCCATGGTATTTTTGCTGGAGGGAGTCCTATAGGTTGTTGCTCCAAACTGGTTCAAACTGGCAATGCTTTGACCATAAACACTGTCACCGATGTGCTTCTTTGGATGGGAAGGTACTGAGCTGTTGTTCTTTTACTACTTATGATGATGCGCATTTGAAGTTTTTGAGGGCCGACAGAGTGGCACAGATGTGATGTCACAGGACAAGAGGGAAGAACAAAGCTATAAGTCTGGTGGATAGCTGGCCAGGCAGGAGCCTGGGGCTGCTATACACACACCGGATTATTGGCAGAGGCTGTTGTACTCGCTTGGCTCAGCTGACTTCAATACAGAGTGTGAATAACACACTGGTGGGGTTGATGCAGAAAAGTCTAGTAGGGATGCAGTGTTCTGTGCATTAATTACTGCAGGGAAGAGACCCTACAAGCACATAGGTCCACTTGCACTCTTCTGGTGTTTCCATACTTTAGTATTTTATATTTTAATGCAAGCATTGTTTGTCCTTAGTACTGATTCTTGCTTCTCTGTGTTTCTCAGCCTCTTCCTGCTGGTAAAGCTCTTCGGAGGGATTGGGGTTGCTGAATTCTCCTCCCGTCTCAGCCCTGGAGAGAGGAAGAAGACTCTGAAAGAGTTTGAGCAAGGAAAGCTACAGCTGTGAGTTGCAGTAGCTACGCAGGGGTTTAGATGGAGGGCACAGCTAATAGTTTTCAAATCAGCTAATGAACTTAAAGTGAACTTATCGTTGTTCTGGGCATTTGCAAATGAACATTGCAGCCTTAGACTCCCTACCCCAGGGTACCCTGGACATATTTGATATGCTATTCCTTTACACCTTTCAGATCCATACTGATAGAATCCTTGGCCTGTGACTTGGAGATGTGTATTGCATTAATATTGGTGACTGAGGTGCTTGTGTGGTTTATGGAAGGGACAGGACAGAACGCAAAGTTTAAAAAAAAAAAAGTTTAACAATGGACAGCAATGGTTTGAAAAGCTAACTGACAAGTTTGCTTAAATTACATGAAACAAATCGCATCTCGCCTCATCCATAATTACAGTGGCGTGGGAAAACAAATATTTGCCCTTTTCATGTTTTCCTCTGCATTATAATTTCAGAACATTGTAAAGGCAAGATAAGTTCTTTTCCCTTTTAAAGAGAATCTGTACTGTGAAAATCCTACATAAATAAACGTACCAGCCTGTTTGTTGTCTTCTTCTAGCCCCCTCTGTGACATTTTCGCTGCCCCCTGCTGCTTTCTTGGTGATAAACTCACTGTTTTATGCATTGTTTTTGTAAACAATGAAGATGGCCGCCAAACAGGAATAACATTATCAGAGCAGGTGCCTGTTTGCAGAGGCTCCTCTCAAACGTGATTTGATTGCTGGAATGTTACACCACTTGTTGCCTTAGCTGCTTGTCTGAGCTCTGAACTGATCTTTCTGCACTCACAGCTGTTCACAAAGTCACAGCTCCTGAGCCTGCAGACGCTGGCTGTGAGCAGAGACCTTGTCTGACTCCTACACACAGCACACACACAGAGCCTGCAGGGAGCGTGGAGGAGGTGTGTATAACTTCTCCCTATCACAGCAGAGCAGTGCATTCCTCTCTGCCTTCGACAAAGGAAAAAGATTAGATTTATTACAGAGACAGTGCAACTAGAAAAGGCTGCAGCAAGCCAGACCACATTAGAACAGGTGTAGGAAATTATAGGATAGAAGAAATAAGGCTGAACATTTTGTTACAGAGTCTCTTTAAACTGTGTAAAAGGGGTTTTCTATATATGGGAACTAAGGATCAGTCCACCAGCCCCCACTGCTGTTGAAATGGCAGCTGCAACTATTGAGCCCTCCATCCACTATCACTGCGAACAAAGGGAGCTGGGGCTACAGTTAGGTTTGTGTTCTTTCCCATGTAGAATCATTGGAAGCATCACAGTTGGGTCACCCTTTAACTATATAGAAGCTGTAAAGGACAAGTTAACTTATTATTTAAACTAAATGTAGTGTAATGCTAGGTACACACCATACAATTTTCTTTTAAGCCCAATCTACACGATACGATTCTTTGTGCGATTCGATTACGATTCTATTTACGATCCGATTAAATCCAACATGTCCGATCGGAATTCGATTTGCCACTGCAAAACCATTGCGAATTGAATTGAATCATGATCGCACATGTCAGATTTAATCGTATCATAAATAGAATCATAATCGAATCGCACAAAGAATCATATCGTGTAGATGGGGCTTAAGAGTTCCTGGCCCGTGGCTTAAAAACTTAATTAACTTAGGGTTGGCCATCGATCAGCAAAGCGCTGTTAATAATGTATCCCTACTTGGTCAATCTCACTGCAGCATTTGCATAAATCACAAACGTGCTGTTTGGGGGGGGGGGGGGGTTGCAATGTGATTCTCGACTGTTGAATGGGTATCACCAAGAAAATCGCGACAATATTGCAGCTGCAATCGTGATTCACATTTTGCGTTATATGGGCTCGATTCACTATGCTGTGATAACTGCTCACAGCAGTTATCAGGCGAGCTGCCGCGTGCAAGCCTTTGCACACGAACAGCGTTACTTCTCGTGATAAGCGAAGGTTTGCACACGATCGCATGCACTCCTTACGTGAAAAGCGCACGTGATCTCACACTAACCTTCGCTTATCACGTGAAGTAACACTGTTTGCGCACAGCAGCTCGTGTGATAACTGCTGTGATAGCAGTTATCACAGCATAGTGAATCGAGCCCCATGTGTGAACTAGCCCTTAGGGCCTTTCTCCACTACACAGCTAAATTGCTAGTGATTTTTAAATTACTAGGGTTGCTACTTTATCATACAAATCATGAGAATTATTTTCCACTATAGTGATTCGATTTGCAAACTGCAATCGCTTTCTGGAGCGATTTTAAGAGGTATAATGCATGCAAATGAAAAATCGCATAACAAAAGTCAATGAAAAATCGCAATCGCTGGCGTTTGTGATTTGTGATTGCAATTGCTAGTGGAAAAGAGCCCTTAAGTATTATTGTCGTTTAACATCCTTATCACCTTCAGCAATGTGAAAGACTGACCTCAAATTACAGGAAGTAATGGGGTAATCTGTCATGGACCTTTCACTTTGCTTTGAGAAAGAAACACAAAAACCCTGTAGGGAGAAAAGCATATACTCCCGTTCCAGCAGGTTTCCCTTCTATCACCAGGGCTGTCTGCCCACTGCTTCCAGACCCTGCAGCTTTGGGGAAGGTTGGAGAGTAGACGTGCTGTTGGTTATAGCCATACCCCTCACATTCCAGTCATGCCAGTAAGGCCTCGTTCAGACTATACGCGCTGCCGTGCGCATTTTGGCAGCGCGTATAGTGTGCGACACGCAAGAACCGTAGAAGGGCATAGACAGCCCTTCTACCGTTCCCATCATATGCGCTGCGTGGCAGCACGATTGCGCTATCGCGTACTGCACGCATTTTTGTGAATCGCAGCGCAGATCCCATTCATTGTAATGAATGGGATCTGCAGCGCAGCGCATAGGAGCGCAGATGGCGTGCGATTGGACGCGTAGCGTTCCGATCGCACAGCCATCTGCGCTAAATGATGTGAACGAGGCCTAAGGGTGTGATATAGCAGCTATCCTGGAAGATATTGTGGGAGGATTCTACACTGCTGCCACTGCAGTGACACCTGTGGGAGATACAAGAATTGTAAACCTAAAAATTTCCTCAAACTACTAACCCATTGTACCCCTACCCCACCCCCTTCCATGTCCCTCATTCCCCCTGCTTTGGCAATGCCTGTATGAATCTTGGTCCTGCCAATAAAGCTATCTTTGACTTTTAGAAGAGCAGTACTGGGAACCAGGGGGAGTAAAGTGATTATCTCCAGATGTTTTGCCACATAAATGTACCTGCATCTGCTGATTGTCGTTTCTGTATACCTTTACCTGTGGTGATTTAGTCTCCAGGTTCTCTGCAGTTATCCTTTAGAAAATAATGATTTCCAGGAGCCTGTTCTTTTCAGGAATGATCTTTTTTCATATAGTGTGTTAGTAAAATATCTGTCACTTGTCTTTTGTTTTCTTCCTTGGTTCCCCCCTCCTTTTCTATCTGTACATTTATTCTTTCTCGGTCTTTCACAGGTTAATCAGTACAGATGCCACGGCTAGAGGAATTGACATTAAAGGAGTGAAATGTGTGATAAACTACGATGCTCCACAGTACATCAGGACGTATGTTCACAGGTGTGTTTATTTCTTAGCAAGCATATTGTCACTTGTACCTTAGATAAACCTGCCACATACTACAAATGAAGTGGGTGCAAGCTTCCTTGAAGCTTAACTACAGTCAAAATTCCCTTTTATGCTCAAACAGATAAGCCAAACTGATTTTTTTTTAAGTGGCTGTCTTTACTGGGCTGGATCTCTGCACTGCAATTGATTCTAAAGCCTCGTAAACACACTGGATGAAAATGGTCCGGGGCAGCCGATAGCAACCCCCTCTGCTGAGACTCCAACATGTATGTAGCAGTGCCCCTCCCCTTTCCCACTTGCTTGGCCAGCAATCAGCCTGCAGGGTAGTGAGACATCCCCCACCCCTTCCGATCACCTCCGGCGATCAGAGCAAACAGGAAATCCCGTTCAGAACGGGATTTCCTGTTTGGCTTCCCCGTCGCCATGGCGACGATCGTGATGACATCATCGACGTCGTGACATCAGAGGGAGTCCCGATCCACTCCTCAGCGCTGCCTGGTACTGATTGGCCAGGCTGTGCACGGGGTCTCGGGGAGGGGGGCCCTGTTACGCGGCGGGTAGCGGCGATCGCGTACAACACGCAGCTAGCAAAGTACTAGCTGCGTGTTTTAAAAGAAAAATATGAAAATCGGCCCACCAGGGCCAGAGCAATCCAGTGCGGCGGTCATGGACGAGCTGAGCTCATCCATACCACTAAGCTGGTTAATATATGTCGCATCGGAAGTCCTTTAAGGGTTCCGGAGGTTAGGGGGAGCGATTGCTTACCTACAGGGGGCTGCTCCTGTCGCCCCCTCTCCGTGTGCCGTGTGCCATCACTATCCACCGCAGTAGCAGTTCAAGGATTCCGCCTTTGGAGGTTGCTCCTGGGCCACAATGCATGCTGGGAGATGTATGCCGGGAGCTGTAGTATGTAGATGTAACTCTCCCTTCAGGACTACAGCTCCTGGCATGCATTGTGGCCGGGAGCAACCTCCAAAGGCAGAATCTTTGTTCTGCGGACGGTTATGGTGCACTCCATGCTTTACTTTCCTCCCTGATATTGAGGTTCATTGTAAAAAAAAAAAAAAAAAGTTTAATGGGTACTCAGTGCCCTTTAAAGGAAACCAGAGTCGGCCTGACAATCAAGATTTGATACTTACCCGGGGCTCCCTCCGGGCAAGTATCCGGCATAAGCACGTCTGAGTCCCTCACCATCCTCCCACGGTCCGCCATTCAGCCGCAATCAGCCCCAGTAACTGGCTCAGTTGGGGTCTTCTGCGTATGCGCAGACCTTCCGCGCATGCGCAGAAGACCCACACTGATGCGACTGAGCCAGTTACCAGGGCTGATTGCAGCTGAACGGCAGACGGCGAGGGACTCAGATATGCTTATGGGGCTGGAGGAAGCCCCGGGTAAGTATCAAATCTTGCGTTTCAGCCATCTCTGGTACACTTTAAAGTGGCACTAGTTAGCCAAAAAAAAAAAATCGGTTACTTTAGCACTGCTAAAAATCTACCATAGAGAGACCCAAAGCAAGTATGTGAACTGGTTGTTTTTTTTTTTTTTTCAACACAGAGTGGGCAGAACGGCACGTGCTGGGAAGGCAGGTTTGGCATTCACAATGCTTCTGAATATCCAGGTATGTTGAATTCGTGTACTACAGCTTTGAGTATGACTTCAGTCAACTGGCTGGGGCACCGCAGATTTCAGTGTGGCATATTTGAGGAAAAAAAGTATTATAAACACCCTGGTTTGTGGCAAAAATAATTTTTTTAGCTTTTGCTGAAGTTGCCTCACTACCTGACCTGGTGGTTCCCAGTGACAGAATGTGGTGTAATTCTACACAACTGGACCATAATACAGGCAGATCTTCATCTTCCTCTGCCCAAAATGTCTTAAAGGGAAATTTCACTTTTGTTAAAGAGGACCTCCATTTAAAAAAAGAGCTTTTAATGATCAGATGGTCCCAGGCCTAAAACCTTACCCGGCATCAGGTCACAGGTGAGGCTCCACCCCCCCCCTCCACCTCTTGTGGAATGCAGTTGTGGCCATGTTTTCAAAGTCTGCCGAAGCTCTTTGGGAAACTCCTGTCTGAGTTGCCACAGCCCCAGTTGCACAGACACCTCTTAGGCTGCAGCTGCCAAGCTGGAAGTGGGCTGCGGCAATGCAGATGGGCATGGCCAGAGAACAGGTTGAGTATTTAACCCTGGCACCCTCCCAAACAAACCCAGATAAAAATATGTTTTGCCATTACTCCTTGCTGTATTCAGAAAGAAATGGAAAGCACTGAGATTTCTTCAGTTAAAGCGGACCCAAACCAAACATTTTTTTAATTAAAAATATTTAGTTGCACCACTCTGACACATACAAAGATAAATAAACACTCCTTCAAACCTATGATAATTTCAGTGCATGCTTTTCACCCTTCTCTTTTCATAGCTAGGGTTATACTGGGGGCAGCCATTAGCAATTCCTCCATTGCCGGACACCACCTACTCCACCAGTTTGCCGGAAAAATCCCGGCAATCTGAAAGGAAGGGAGGGGTTCCTCCAATAAATGTAAAAAAAATTATATTTGTCATCATGCAGCTGAAAAAAAGGCTGCTATTTATTATTATAATTCAGAAAATAGATTTTATTTCTGAAATCTTGTATTTTTAATTTGGGTCCACTTTAAGGAATGGTGTTCCATTCTAAACAAGTTTTACAATCTTTGTTGCTGGATTTGTGGTGATAGTTATGACATTGAATACCTTCCAGTGTTGATATTTTTTCCATACACAGGAGGAGAGATACTTCAACATGTTGAAGGAGGCTGGAGTACCAAAGCTCCAGAAGCAGCTGGTGAAGAGAGAGAACCTGAGGCAGTTTGAACAGAGATATGAAGAGGCCCTGTCTCAGCTGCAGAGGGCTGTGAAGGTAATGCCTTGTCAATCCACCTATGAAATAATAATCAACAGTGAGGAGAAAAAAATAACCTAACACATTCAGAAAAGGGATTAAATTAAGATAATTAAAGCACCTAGCTGTTGTTTAATTATCCAGCTGCTAGACAATTGATCGGCAGTTGCTTACTTTGACTTAGTTAAGAGTACATTTGAATATTACAATATTTTTTCCCAGGTCATCTCAGGACAGCACCCTCTCCACCCCAATCTGGACAGGAAGTAGGATAAAATATTCAAATTAGCCACAGAGTACACAGTATATGTGCTGCAATCCCACACACTCTTGTTTATTTCCTGTCCATTCAGGAGTAACATTGTTGGGCTGGAGAGTGCTATCCATGTCAGATGGCAGTGGCAGCAGCCAGTGTATGTTCCCCCTGTCAGGCTTCAGACTGGAATGGATCTGAACGCCCCGTTCAGATCCATTCCTGCATGGCTACAGGAACAGCCTGGTGTCTTTAGATCTGGAGCCATGGCTGACCCTCCTCATAGTTTGCAGGAGACTGGCCTGCCCACCACATGACCTGCTGCCAGAACTTAGATGTGCATTGGAGTGGGGAGATTCACAGATGCAGGATGCTATGAGCCAGTGAGTTTATACTGCGACATATTGGTAGGACTACATTTTCCAGCGTTGTTGTGGTGGGGCACAATTGTATAGGACACATGAGTGTTTGGCTTAAGAAGTTTAAACCTGGTTTGAGGTCTGCTGAGTGCTGACATACTTCTGAACATGAAGCCAGCTGGTGGTCCTAACGCCCAGGATTCTGTGGAGTCAGGTTCCTCTTTCCCTCCTTAAGCAGCTCCCCCAGTTTACATATGGAAGCTCCTTAGTTATACTTTTCTGTGGATTGTACGTCTTTGCCACTATTTTGTATGACTTTTTTTTACCAGCCAAAAAAGATGCCCAAGGCTGATAAGGAGAAAAGCATTGATACACTGGCAACTATTTGAAAGACCTGAGCATCTAGATCAGGGGTAGGGAACCTATGGCTCAGGAGCCAGATGTGGCTCTTTTGATGGCTACATCTGGCTCACAGACAAATCAGTAAGGGTTCATTCACTAAGCTATACAGCTCAAGCAGCACAGCTTAGTGTGGCAGCGCAAATAAAATTTTCAAAGTAGGCACGCTACTGCTGTAGCATGTACTACTAACTTACTTACGCTCCCCCCAAAATTAACAGCTGCTCCAATTGTTCCACTCTGGACCTGACAGTGACTTTGTAGGAAGAGATCCCTGCACTTTGATTGTCCCAGTAGGTGGTCTGTCACGTGACAGGCAGCCTATTGGGCCAAAGTGCGGGGATCTTGTCCTACTAAGTGAATCAACCCCCAAGTCAGCTAGCTAATTGTACAAGCTGTTAGTCTGTATTTCTCCTGTCTGGCTCTTGGGGAAATTGCTGATGTTGCTGAAACCCAAGAGAAGCTGAAGACGTGTCTGACACTTCCTCTGCCCGGCGAATCAACTGTGTACACATCACCATGGCAACAGGGACGTGAGCTCTCTGCTGCGCATGCGCACTGTCCCAGTTTGAAACATATTGTATGGCTCCCACGGAATTGCATTTTAAACTATGTGGCATTTATGACTCTCTCTAGATCATCTTTCATAAGATGTACTATGTATTCCCTAAGATTTCCACTTTTTCTCTATAAAACCATGTGACAAATGATGCAAGACGGATATGGAGACTGCCATATTTATTTCCTTTTATACCAGTTGCCTGGGTATCCTGCTGATCCTCTGCCTGTAATGCTTTCAGCCATAGACCCTGAACAAGCATGCAGCAGATCAGATGTTTGAGAATATAATGTCAGATCTGACTCGATTAGCAGCATGCTTGTTTCTGGTGTTATTCAGACACTTCTGCAGCCAAATAGACCCACAGAGCTGCCAGGCAACTGGTATTGTTTAGAGGGTAATAAATATGGCAGCCCCCATATTTTTCTGAAGAATCTGAAGCTATCTTATATGTAGTAGGAGGCCTTGACTGTACAAGGAGTGGGAGATATGCTGTGAGAAGGAAGGAAAAGAATGAACTTATTGCTATACAGTTGTGTAAGCTACACAGATTGCATGAATCAAGAAATGTTCTGAACATCCGGTGTATCCTCTTCTCTCTCCCACAGGAGGAGAGAGCTCAGAAACGGTGCTGAGTTATGGATCTGGTACTCTGCTTGGAACTGCTCTTGGATTGGCCTCCCCGGCAATTCTTCACGTCTTCTAATAAGAGGGAGAAGGATCAGTTGTACCTGAGGCTGAGCCTTGGTGGTGCACCAGGACGTTGCTGCAGACGTGTGGGACTCCTTGCAAAATCCTATTCAAAGGCTTATTTTTAAAACTAAGACATTGTGTAAATACTTTTCCTTTTGTAGTCATAAAATTCTATTATTTAACAGAAATGCATGTAGAGTCACTGTTGTTAAGAAGTCACTGGTAAAATAGTTTTCATGCAGGATTATTTACCGTTTTCTAACTTGTTTTTTTTTTTAGTAACACTGTTGTTTGCAGGGGAAAAAAGCTAGTCAAAAAATAGTAACCTCACTGGTTGAAATAACTACATGGCTATAGGAGAGTGAAAGATGAGGTGCAAATGTGTGCCAAACAATTCACCCATGTTCCGAATGGGTGCGCAGGGTGTAAGCCAGTCACCAGTAAAGTGTGCAATGTGACGGGGTGCTGAGCTCGCCGCCTCTCGCCTAATACTATCGCAGCTCCTTCCACTTCATCAGAGGCTGGTGTATGATGCTATAATGTGGATCTTTAAAGTGAACCCGGGGTGAGAGTGAAATGGAGGCTGTCATATTTATTTCCTTGTAAACAATACTAGTTGCCTGGCAGTCCTGCTGATCTATTTGGCTGCAGTAGTGAACTGAATTACACCAGAAACAAGCATGCAGTTAATGGACCAATCGAATTTTACCTCAGCAGGATTTGATCGTTTCATTTTCAAGCTACATACATGTGCATAAAAAATTTACATAATGCTGCATCAACTCGAAATTATTTTCGTCTCATTGACCATTCCTACTAGTGACATCCCACAATGTTAAATCAGCTGCAGTATATCCTATAATATAAATTCAAAAATGCAATCATTTTAAAAACGTATGTAATGAAACAGTGATGATATTAACCTTAATGAAATTACAAGTCAAGGCTCACGGAACACTCCCAGGACTTGTGTATTGTTCAGACTTAGTGAAGTATCTGGCTTAGAACACTAAGTGAACACTTGTGAAAACCCTCCCATTGTAACAAAAATATTTAACTATTCCCTTCTGTGGCAGGAGGTTTTACCACTTACGTGCTTATCAATCTAAAGCCTGATACACACTTTATGATTGGCCAATCGCTGACCAATTTTACTACCTACAAGTAGTATGAGGGTCAACAGATGTTGAACACTATTAACAGATTGTGTAGGTAAACCCTCATACTACACGGAGGCAGTAAAATTGGCTAATCATAATTGAAAAGGCTTCATAGGAAAACAAGAGCAAATGCTCAGAGCAGGCAGCACCTGACATATGGTTGCAGGAAAGGCTTCTCAGCAATTTTGAAGGCACACACTTCTATTACATCTCCAGCACAAATACAGCAGGAGCTGAATGCAAGAGACATCAGTCCCACATATAGGTATTTCTGCTTCATATCTTTTCGGAGCACTTCGAAGTATAGTATAAGGCACTCTTGCCTGATGGCTTATCCCAACTTCTACTGTAAAAGACAGGTGCTGATGAAATTTGTGAAAACTTCAGTATGTCAAACTGAAGTAAGACAACAGTGCCCAAGTGTATATATAACACCCAAGGAGCAGTATATAACTACCCCTGGTGAAGCCCCATTTGTTGCTGTGTGAGGGGGTGTCTCACTAGCCTGTCACTGGCCACTGTTTGCGGTGGGGATGTGTTGGGGGTGACCACAGTCCCCAGGGATTATTATTTCCACAGAGAAGCAGTCACACAATATATATGTATATAAATTACCATGTAGGGCAGTGATAGCGGGGAGGTACTGTAGGTTTACCATTATAACTGCAGGCCATACTTGAACCCGTCTAACAGCACTCACATATGTATGTGTGTACATTTGAGCATTGTTGTCTAACTTCAGTGTGATACACTCAAATGATCTAAGTTCCCACTGCAAATAGTCTTTTAATAGATTTCAGATTGAAATCTAAAAAAAAAAAAATTGGGCCGACAGGAGGGCCTCCCTCTGGTTCATATTCAAGTTCAGCCAAGCCCTTCCATAAAAAAACTGTACAGCCGTTCTCTTTTAATATGGCAGTCCGCTACACCTCCACCAGGGTCACCCTGTGCGATCCGAACTCACCAACTGCAATGGGCCATGTATTACAGTGGCCTAACACGCCTCTGGGGCATTAACAGGCTCCCCTCGCCCTCGAACTCTCCTCTTCTCAGACAGTCATCAGCGCAAGAATAAGCAGCAGCATACATTTCCACAAGAATGTACCTCAATGATAATAAACCGCCTTCATTGCGCAGCAAGTTTAAAAACAATATACTTTATTGTGCTATTACACTCATGTTTAGCAGATGTTTTTCAGGCATATGGAGTTACTAACGGGCTCCCTCCCGGGCTGACCGCCGTTATGTTGTTATCCAGGGTACGAGCTCGCTTCCACCGCCAGCCTCCCTTCGCTAAACGCAAGCCTTCCGCATGTGGGAGGAGCCACATGCGGAAGGAGGTTTGCGTTTAAGGTTTGCGTTTTTTATGGAGGCGCTTGGCTGAACTTGAATATGCTCTTAATGGAGGAAATGACTCAATCCTAAACAGCAGTGCACCTAATAGGACTCTTGTGCTGGGTCTTTTGATGTCCCAAAATCTGAGGACTTTGTTGATATAAGGAACATATAGACCATATTGGCCGTGCTGGTTTAATCATATTGATATAAGTATTTGTAACTTTCCTTCATATCATATTGATAGTGGTGTATCGGTTAATCCCAAGCGCAGTGTATCTTGTGTATGTGCTCGCTCTGGTTCCCCCACATCTAGTGTTTCTCCAGAACTGCACAGTCTCTATCCCCGCTGGGCGCCAGTTCCCTTGTTACCAAGCGGCATGTACATATTCTCACACCCCCAACCTGCCCTCTTCTGAGAGAAAGCTTTCTGTAGAATCTGCCTGGGAAAATCAGTAAGTGTATAAGTACCTTAAATTGGCCCTAGGCCAATGACTGTACATATGACTATGGCAGGTACCGTGTTTCCCCTATTATAAGACCTACCCCGAAAATAAGGCCTAGCTGGGACGCTTTGTGTATGGGGAGGTGTGTGGTCTCTTACTGCACCTCCCTTGTGGCTGCGTCCCCCTCCGTTCTAAGTAACTTCTCCGGTGTCAGCGGCGGCATATTATTCAATCTGTGAGGGCACCCTTTGACCCTCACTCTGACACTACGCAGTACGCGTTGCAGGCTCTGCGCTGTCGCTTTCCTTATGTCATCATGTGCGCCCGGCTGATGCGTTCCAGGCGCACATGATTATGACAAGAGGAGAGCGTCAGCGCAGAGCCAGCAACGCGTACTGCGTAGTTTCAGAGTGAGAGTCAAAGGGCGCCCTCGCAGCTTGAATAATATGCCACCGCTGACACCGGAGAAGATACTTAAAACGGAGGGGGACGCAGCCACAAGGGAGGTGCGGTAAGAGACCACACACCTCCCCATACACAAAGCATCTACCCCTCTCCAGAGAGTAAGACCCACCCCCACATTAGTGTTTGTCTGCTTCCTGATTTGAGGTTACTTCAAAATGTTTAAGCACATTTTCAAAGTAGGTAGAGCAGAAAAAAAACAGACTCATGGGGCTTACTCATTTCTAACTGGCTTTTTACTATACGAGGCAAGCAGGGTCCATGGCTTGTGCATTACTGCTTAGAATAGTATTGGCAGTATTCTGAACATGTAGGGTTCATCTTGCCTGGGATAAGACAGAGAGGCCTAGAACTGCAAGTCATTTTCTGGGCTTATTCTGTCAACAAGGTTTGTAGACTTTTGGAGGACAGACTGTTAGACTTGTTACAAACAAAGGGACACCAAGGTGCCAGTTGTTAGCTGGAGGTTAAGGAGCAGCAATATTTTATTTGGTTGAAACAGGCACAGGGAAGACATGGCAAAAATGGTATGGGCATTCAATGATTTGTTTAATGGATGTGGCTGCCTGGATCCTACTGGGCTGGCAAAAAATAATGAATGAAGCATTTTTACAATTGCTTCAAATTTTGATTGAGGGGAAAGATGGTTTCTTTCTGATCAGATAATATGACTGTGGTGTTGGCTATTCAAATATTGATGTTGTCTGATTTAGGGTGTAGGGAGATCCATGTTAGATAATTTGTGGAGCATAGGATGTCAGGTATGGGGGAACTACCTAAAGGGCTGAGTCCCACTAGAGCGTTTTTGGATCGGGCATGATTACAAAAAACGCTTTGCCAAAGTAAGTGTATAGAGTGGGACCCATAGGTGCGATTGCAATTACAAATACCATACCCAAGTCCTGCAGCATTTTGGAAGAAATTGTGTTCCAATATAAAGTATTGTTGCACAAATATAATCTAGTGTAACAAACTATCAATATGTTGCATCATTCCTGCTGTTGTCGTGGTTAAGTGTAGAACGCAGCATTAAAGCCTCATACACATTTTGAACATTGGTTTATCACACACAAAAATGTATGGATCATGTAAATCAGTTGCCTGGTTTCATATCTAATGCATTTTTTTCACACATAAAAAAAAGACAATATTTTTTTCCGTCACTCAATGGTCCAGAAGTTTATAGCCTTTATTAAATATCAAAAGTAGCAATCAGACAGCACAACATGTTCACTGACGTTTCGGACACACACTGGTCCTTAGTCATTGCATGAATTCATGTTAAAACAATGAGTATAAATACATAAAACCACACCTCCTTCTAAGGCAAATTAGGGGAAACGCCCGTATAGAAAAAAGGGGGCGGTCCCCTATGCTGGGGAAGGACATAGTGCATGTTAAAAACAATGTAAAGAACAGAACATGACCATCAAGGAAATGTCACTATGGATCACACGCAGCGTATTCTGTGACATGTACAATCAGGGTAATGAAGAAGTAATAAAGAAAGCAATAGAAATTAAAATTTATATAATGCGACTCAGATTCCAATCTGGAATTCAAGCCTTTAGGCATAAGTGTATCCAACTGGAAGATCCAGAAGGCTTCATGTGTGAGTAAAGTTTTATACAAATCACCCCCTTTGTCCCCCAGCCGCCCTATCAATATGGAACGGAAACCTCCAAATCTGCCTGCGGGGCCCAATTCTACATCGTGCAAAACTCAAATGGCAACAAGTGAGCCTTCGAGTGGTGGCTCTCTGGGGTCTGGTTGGGTGGCTCTTCTGCTGACTTTGCGGTGGTGAGTGTGTGCCGCTCTGTGTCGGCTGGAGCCACGGCCGTGGGTTTGTCTGGCTCTCTGCCCACGCCTGCTCTCCCTTCTGCGGGGTCTGGTGCACTTCTGGTGGATCTTCCGTGCCTGCAGCTGTGACATCACTGGGAGCTCACCCGAAGGGTACAGCGAATCCCACGCTGCCAGCCGCTGACTTCTCACGTCAAGTCCAGCGTTCAGCTTTCCAGCCCGGAGTGGAGATGTTGCTGGGCCTGCATGACTCTGCACCTGCTGCACTCCTAAATGCCAGCCATCCGCAGTACTTGCAGTTTCCAACTCCTATAAGTGGCTGGATGGTGTAATGGTTAAGGGCTCTGCCTCTGACACAGGAGACCAGGGTTCGAATCTCGGCTCTGCCTGTTCAGTAAGCCAGCACCTATTCAGTAGGAGACGTTAGGCAAGTCTCCCTAACACTGCTACTGCCTATAGAGCGCATCCTAGTGGCTGCAGCTCTGGCGCTTTGAGTCCGCCAGGAGAAAAGCGCGATATAAATGTTATTTGTCTTGTCTATAAGACGCCAGATTTTCGGGTAGAGTAAACTGGGGGGAGCCTGCGACCTCTCCTTTCAGATCCCTGGATGCATCCTCAACTGTTCGCCCTCATCGTGTAGGATAGGTTAAGGGACTCCTGGATGACCTGTAGGGAACTGATGTCTCCAGAGATCAACAGTATGAGGTAATTACTGACTCTCAAGCTTCCAGTTCACCTGTGCTTTGTTCTGACACAAGTGCAGTTTTGTTGCATGTCTCGCAGTCCCAGTCTCCTCTTACTGCACTTGAATATAAATCAAGAGCTGATATAGTCTGTGATTCTGCCACATCTGAGAACTTTACTTCAAGTAACTGCAATGCAGGTAATATACAACAGCCTGCTTTATCATCTGCTACAGATGGACATTTGATTGAATTAGGAGAGTTAGATTATGATCCTGAACGATCATCTAAATTTGCAGCAGTTTTTTCCAGACAACCAGGAATTTTTGTGGTACATTCAGAGACAAATTTAAAAGCTGCCTTTATACAATTAGAAGATCTTATGCAGAAAGAGACTTAAGCCGTATCTACATGCGTAGATGCGGCCGCGATGTTCCTTATCAATCGAGCCGCTGATGCGGCTCGATTGATAAGATCCGACAGGACGATTACGCCGATTACCTGCTCGCTCCCCGCGAGGGGACAATGGCAGGGAATTGAGCAGAAGATAAGCGGCGCCGGCGGGGACTCGAATGCGGCGAGCGGGAACGCGCGGGGCCGCGGAAGAGGCGATCCGGCGGCTAATCAAGCCGCCGGATTGCCGCCTCATCTACACGTGTAGATGAGGCTTAAAGTTTGGTGGGACTTGACGAGTCTCATGCAGTACGTAGCTGATCGCATTATTCCTCGTGGCTTGAGAATTAAGAAGGTCCCTATGACTATTTATTCGGACCATTTTGTTCTGGAATGGAATGCCATTCTATCTGATTGTTCCATAAAGTTGATGAAGTTAATTATTTTCTATGAGGAACAACGTCTGGTAGATTAGCGATTGCAGGTGTCAGAGGTTAAGAAAACTCTATTAAAATGTAACACTCTTCAACAATATGAGTTGAACAAAAAATTACTAGATAATATATTAAAACTGGAGTCTCTAATCACGGACACCAAATGTATAAAATATCTGCGAGATGTGGAAGATTACAAGAAGGGAGTAGTATATGAATGGGGACGGTGGGAGGGAAAGTTTAGATCCCCGCAGCAAACCACACGTTGTGGCAAGCCGGGACCCACTAAAAAGGTAACCGTTAGTTCCCCTGAGACTTCGGACTCCCAAACGGATTGAGTGTGAACTCACGGGGCTTCAGCAGGCACAGTGGGTGCTCATTCTTCCACTAATGATGTGTCAAAAAACTTGCAGGCTCCTCCACCTTCTGGGTATTACAGGAAGCAGAGGAGGTTCAGAAAGCGAAGGGGCAAAGGCACACCAGACGGGCGGGTGTAAAACACAGGAGATTCAGATCCCTAAGTACAGAGAGCACCTCTGCAGACACTTGCATATGGGCTAAGGTCTCTATTAAATTTGGAGCATCTGCTCACGGAGACTAGTCCTATTATATCCGAACATGATGTTGAGCCTTTCTCCACGCGTAACCCCACACTTTACCCTGCATCTGCATACAGTACTCCAGTTGATGTTTTCCAGAATCGGGTGGAACAGCGACTCCTTGAGCTAGCTTCTAGTATTGTCTCTAGTAGGGGCACTAAATGTAATCTCACCTCTGGTGAACGTATGGCCATTGCTTCCCTAAAGGACAACACGTGTTGTAATTAGAAATGCCAATAAGGTGGGAGCGGTGGTCATTCTTGACACTGAGGACACTTAGAGACACTAATACTTATATTCCCCTTAATAGGGATCCTACAGAAAATTACCAGAAGCAGCTCTTCTCCCTTTTGTCTTATGAAGAGAGTCTAGGCATTTTGCCTAAAAAGTTGGTGGAGTACTTTGCAGTTCAATCACTGGTTGTTCCAGTTTTCCACCACCTCCCTAAAATTCCCTGCAGGGTAGACCCATTGTCGATGGCATTGGGTCCCTGGGGGAATGACTGTGAGAGTGGGTGGACGAACATCTTAAACCATTAGTAAGGCGTTTGCCTGGCAATGTCCGTGATACCAAGCGTATTTTAAGCAGTCTTCGTGATTTCAACTGGCAGGAAGGATACAGTTGGATAACTATAGATGTAAAAGCACTTTATTCCTGTATCCCCCATGCCCTTGCTCTCGTAGCTGTTAATTATATTCCTTCTCTACAGACGTTCATTGGGCTCGCCATTGATTTTCTGCTTAGCCGCAACTACTTTCTTTTTGATTCTGAATTTTTCTTGCAGCGCTGTGGAGCCTCCATAGGGGCGAAATTCTCCCCGTCACTGGCCAACCTGTATACAGGTTGGTGGGAGGAGTTTTTTCTGTTTAGCGATAAAAATATATTCTCAGATGGGTTGGTTTGGTATGGCAGATATATAGATGACTTGTTAGTTGTCTGGAATGGCGCGCCCAATGATGTGTCTGCTTTTGTTGACTTCCTTAATAATAATCCCCTCAGTTTGTCTTTCACATTTCAATGGGCACCCTTCGAAATAAGCTATTTGGACATTGTTTTGAGGGGAGACAGATTCACCGGTTCCCTTCTGTCCAAAACATATCGCAAGCCCTGCAGTGGTAACTCCACTCTAAAGGCCAATAGCTGACACCCGTCACACACTATAAGGGCCATTCCAGTGGGTGAGTTCACTCAAGCCCGCCGGAATTGCTCTTCGCTGGAGGATTTTGACACCGAGTGTGATACGGTGGCATCTCGCCTAAGGGATCGTGGCTACCCAGCTTGGATGATTAGGAGAGGCCGTCAAATTGCCCTTAGAATGAGTAGGGATCAACTCTTGGCGACTACTGATATACGTGACCAAAAAACTTCCCGTGAGAACTTAGTCTTTGTGACTGCTTACAGCGAGGAATATAGTCCTATAATTTCTATTGTTAAAGATCTTTTACCAATATTATGCATGGACCCGCAGATTGATGAGGTTATGGGGAAAGGTGTCAACTTTGCCAGTAGGCAGGCTCCCACTTTAGGTGGCCTTCTTTTCCCTAGCCTTTTCTCTACTGACTTGTGTCAGCCGTGCTGGCTTAATACCGTTGGTTTTTATAAGTGCGGTATGCGAACATGTAATTATTGTTCGGTGCATTCGGTAACAAAGACGGTCACCTCTTTCTCAAGTGGCAAAATATATTGCTTGAGACAATATGTAAATTGCCAAACTGTATTTGTCGTATATGTCGTGTCTTGCTCCGCATGTCGCCTCCAGTACGTGGGGTGCGCGAAGCAACCTTTGAGGGAACAAATTGCAGAGCACTATAGGGGTGCTGGATGGATGACCACGGAGGCATCTAATGTTTACACTTCCACCAGGTACATCTAGGCAATATGTCGTCTTTTCAGGCGATTGAACGAGTTATGAAACCACTTAGAGGGGGTGATTTGTATAAAACTTTACTCACAAATGAAGCCTTCTGGATCTTCCAGTTGGATACACGTATGCCTAAAGGCTTGAATTCCAGATGGGATCTGAGTCGCATTATATACATTTTAATTTGAATTTCTATTGCTTTCTTTATTACATTTTCATTACCCTGATTGTACATCACAGAATATGCTGCGTGTGATCCATAGTGACATTTCCTTGATGGTCATGTTCTGCTCTTTATATTGTTTTTAACATGCACTATGTCCTCCCCAGCATAGGGGACCGCCCCCTTTTTTTTCTATACGTGCGTTTCCCCTAATTTGCCTTAGGAGGTGTGGTTTTATGTATTTATACTCGTTTTAAAATGAATTCATGCTATGACTAAGGACCATTGTGTGTCCGAAACATGTCACCGAACATGTTGGGCTGTCTGATTGCTACTTTTGATGTTTAATAAAGGCTATAAACTTCTGGACCATTGAGCGGAACTACACTTCTTCAAAAGTCTGCTGTCTGGGGGATCGCCTGGTTCCAGCTCTGTTCCTTGAAAAACGAAAGGTTGAGCGGACCTCACATCCAACTTTTTTCCTTCACTGCTTGCTTCTGGATTTATATTTGGAATTGTTGTGCTGCACCTGTAGCTTGAGAAGGGGTGGAGTCATTCCGTGAGCCAGCAGACTGCAGTGTTTATGATGATATTTTGCAAGTTGCATCACTGGATTCAGTTCTCTATTATGCTGCTGCTATGACTTCTTAGCATTGCTGCTATAATTACTATGGTGCTATAATGTTTATGGAGTTTTATTGATGACGCTGCTATATGTGTACAACAGAATAAAATAAAGATTGTTCTGAAGATGTGGTCCTTGGTGCTTGTCGATTACCCCCATATGTCCTGAGGAGTAGCCAATGCCTGGAACATTTTAGTGTAGAGTACTCTCAAACCTTTCCCTTATTTTGCACTGCGATTATGTGCAGTTCAACGCACATGAATGCTTGTGATACACAGTGATACTGCACATGGAAATGTGTACATGATGATGGGCAGTGCGAGTGCAGTTTCTCTTACAGGCTGGAAGCACAGTAGGCTGTGCAGAAAACCATGAGTTTTCTGCATTGTGCATTTTTGCAATTTTTGGTGCAGTTTTGTATGCTTTTGCAATTGCGTTTTTAGTGTGTTTGCGTTTTCCAATAGAGTTAACCTCCCTGGCGGTAAGCCCGAGCTGAGCTCGGGCTATGCCGCGCAGGGGGAGATCTCAGCCCCTGGTGGGGCGATTTTCATTCTGTAAATTGCTGTGCGCGCAGCCAGCACTTTACTAGCCGCGCGCACAGCTTGATCGCCGCCGCTCTGCGGCGATCGGCCGCACGCAGCGGCTGAAGAGGGCCCCCCCCGCCAGAGCCCTGCGCTGCCCGGATCAATGAGTTCCGGGCAGCGCTATGGGCTGGATCGGGTGTGCCTGACGTCAGGACGTCGGCTGACGTCCATGACGTCATCCCGATCGTCGCCATGGCGACAGGAGAAGCCAAACAGGGGAACGCGTTATATACGCGTTCCCCTGTTTGCTATAGATGCCGGCGGCGATCGGACTAGAGGGCCACATGCGCCCTCTAGTGGTGTTTCATGTAGCTACCACTCTGGTAGCTTTACATGAAACATTAAAAAAAAAATAAAAAAAAATTGGAATTCTGCAATTTTTGCAGAAAAAATTAACCGCCAAGGAGGTTAAATACAGTATCATATATGTAAAAACAAAGTAAGATGCACATTTTCTGTGTCTCCATTGAAATACATTTTGTGTTTTACATGTTTTTTTACGCGTTCCATAGACTTTGATTATGAGCAAAAACGCATGTGTTTTCTGCAGTGCTAGCGATTCTGCCTAGTGTGCTGCAAGCCACACAGTAACTGCTTTACATTGATGGTAAGTCAGCGTTCTTTGCTGTGCTGGCTAGGTAAATAAACAGGCAGTATTAACAGCAAGGACATAATAAAGCTTTTCAAGTGCAGTACACACATTATAGCTCATTGCTGATATTGGAGAACGCTGCAGACTATGAATGATTCAACAAGTCTGGACATGATTTTTAACCTTATACTGGGTGAAAAAAGAAAACAGTGAGGAT
This sequence comes from Hyperolius riggenbachi, assembly GCF_040937935.1. Taxonomy (NCBI): domain Eukaryota; kingdom Metazoa; phylum Chordata; class Amphibia; order Anura; family Hyperoliidae; genus Hyperolius; species Hyperolius riggenbachi. The sequence continues at coordinate 488,821,608 of NC_090646.1, read as the reverse complement.
TTCTGACAGTTGTTGCTGTATGAAACAGGAAGACAGCCGACACCATCCAGTTCAATTTCTGCTCTTTTATTGAAGTAAAAGCAAAACAGCAAATCACAGCTACGGTTCAAGGCTGTCGCCTCTTTATCAAGCTCATGCTGTATGTGAAATCACATAGATACCATATTGCTGAGTTTGTATAGTAACATGGTCATGCAGCAGCCAATCACATTACATTTCATCACTCCCCAATCATGACAGTCCGTAGACTGACGGACCTGATGGGGAACTTATAGGCTGTTGCCTCATTGGTACATTTAAATAGGAACCCTCCCATCCCCAGTCACCCACCTTGGATAACCGCTGCGGCCCCTTCCGCCCGTCACTCACCACCATCTCCTCCTATCGATCCACCTACGGCGGACCTGACAGGGAACAAGGTGGGATAGACGCTAGTGCATCCGTGCGGACACTGTGCATCAGGACGGGCAGATGGTGACGTTGATGGCTAGGACAGCCACCGCACATCACTCGATGATAGGCGGGGCAGCGGTGGCAACCAATAGGAGCACTCAGCCCTTGATGCGCCATAACGGACGCATCAACCATGCTGTAGTGGCCAATTAGCATATGTAAACACAGACCAATGTTGTTACAACAGTGCGTCATTAAAGTTGCACAGGCATTTAGCAAATAGACCCATTCAAACCCGATATCCTACAGACATTAGGGTTGAAAAATCACAGAAAGATAGAAAAAAAATTGAAAAAAAGGAAAAATAAAAATAAAGAAAAAAAACAATATAATGAAAAAAATTGACAATGTAGCTAAGGATGATAAAAAGGAGGACTGCCTAGGCCCAACAGTGTATGGGACCAGCTAACAGAATCTCAAATTACAAGCGAAATGTACTAAATCTAGAATGGAGCTGGATACAATGGAGCCCACCAGGAAGGTACTATATAAAAGGTAATAAATCCAATTCTCTGTTAACCTCCCCGGCGTTCTATTGAGATCGCCGGGGCGGCTGCGGGAGGGTTTTTTTTTTTATAAAAAAAAAATCTATTTCATGCAGCCAACTGAAAGTTGGCTGCATGAAAGCCCACTAGAGGGCGCTCCGGAGGCGTTCTTCTGATCGCCTCCGGCAAGCATAAGTAACAAGGAAGACTGCAAATAGCAGCCTTCCTTGTTTGGCTTTCCTCGTCGCCATGGCGACGAGCGGAGTGACGTCATGGACGTCAGCCGACGTCCTGACGTCAGCCGCCTCCGATCCAGCCCTTAGCTGATTGGTCCGGCTGTGCAGGGCTCGGGCGGCTGGGGGGACCCTCTTTCGCCGCTGCTCGCGGCGGATCGCCGCAGAGCGGCGGCGATCAGGCAGCACACGCGGCTGGCAAAGTGCCGGCTGCTTGTGCTGCTTTTTATTTGATAAAAATCGGCCCAGCAGGGCCTGAGCGGCAGCCTCCGGCGGTGATGGACGAGCTGAGCTCGTCCATACCGCTCAGGAGCTTAAGACCCCGGGGCTCCATTGTATCCAGCTTTTTAATCCAGATTCCAAAACGCTTCCCTCCAGAGCAACTTTTTGATACGATCTCCCCCTCTCCTTAAAGGAGCCACCTGTTCTATAGCCATGAACCTTAATTGGCTCACGCGATGTTTAGCCTGTACAAAATGGTATGGAACTGCTTGTTCTACTAGACGTAGGCAGATCGATAGGAGGAGATGGTGGTGAGTGACGGGCGGAAGGGGCCGTGGTGGTTATCCAAGGTGGGTGACTGGGGATGGAGGGTACCTATTTAAATGTACCACTGAGGCAACAGCCTATAAGTTCCCCATCAGGTCCGTCAGTCTACGGACTGTCATGATTGGGGAGTGATGAAATGTAATGTGATTGGCTGCTGCATGACCATGTTACTATATAAACTCAGGAATATGGTGTCTGTGATTTCACATACAGCATGAGCTTGATAAAGAGGCGACAGCCTTGAAACGTAGCTGTGATTTGCTGTTTTGCTTTTACTTCAATAAAAGAGCAGAAATTGAACTAGATGGTGCCGGCTGTCTTCCTGCTTCATACACATTGGTCCGGAGTGCTGCTGGACCCTAGCCTGGTGCATCAAACCGTTGGCAACGAGGAGGAGTGCTTCTCACTACCAATTGGCAGTTGTTGCTAGGATCCTGAGAGATCAGAGGCACTTTTGGGCACTCTAGTTGAAAAATGGGTGTGGTCACATAATGTGGGTGTGTTAATGGATGAAGCCATATTTACATGAACTTAACAGCGGCCTAAGTAGGCCTGCATGCCCAGTAAAATGCTGGATGAAGCCCCCCTCTCCATTAATACAAAAAAAATTTGCAGCATTTCACATAAATAGGCAGTGTCACGTAAAGATAACTAGACAGAGTTATTTGGCTTCTGTGCTGGCTGGTCTGGCTTTCTGCTGGACGGGCTGACCTGCTTCCAGTCTCCAAATAGCATTCCCTGACCTTCCAGTGGAACCTCTCCCATGGGCCTCCCATTGAGGATCCAAAACTCCTAGCATGCCCGCATAGAAGAACCACAATTACCAGAATGGCACCACTGCACCCAGTATGCCCACATAAGGGCAGCACAGCACCCAGCATGCCCGCCATTGAGTCACCACAGCTCTTAGCATTCCCCCATAGAGGCTCTACAGCTCTATGGGGGTATAATGGGAGCAGTGGTGCCTCAATGGGGGCTTGCTAGGAGCTGTGGTGCATTATCCACTTGAGGACCACAGTCTTTTCGCCCCTTAAAGAGAACCTGTACTGAGTAAAAATATTTCAAATAAACACGAGGTAACTTCAAATGAACATTACATAGTTACCTTGCCATCAGTTCCTCTCAGAAGCTCACCATTTTCTTCTGACAATAATCCCTTCCAGTTCTGACAATATTTTGTCAGATCTGAAATATATCAGTTGCTGTCAGTTATAGCTGAGAGAAAAAAACTGATGTACCAGGTAATGCCCATGTTTCCCTATGGCTCAAGTGGGCGACGATACAGTTTAACTGTGTGCTGACCAGAAAGCTGTTATGGGTAATGACCATTTTCAAAATGGAGGACGGAAAATTCCCTTGATCACAGTGAAGAAACAGGACGCGGGACAGGAGAAAGACACTGAGGAGTAGACTACATGAAAGGTAAGTTTGACTTGTGTATGCTTATTTTGACTTTTATTTTCAGTTCAGGTTTTCTTTAAAGACCAGAGCCTTTTTTCCATTCAGACCACTGCAGCTTTCACGGTTTATTGCTCGGTCATGCAACCTACCACCTAAATGAATTTTACCTCCTTTTCTTGTCACTAATACAGCTTTCTTTTGGTGCTATTTGATTGCTGCTGCGAGTTTTCGTTTTTATTATATTCATCAAAAAAGACATGAATTTTGTCAAAAAAATGACTTTTTTAACTCTGTGCTGACATTTTTCAAATAAAGTAAAATTTCCTATACATTTGAGCATGAAAGTTATTCTGCTACATGTCTTTGATTAAAAAAAAACACCATTCAGTGTATATTTATTGGATTGGGTAAAAGTTATAGCATTTACAAACTATGGTGCCAAAAGTGAATTTTCCCATTTGGAAGTATCTCTGACTTTTCTGACCACCTGTCATGTTTCTTGAGGTGCTAAAATTCCAGGATAGTATAAATACCCCCCAAATGACCCCATTTTGGAAAGAAGACATCCCAAAGTATTCAGTGAGAGGCATGGTGAGTTCATAGAAAATTTAATTTTTTGTCACAAGTTAGCGGAAAATGACACTTTGTGACAAAAAAAAACAATTAAAATCAATTTCCGCTAACTTGTGACAAAAAAAAAAAATTCTATGAACTCACCATACTCCTAACGGAATACCTTGGGGTGTCTTCTTTCTAAAATGGGGTCATTTGTGGGGTTCCTATACTGCCCTGGAATTTTAGGGGCCCTAAACCATATGAACTTTTTAACAAGTTTTTTAAACTTTTTAAATAAACTGGATTACACGATAGGAAGCTGGTCTTCCCATTTTTTTCTATTCACATACTCTACACCCCAAGGACTATACTCAACACGGACTGGGAAAGTCTGCACCTACTGAGGAGTGGAACCAGTGAGATCGTGAGGCCACGGGGGAGGGGGGGGGCATACACCCCGAAAGCGCTGCTTGGTCTCCTAATAGACCGCAACATCCGGTGAGTGAGTCCATAAAGGGGGGAGAGGTGGATGTATGAAATTTATACTGAGAGCGCAATCCTACTGAACAATACTGCATAAAGCTGGACATAACCCAGAACTTTGACTGCAGCACTTGGTGGAAACATATGTGGACTCTAAACCATTGATACCACATTCTTAAACTGTGAATTTATTGCAGGGCGAGCGCTGTTTATTTTTCATTTGATCTATTGGTGTGGGTGGGTGATCAGATTGCCTGCAAGGGGCAGGTTAGGGGCTGATTGATGGGTGGCAGTGACAGGGGGTGATTGATGGGTGATTGACAGGTGATTGATAGGTGATCAGTGGGTTATTACAGGGGGGATAGAGGCATACAGTACACGGGGGGGGGGGGGGTGTCTGGGGAGAATCTGAGGGGTGGGCGGGTGATCAGGAGGGAGCAGGGGGCAGTTTAGGGTTAAAAAAAAATAGCGTTGACAGATAGTGACAGGGAGTGATTGATGGGTGATTAGGGGGGTGATTGGGTGTATACAGTGGTCTGGGAGGTGGGCAGGGAGGGGTCTGAGGGGTGCTGTGGGCGATCAGGGGGCAGGGGGGGGGGGGGGGAATCAGTGTGCTTGGGTGCAGACTAGGGTGGCTGCAGCCTGCCCTGGTGGTCCCTCGGACACTGGGACCACCAGGGCAGGAGGCAGCCTGTATAATAGGCTTTGTATATATTACAAAGCCTATTATACACTTGTCATGCGGCGATCGGGCAACTAGTAACCCGCCGGCGCTTTTGAACGGCCGGCGGGTTACAGCGCGAGGGGGCGGAGCCAGTCACCGGTGGCTGACCGCGTCACGAATGACGCGATCGCCGCATAACCACGCCCACCGCCGCCCCCGCCGATGGGCGTATTGCGGTCGTTTAAGTGCAGTCTTTGACGCCGCCCATCGGCTGGGGGCGGTCCTCAAGTGGTTAATGGGGGAGTATGCTGGGTGCTGTAGCGCCTCTGAGGGGCATGCTGGGTGCTTTGGTTCCTGTATGGGGGCATGCTGTGTGCTTTAGTGCCATGCTGGGTGCTGTGGTTCCTCTATGGGGCATGCTGGGTGCTGTGGTGCTACTATGGGGCATGCTGGATGCTGTTGTGCCATGCTGGGTGCTGTGGTGCCTCTATTGGGCATGCTGAGTGCTGTGGTGTCATGCTGGGTGCTGTGTACTGCCGTGCTGGGTGTTGTGGTGCCTCTGTGGGGCATGCTGGGTGTTGTGGTGCCATGCTGGAAGCTGTGGTGCCTGGAGCCTCCATAGGGAGCATGCACCATTGTGTGTGTCCTCACTGTAATGCATTTCCTACTTGACAAAGGACGGAGATACCGTCGGAAATGGCAGAAGTCCGTTGTTGGGACCTTGCCACAATGTGACACTGCCCTTTTCCATCTGGTAGCTGATCCATTGCTTGGCAGAACAAGAGCTATTATACATGAGAAGGGGGTCTTGGACCCCAAATTAGCAAAGGACCTTTTACCAGATTTCCCCATTAAGCCAGTATGGTATCATATACCCAAGGTGCACAAGTCCCAGACCAACCCTCCGGGCCGACCCATTGTCTCGGGCATTGGGTCGGTTACCGAGCGGTTGTCCAGGTATCTGGACCACGTTCTGAGGCCCTTATTAGATGCGATCCCCTCCCATCTCCAGGACACGTTGGATGTCCTTAGGGGCCTTGATGATCTCACGTGGGTCCAGGGGGACCTGCTTGCAACTGTGGATGTGGAGAGCCTCTACAGCCGCATCCCCCACCAATTGGGGGTGCAGGCTGTGAGGCTCTTCCTTGACAGGACAAACAGTGATAACGATTTTAAGGACTTCATTTGCGAGTGCCTTATGTTTGTCCTGTCCCATAATGCCTTTCTATTCGACGGTAAGTGGTATTGGCAGGTGTCGGGGACCGCCATGGGAACGGCGGTCTCCTGCACATATGCCAATATATTTCTCGCTTGGTTTGAGGAACAATACGTACATGCCCATGAGAATCCATTCCGGGGCTACCTCAGGATGTGGTCCAGGTACGTGGACGACGTCCTTATCTTTTGGTCTGGGACTTGTGCAACCTTTGATGAGTTCTTAATGTATTTGAACAACAACACTATGAACATGGCTTTCACTGCCACGACTAGTCACGACAAGGTTGCCTTCCTGGACCTAGAGCTGGAGGTACAAGGAGATACCCTAATTCCCAGGGGCTTTCGGAAGCCGACAGCCTCCAATGCCCTCTTGCATAGATCAAGCTTCCACCCTAACCATGTGACCCAATCGATACCCTATAGCCAGTTCCTTAGGCTGCGGAGGAACAATGCAGATGATGCGAGTTTCGTATCACAATCAGAGGCTCTGGGGAAGAGACTTCTTGGTAGAGGATATGAGCAAGAGATGATCCAGAAAGCTTTCAAAAAAGCGAGCGGAATAAACAGGAAGCAACTCTTAGGGAGACAGAATCGGAAAAAGAAAAACGCCCCAAGCAGAGGGCAGGTCCCGTTTACTTTTGATTATACTCCTATGGCAGACAAGATTCAAAAGATGATCAAGAAGAATTGGGACATCCTTTTAAGGGACCCTATCTTGAGGCCATTAGTAGAAGATGGACCCTTGTTCTCCTTTAAGAGGGCCCCTACCATTGGCTCAAAAATAAGCAGAAGCGAATTTCTGTCAAGAAATGGTAGTGGCAACTGGTTGAGGGGCCATCTGCCGCAGGGGAACCACAGGTGCGGTCGGTGTGTGTCGTGCCCCAACATGGCCATTGGTTCTTATTACCAGGTGGGCCCGATGCGTCGTTACGTACGGGACTTTTTCACGTGTCAAACAGTTTTTTCCGTTTACGCGCTGTGGTGCCCCTGCGGTAGGTTTTACATAGGGGAAACCACTAGGTCATTGAATAGGAGGTTCCGTGAGCACTTTCACTCGATTGAGTCGGGCAAAGGCTCCACTAGGGTAATCATGCATATGAGGGAGGCCCACCAAGGAGACCCCACAAAACTAACCTTTGCAGGACTACTGCAGGTTCCACCCCCAAGACGTGGGGGTAACAGAGAAAGGAACTTAAAGAGGGAAGAGGCCCGTATGATTCTGAGAACTGATGCCATGGGACCACTCGGAATGAATGACCACACTGATCTCTCCTGCTTCTTGGACCCATGATGAAGGAGTAACACCTCTTTACCTCTTTATCCATCTATGATGAACTGACATGACGCTTGGTCCTCTGGGACTCAGCACACGAGGACTTTCCCCTGTGTTCCCTTTCCCTTCCCCACCTTTCCCATCCCAAGACTCCTCCTTACCGTGTCCTTCCCAGTCCCTTCCCGGTCTCCTTGCCCTCCATTTTCCCGCACCCCATTCCTTCCCCTGTTTCCCTGTCCCCCGTCTTACCCTTCCCTTTCCCTTAGACCTATGTATGCTGTGATGGTTGGTTTATGGCCTTATGTTTTGACCTTTCTCCTTAGTGTGTCTAAATTGTGTAGGGATGGCTCCTGCCATACAGGTGTGATCTATTCCACACACATAGGCCCGTTTTTTTGTCTCCTTAGCAGTTTTAATATTATATGTACCAATGCCCTTTGCCTCGTAGCTTACTATACCTTTCCAGTGAGGGAGAGGAACCAACACCTATACCCTCCCTCACCCATTGTTTTTAAGTTTCCAATATGTCCCCCACCACATCTATGAGCACAAATGGTTTTAAGCGTTTCTGCAACAATTATGGTCCTGGAACCACTGATCCTGCTTGTTCACGAACAACCACATATTTGTTTTTCACAGCAGATCACAATATGATGCACCAAGTTTTTGTGGTGCTCACGTTTGTTCTGGTTTATATAACCAGCCACCCTTTTATTATGGAACAATACCACTGTTAATAATTTGAGCATCACATGAGTTTTGCATAATTTTCACTTTAGCCGGCTCAGTGAGCCTAGGGACACTAAAAACACTGTCTTAAAAATTGTGAAGATGAGTGATATTCCATCTACTATTTTTTTCTCTTATTACATATAAAAAGCATTGATTCTGCACTATCTACGCACTTTGTAGCTATGGGGCTGCAATTTCCATTTTGGCCACAAGATGGCAGCAGCACTTCCTGACTTACGCTGTTGGCTCGACTTGCACTGGTTGCCTGGGAAACCTAATACAGTGTTCCCCTGTCGAGCCACCGTAGTCAGGATGTGTATGACGTCACTTGCCTCCAGCCGCCCCTGTTTGGTGAGCGGCCAATGGGGAGGCGTGACGTCACGACCTGGGGGAGGTGGCATATTCGGCGGCGGATCGCCGCGCACAGGCCTAGGATGGGCTTATAAGCCAGCCTGTGATGTGACCACCCCGTATAGCCTCCGTAGAAGCGCACATTGCGCGAAACGGCCGTCAGGCACCCCACCCACTGCACCCACCGCACCTGTTGCATCAACCCACGGTATGTGTTATTCCGTTTTTTGTCTGGAAGAATTTCCTGCATGAATTTTATCACTGTCTCAATAAAGTGTATGACAGCAAGTGCCGGCGCTTTCCTCTCCTCCTTCCAGTCCTATTATACATGAGCTTTAATTACATCTGATGCTTTGAACGGATGTTGGCTGCATTTTGTTCACTACTTGAGGTGAATAAAAAAAACATTCTTCAAATTCTTCCAGTGCTGGTCACATTTTCCATTTCAAAACAAATGAGCCTTACCTACAGTAATGACTTTGTGGGATGTGTGAGCACTCAGAGCCAGCTTTACTAACCAATCCTTGCCTAGCTCATCCTACCTTTATAAGGCAGTGCATATTTACATACGCATGCTAGATGGAGCTTGGCTGTTTGTGATGGTCTCTGCCAAGAATCCACAAGTGTCCCTCCCAAGTCGGTAAGCCCTCTGTCTCGGGTTATGAGCATAAGCACATTGCTCCATCCCTTACCCCACCCTCCAGAAAGCTCCATTGAGCTCCACACTGCCATCACTCTCTTTATTATAGCAACTGTACACATCACTCTGGTATACAAGAGCAAAGTCACTGCAATGGTTGTTGCTTTCAAGATTGGGCTCGATTCTCATGGATGACACTAATGGTGTTGGTGTTCCCAATTTAAGATTATTATTTCTCTTTGTGGGATTTAGTACTCGTAGAGTTAGGATGCATACAAATATCCAATGTTGATTGGCCAATAATTGGCAACTTTTACTATTTTTATGTAGTATGAGAGCTTGCATACACAATCTGTTTATAGTGTACATAATCTGTTGCACCTCATACTACATGGAAGTGGTAAAACTGGCCAAACATTGGTCAATCAAAATTGCATATGTGTACACACCCTAAATATCAGGGAGCATTTGTGAGAGTCTGGAGTAAGGACTTGAGTTTCTAAAGCCTGGGACACACTTTCAATTATGATTGGCCAATCACTGACCAATATTACCACCTCTAAGTAGTATGAGGGTTTACCTACCCAATCAGTTCATAGTATTCCATATGTAGCACTGACTTCCGCAGGAGCTGCTTCCTCACAACGATCGGACCACTCTTCCTGTATTGGCTCTCGAGGTCTTCTGGGCCCTTTAGCTGATTGAGCCTCGTCTGAAAGCTTTGAGCCACTTTCCTCACCTTCATTCTTTAAGAGCTCAGTAAGGGGTTGGGCCATCTTGGAAAAACCCTCCACAAATCTTCGGTAATTGGAGCAAAATCCCAGGAATGATCTCAATCCTGCTACATCTTGCGGTCTAGGCAAATTGACAACAGCTTCCAGCTTCTTGGGGTCTGTGGCCACGCCTTCAGCTGAGACTACGTGCCCCAGATAGGTGACAGTCGGTTGGCAAAACTGGCACTTCTCAAGGGACAGTTTCAGTCCTTCTTCCTGAAGTCGACTCAGCCTTTGATCATGCTCCTCCAGTGTTCTTCCAAAGACAATCAAGTCGTCTAGATACACCAAGACTTCTAGCAGATGCATGTCTCCCACTGTGCGCTCCATCAGTCTCTGGAAGGTTGCAGGCGCTCGGAAAAGACCTTGAGGCATTCTTTCAAATTCGTAGAACCCCAAAGGGCAGATAAAAGCGGTCTTCTCTTTGTCATCTGGGTGCAAGGGAATTTGGTAATACCCACTGCGCAAATCCAGTACACTGAACCACTTAGCTCCTGTTAGGCAATGTAGAGCATCTTTTATTCGTGGGGTTGTGTACTGATCTGGGGTGGTACGACGGTTAAAAGTGCGATAGTCTATGCACATTTGGATGGAAACATCCTTCTTCCGAACCACCACTATGGGAGAGGCATAGGGACTTCGGGATTCACGGATCACTCCAGCTCTCTTCAACTCTGCAATCTGTTCCCTCAAATCTTCCAAATCCCCAAATGGATTCCGACGAGATCTCTCTCTGAAAGGCTTGTCTTCCTGTAGGCGTATGCGATGTTGAGTACTTTTTGCACACCCAACATCAAATTCACTCTTGGAGAATAACTCTTGCCGTTTCAGAAGCAGGGCTTGAATCCTGATCTTCCATTCTGGAGATATCGGGGAGTCTGCTGGGTAGAAGCAGTCTACCGGGATTCCATCTTCAGCTCCCCCCACTGAAATGGATGGCGAAATTGGGATGACTGAGCCCACCTGTCCAAGAAGCATCCGGGTTTTGATCCTCACTGGGGAGTAAGTGGTGTTACAAACACTGACGGAGATCTTTCCTTGAGCCTTCTGTAGTGCCTTTGTTGGGATCACTTCAGGGATCAACTCTATCCCGGAGGCTGTCTTCTCTCCAGGGATGGTTTCTAGCAGGACATGCGGTCCCGGCCGATCCCAGCTCAGTCTTACTGAAGCCTGAAGGCATGCCACTTCCCCTGGTTGCAACAATTTCTCCTTCTTCCGCAATCGCCACAATCTTCCTACTCCCTCGGCTGGAGCCCTCTGTTCTTGGAATAAATGTTGGTAGACTGGATGAAGCATGGGGTGCACACCTTCTGGTGGTAGATCATAGCAGGAGGCTATGGGGGACAAGATTCGTCTTATCAGGTCTGTATTAGTCCCCACAATTAAAGCACTTCTCACTGAACCTGGGGGTCGAGAACATACAATGGCCAAGGTGTCAAAAGGTTCCCGGTTGCCCAACAACCAGTGGGTCAAAGGTGAACTTGATCTGCAGATACCAATCATAGGGGAGCTTCTCAATTCCAATTCCCCAGATCTGTAGGTCTTTTAATTCTCGCAGGGGCAGGTGCTGCAGATACTTATCATAGAAGTCCCAATATAATAAAGTCACTTGTGCACCCGAGTCACGTAACGCTCTTGTGAAGATGCCCTCTATTTGAACAGGCACCACTGGAAAGGGGCTCACTAAGTTAGCAAGGATTTGCCCAGAAGGAGGTGTACTTGTAGGCCTGGCTGGTTGAGCTTGTACTCCTTTTGGCCTCCTGTTACGCTCTAAGCGATGCTCCTGATGGCCTTTCTCACATTGATGTGTATTTCTCCCCTGTACACTGGGGCCCATTGCTGAGGGAGGCGTATTTGACTGTCTCTTAGGAATCCGGTGCAATGTCCTACTCAAGGGTTCCTGTACCATTTCCCAGTCAGCCTTTTGGTGTGGGCTGGAGCTGTCTGAAGCAAATGGGCTCCCGGCTTGCTCCTTCACCGGGGCCCTCTGAAGTTTTCCGCCGGCTTGGCAGGTAAAAGATCCTGTAGTGCTTGGCGCACTTCCTCTGTTAAGGTCCGAGAGTGCCGGGGTTTAGGGCATTGGGCTCGGGAATGTCCAGTTTGCCCACAATTAAAGCACTCTACTCCTGCTGAATATCTTCTACTCTTTAGGGGTCCTCCTCTGGATAGCTGTGAGCCCTCTGGGGTAGGGTGTGCAATAGCTCTCTGCAGATCAGCCATGGACTGTTGCATCCCTGCCTGAGTCTCTACCACTTGCATCATCGACCTCTGAATCTCAGTAAAAGCTTGTTGTAAAGTGGAATTTGACTGCACCATCTGGGTTATCGCCTGAGTGAGGGCCTCAGCAGTAGAAGGGGTCTTACTTTCCATCTCTCCCGGAGCTTCCAAGGGGGATTATGCTAAGTACACAGATGCACTACCACTACTTCGCCCAGAACCAGCAGAGGTGGTCATTTTCTGGGACTTAGCGGACAACAGTGTCTCTTCCTCTCGAATGGCCTTAATCAGTTTTGAGTAGGTGAAAAGGTCACTTCGGTCTCTCATTTGAATTTTCAGCATTATAGGGTCTAAAGGTTGTGCACCTTTTAGGATCTGAGTCAATAAAGCCTCACTTGCATTGTCTGTGCCATTCCTTTTTTTAGGATTACTTGGTGTAGGATCTTGTCCAGGTGAGTGACAAAGGTGGATAGGCGGTCCCCTTCCTCTTGGTAGGTATGCCCAAACCGATGTATCAAGTCAGCACAACTTTCTATCTGCCCAAAAACTTCACGAAGGGTATCCAGACACTCTGTGCCAGTGCAACCTGGCTGGTCTCTTTTAAGATTCCGGACAACATCTGAAGCTGGGGCACGTAGACTCTCTACAATCCTCTGTCGCTTGACTGTATCTGAGACCTCCCACTCATCTAAGGCATGTGTAGCCTGGTCTATCCAGGTCTCAAAGTCATCTTCCCCGGATGGGACAGGTATCTGCCCAGAACAAACCCTCAGTTTTCTGTACCCATAAATGATAGGTTAGAATGAATTTGTCACCAAATTTTCCATCAGTTTTCCCATATTAGTGTAGAAAGAAGCGGATGGATATCCTGGGGTGGTGGGCATAGAGTCAACAGAGGCTGAGCAGACCTCTCTTTTACTTGGTGGCATTTCACTGGAACTGTCTGAGTGGTTGGTTGAGGGACTTGGTCGGATCAACTGAACTTTCATTTCATCCGTTAGCTGTAAGATTGTGTTCTGGAAGCAAGTGGGAAAGCCTTTTTTCACTTCTAGCAGGGCATATGTGTGAGAAATCTCCGGATCAGTCCATGTGTCTAAGACGAACACCCGACGATCAAGTGCTAGGGCTGTGATAGCTTCATCTATTTGATTCTCTGTCCATCCATCAGCAGGTATATCCATCACCACACTGAACTGTAGTCTACCATTTTCTTCTTCACACCAGCGGGCAGCAGTAACTGGGTCCATTTTGCTGGCCTGGCTGGTTGTTCCTAGCGCAGTCATCACTCTAGGGGCTAGGTTAGAATCCTGGACGAGACCCCCACGTGTAGCACTGACTCCTGCAGGAGCTGCTGGAAGAGTTGGGTTCTCCTAGTGTCCCCAGTGATGACCCGTCCTGTGAAAGGACCCTTTAATACTCCGACACACCAATAACTATAAGGGGTTTTATTAGGGGCAGACAAGATGCCCTGTGAGAAGGGCGTGGGCAAACACGATTCACAATGGTATAGGGGTACAATTCAAGTTAAAGTTGGAGCGCTCAGACCTTCAAGAGAAGGTATTTGTAATCCACATGGCATGACCAGCTCTCCAAAGGACTCTGACATGAGAGGGGCAGGGGCCCCTTCTCGCTCGCCAGGCGAAGGCACAATTAAACCCAAAGTACTGTGGCCACAGTCCTCTCACCCGTCTCGTTGCTGCAGCAAGCAACACTCCGGAATGACTTCTACTCTGGGCTGAGTGAGACGATTCCTCCTGTCTGATCGCTGGTGGCTTGTTTCGCATCCAACTATCAGCCCTCCTGCTATCCTGGCTTCATTGCATCAATTGTAGCCTGATTTTACTCCTCTTTCTGCACTGGTCCGTTCCTCTGAAACACACGCAGATCCCTTACGCAGAGGCTGGGACAGAGAGAGACACGTCTCTCCAGCATGCCTCCTTTGTCCTCCCCCTCTCTCCTTTGTTCTCCCTCTTCCTCTTGTCCTTCCCCCATCACCCCCCTCTGTCCACTTCCTTTAGCTCTGAAAGAGGGGTCAGGCTGCCATCGTGTGGTGGGTATAAATATTGCAGTCTCAATCCACTGATGTTACACACATATCAATTGACCACCATAGTACATGTAGGTGGTAAAATTGGTTAGTGATTGGCCAATCATAATTGAAAGTGGGTATCAGGTTTTACACGTGCAGTTAAGCCTCCCATACTTTATGAAGACACTTTTAATAGATTAGGTATTTGATTCAATAAAAACATTGATTCAGATGAAAATCTATTAAAAACTAGTCTTTCCTGATAAAATTGGGCTGAAAAGATTGATTTGAGCCACAGGAAAGAGTGATGGCACTCTAGACATGGGCGTCCGCAGAACATTTTCTGGGGGGGGGGGGGGGGAAATGGTGCGGGGCGTGTATTGGGGGTACGTGCCGAAAAATGGGTGTGGTCATGGACCAGAATGTGGGTGTGGTCACAGGTGAAGCCAAATTTACATGAACTTAGCAATGGTGGGATATTAGACTAGGACAGTGGTAGCGAACCTTTTGTAGGCCGAGCGCCAAACTGCAACTCAAAAGTCACTTATCTATCGCAAAGTTCCAACACGGCAATTTAAACTAAATACAAATGTAACAGGGACCTCCCAGTTCAGGTAGTGACAGAAGCCCCCCCCCCCCTGTTCAGGTAGTGACAGGGACCCCCCCAGTTCAGGTAGTGACAGGCACCCCACAATTGAGGTAGTGACAGGAGCCCCTCCCCAGTTCAGGTGGTGACAGGGACCCCACAGTTTAGGTAGTGACAGGAGCCCTCCCGGCATCAGGAGAACAGATCTTACTTCTCTTGCTCACTGATCTGTGCCGCTCTTTACTTTCCTGCCGCAGTCTCGTTTCTATGATGTCATCTAGTGGCGTCTCTCATCACGTGCACTGCTACAAGCGTCATAGAGATGAAGCTGTGACTGAGGCTAGAGGGATCCTAACGTGGCGCAGACTGGAAAAAAAGAAGCACGAGCCATTCCGGAGGACAAACGGCAGAGGAACACATGCATCAGGTATGCATTCCGCTCAGCTCTGGAGTGGGAGGGTAGGAGGCACTCGGGACACAGCCATCACTACATACACCCTCACAACACTGCACATGACAGGCAGGCAGGGAATCAGACACAGGTGCTCTGCGTTGGCACAGCCAGAGCTATATATCTGGGGACAGCCATCAGCCCACATCCCTGGACCCACAGCCCACATCCCTGGACCCACAGCCTACATCCCTGGACCCACAGCCTACATCCCTGGCCTGGACCCACAGCCTAAATCCCTGGACTCACAGCCCTCATCCCTGGACCCACAGCCCTCATCCCTGGACCCACAGCCCACATTCCTGGACCCACAGCCCACATCCCTGGACCCACAATCAGCCCACATCCCTGGACCCACAATCAGCCCACATCCCTGGACCCACAACCAGCCCACATCCCTGGACCCACAACCCACATCCCTGGACCCACAACCCACATCCCTGGACCCACAACCTACATCCCTGTACCCACAGCCCACATCCCTGGACCCACAGCCCACATCCCTGGACCCACAGCCCACATACCAGGACCCACAGCCTAAATCCCTTTCGATTCTGATTTTTGGCAACCTTCAGCTCTCGTCAGAGTTTTTCTATTGGATTAAGGGCTGGAGACTGGCTAAGCAACTCCAGAACCTTTATGTGTTTCCTCTTGAGCCACTTCTTTGTTGCATTATCTGTGTGTTTTGGGTCGTTGTCATGCAGGAATACCCACCCATCAGCAATTTTCACTGCCCTGGCTGAGGGAAGGAGGTGCTCACCCAAGATATGACAATATATGTCCTTTCGATGCAGTAAAGAGATCTTATCCCCTTAGCATAAAAACACCCCCAAAGCATAATGTGTCCACCACAATGTTTGATGGTCAGGATGGACCAGAAGCTGACCACTTCCTGGACCACAGACTTTCATGCAATTGCAATGTTCTTAAAGATTTCAATTTGTGTCTGTAGTGTGAACAGTAGGATGATTCAATTCAAGCAGCATCAGAAGCCCCTCCTGATCCATGATTCACCAATGTAATATATGGTAATCAAAATCTACAAAGGTCAGTTCTCATAACTCCTATCCTAAAGTTTTGTTTGGTCAGCAGGGCTGTATGAAATGTTAGGCAATAAAATGGTGATCTGCATTAATACTGTTCGAGGGGAGAAAAAAAAAAGAAACGTTTTATTCACCTGGGGCTTCTTCCAGCCCCTAGATGTCTATCGGTTCCCATGCCACTGTTCCACTGTTCTCCAGGCCGCCACTTTGCCCTCTGTAAGATCACAACACTCGGCTGAGTTGGGATGTTCTGCGCATGTATGTGCGCCTCTCATCATTTTGAACTGCGCAATAGCAGAACGCTCCCAGCTCCAGGAGCGCAATCACAGGAGGCATATGGCGCCCTGCACGTGCAGAAGATCCCGACCCATCTGCGAGTCACGATCTTACAGAGGGCGAAGAGGCAGTGTGGAGAACAACGGAACAATGGCGTAGGCTCCGAAAGACTAAGGGCTGGAAGAAGCCCCAGGTGAGTAAAACTTTACTTTTTTTTCCCCTCACCTCATGTTTCCTTTAACTTCTTGCTGACCGCTCCACTGTGATTGGCGTGAACGTCTCTCTATGGGGCTAGCAGGAGATCACGCGCATCTCCTGCTTTGAAGGAGGAGCTCCGCTCTGCCTTCAGTCTCCCAACAGAACGTGAAACCGCTGTCTAATTATGCTGTACAGCGCTGCAATCTGCAGCAACGGTGTACTGAGGACAGCCGTGTGACACGGCTGTCAACTCTGGTGATGCGGAAATGATCCACTGTCATAGGCTGAAGCCTATGACAGCCAATCACGCTGATTGGCTGGCGGGAGGAGGGAGGGAGCGGGGTATAAATAAACAAAAAATAGTAACATTTATTATAAGAATAAAGTAAATATTTATTTAAAAAAAACACCTGGGGTGCGATCAGATAGCTCTGTTGGTGGGGAGAAAAGGGGGGAAT
Source organism: Hyperolius riggenbachi (assembly GCF_040937935.1). NCBI lineage: Eukaryota > Metazoa > Chordata > Amphibia > Anura > Hyperoliidae > Hyperolius > Hyperolius riggenbachi. Next base: position 488,804,540 of record NC_090646.1, on the reverse strand, counting down.
CACTTGTGCACTGAGTTGTGCGGCCCTGCAGCTTGGCCTTAAAGCTGCAGTGGCCAATTTAACAAAAAATGGCCTGGTCTTTAGGGGGGTTTAACACTGCGGTCCTCAAGTGGTTAAAGTTAGTAAAATCCAAACCACAATTATAAGTCCATAAGACAGTATGTTCAGCTTCTCAGTGTACAGAACAAGATGAAATATAAATAGGCTGATTGCTAGCAGTGTAAGGGGGTTGATCACTCTAAAAAAACCCCAGAGGCTGTGCTCCTCCACATTCACTGCACAGGCTAGCTGTACTACATAACAGAACTCTACAGACGTTCACCATGACAGATCTCACCCTCTACCTGGACATGATATCCCAGCCAAGCCGCGCTGTGTACATTTTCGCTAAGGCTAATAATATTCCCTTCAACTTCCATGAGGTGTGTCTTCTTAAAGGTGAGTCAGAAAGGGTACATGCGGGCTCTGCTTTGTGTAAATAAATAACTGTCCTCTGGCATTACTGTTATGTAAGAAGGAAGAGGCTATGTTGTAGCGATATCACTTATCCATGGCGAAAAATAATATCCTAACCATATGTATAGCTCCACTGTACATTGCATTTCTTACTGCATGTTATAATTACAGTAAACTCTTATATAGTAAACCTCTGGCTATAGTACACTCTGACCACAGGCACCAACCATGTGCCTGTATGAAAATACGATGTACGACAAATACATAAAATATAGTGTAATAAACTTCTAATACTGTATAGTAAACTACTTAAAGAGAAACTGAAGTGAAAAAAAAATGATATAATGTATAAATGTGTGTGCACTGTGCATTTATACATTACCTGTCCTGTGTCGCGGTGCCAGTCTGTCTTCTGAACCCCCATACATGCTGCCGACACGTGGCACGCAGTGTGTATGCGGTTACATTTATACATTAGGGGAACAATGGTGAGGTGGCAGATACGGCAGGCTCGGCCGATTCCCGAAAGATTTCATGCTGACATTTATGGGAATTGGCTTGTGGTGTATGGGCAGCCAACAGATCTCTCTGTAATCAGATTTGATCAGAGAGAGATTTGTCTCTTGGTCAAATCTGCCCATCATCGCTAGATTTATGGCTACCTTTACAGAGAGCACTGTTTAGTCTGATGAATAGATAACCCATTACAGATATGTTTAGAGTCAATCAAAGCCAAGTAGTGCTATTAAAGAGATTCTGAAGCGAGTATAAATCTCGCTTCAGACCTCATAGATAGCAGGGGCATGTGTGCCCCTGCTAAACCGCCGCTATCGCGCCGCTAAACGGGGGTCCCATTTACCCCCAAATCCCCTCGTTTCAGCGGGGGAGCGCTTCCTGGTTGGGGCAGGGCTAACCGCCGCAGCCCTGCCCCACGCGCGTCTGTCGGCGCGTATCTCCGCCTCTCCCCCGCCCCTCTCATTCTTCCTTCACTGAGAGGGGCGGGGGAGAGGCGGCGATGCGCCGCTGATAGACGCGACTCGAGGCAGGGCTGCAGCCATTAGCCCTGCCTCCAGGAGCGACCAAGTCTGCGACCAAGTGTCGCAGTGGGGGGTTTGGGGGTGAAGGGACCCCCGTTTAGCTGCGCTATATCGGCGGTTTAGCAGGGGCACACGTGCCCCTGCTAACTATGAGCTCTGAAGCGAGATTTATTCTCGCTTCAGAGTCTCTTTAAAGAGACACGGAAGTGAAAAAAAATATGATATAATGATTTGTAAATGTAGTACAGCTAAGAAATAAAACATTAGGAGCAGAGACATAAGTCGAATATTGTTTCCAGTACAGAAAGAGTTAAACAACTCCAGTTAGCATCTATGCAAAAGAGCCATTGAGCTCCACGACTTTCAAAGTCGCAGAGAGCTCTGTCTTCTGAAGCTTGTTATCTCAACTGTCAGTCACTGTATTTTCTTTTTCTCAGCAGAGGACAGGGCAATAGTTCTCTGGCCTGTTCTGTAAAATCATTTAGAATGCTGAGTGCTGTATAAACTGCAAATATTAGAGAATGATGCAATGTTTATGACTGAAAATAAAAATATGAGAATATTTTCTTTGCTACTAATGTTCTAGCAATTATCCGTACTACACAACCAATTCATTATATCATAATTTTTTTTCGCTTCAGTGTCTCTTTAAACCCATTTATAAAATAAAATGAGGGAGAAGCAGGGAATCAGGCTAGCCATTGCTAAATAAAGGCTGCTTTCACAGTGGGACATTACAGGCGCACGTTAGAGCAGCCTGTAACGCAGCCCAGCTCACAGTAATGAAAAATCAATTGGCTGTTCACAGTGCCCACGTTGCGTTACAGTGTAACGCTGGACGTTCAAAGAAAGTGCAGTATGCTGTGCGTTGTACACGGTTTTAGCCGCGTTAGACTGTTTGCACATGCTCAGTGCAGGAGAGGAGGAGGGGAGAGTCCGCTATTGTCCCTAGCCACATGGCTAATTAATATTCACTGCACTGTGTGACGTGCAGTGTTTACTTCCTGGCGGCGATTGGCTGGTGGGACTACGTGATGCGGCGTGTTCCGATCACGTGGTCTCCACAGTCTTTGGATGCATGCTCCGTTTTCGTTCGAAAACGGCGTACCAAGAGACACATAACGTATCTCTATGTAGCGTCCGAGTTTAGCACCACCATGCGTTGCGTTAGGGGAACATTATGCGACCTTAACGTCCCCTCTAACGCAACGTCTCTGTGTGAAAGAGCCCAAAGACTTCTAATTAGCAGGAATTGTTTGTATCTATATGCAACCAGGGATCTGTGATGTCTGCAGGGGACAAAATCAACAGTGTACTTTAACTGGCCCCCACTTCCATCCTTCATCAATGCCAAGAGTGCTGGCCCTGCTAGATATCTGGTGCCACACAGGTGTACTCAGCAGTTTATCTTAAAAAACAAAACATCTTTATGCTCTTTTTGTTGTCTGCAGGAGACCAGCTAACTGAAGAGTTTGCCAAAGTGAATCCGAATCGCAAGATACCAGCTCTAAAAGACGGAGACTTCACACTGGCCGAGAGGTGAAAACACAACCAGTATTCATGGCTACAGTAAACAGCACATAAATGTCTGCCATTGCATTCAATATTTACAAGTACCTGAGTTGATGGAAATATGATGTTAATTATATGCAAATGTATGCAGCTTAGACAATGGCCAATCAATATATTCAGCTACTGCAAATAAACAGTGAAATTATTAGCATCTCATTGATCATGTCTAGCTGGGAGGTTCTCAGATTTTGCTGTGAGAAATACTACGTGTGTACCAGACCTTAACCCTTTGTCCACTACATCTGGCTGGCTGGATAGTGTACTGGTTAAGGGCTCTGCCTTTGACATGGGAGACCAGGGTTTGAATCCTGGCTAGGTCAAGTACCTATTCAGTAAGGAGTTCAAGGCAAGACTCCCTAACACTGCAGGGTGGCCTCTTGAGCGCTTTGAGTCCGACAGGAGAAAAGCGCTATATAAATGTTCGGATTATTATTATTATTATCTCGTCACAGCCGACAAAATCAGCAAATTGTGATGCAAATGTAATGATAGTCCCACGGGGTACCAGTTCATGCTCGATTTCTTTTCCTTTGGAAAAGTCCCATGGGGCTATCACATTGAGCACCGTGTAGTACAGAGTGTTCCCTCAGGATAACACAGTGTATGCAATGATGCAATGTTATAGAAAAACAGCTATATAACTAAAAATAAATATATGAGACTCTGTTCTGTGCTACTAATGTTCTATTAATTATCTGTATTATACATACAATTTATTATCTCATAAGTTGTTTGTTTTTTTACTTCAGTGTCACGTTAAAGCGGACCTGAACTCACAACTTCCTCTCTGCTCTAAAAGATACACAACAGAATAATAACCTTGAGGTCACATTCACAGTGGGACGTTATGTTTGTACGGTATAATGCTGCTTACCACACTGCAATGCTAATCCTATGGGCCGTTCACAGTGGGACGTTATGGTTGCACGTTATATCGCTGCTTACCACACTGCAATGCTAATCCTATGGGCCGTTCACAGTGGGACGTTATGGTTGTACGTTATATCGCTGCTTACCACACTGCAATGCTAATCCTATGGGCCGTTCACAGTGGGACGTTATGGTTGCACGTTATATCGCTGCTTACCACACTGCAATGCTAATCCTATGGGCCGTTCACAGTGGGACGTTATGGTTGCACGTTATATCGCTGCTTACCACACTGCAATGCTAATCCTATGGGCCGTTCACAGTGCGACGTTATGGTTGTACGTTATATCGCTGCTTACCACACTGCAATGCTAATCCTATGGGCCATTCACAGTGGGACGTTATGGTTGCACGTTATATCGCTGCTTACCACACTGCAATGCTGATCCTATGGGCCGTTCACAGTGGGACGTTATGGTTGTACGTTATATCGCTGCTTACCTCACTGCAATGCTAATCCTATGGGCCGTTCACAGTGGGACGTTATGGTTGTACGTTATATCGCTGCTTACCACACTGCAATGCTAATCCTATGGGCCGTTCACAGTGGGACGTTATGGTTGCACGTTATATCGCTGCTTACCACACTGCAATGCTAATCCTATGGGCCGTTCACAGTGGGACGTTATGGTTGTACGTTATAATGCTGCTTACCACACTGCAATGCTAATCCTATGGGCCGTTCACAGTGGGACGTTATGGTTGCACGTTATATCGCTGCTTACCACACTGCAATGCTAATCCTATGGGCCGTTCACAGTGGGACGTTATGGTTGTACGTTATATCGCTGCTTACCACACTGCAATGCTAATCCTATGGGCCGTTCACAGTGGGACGTTATGGTTGCACGTTATATCGCTGCTTACCACACTGCAATGCTAATCCTATGGGCCGTTCACAGTGGGACGTTATGGTTGTACGTTATATCGCTGCTTACCACACTGCAATGCTAATCCTATGGGCCGTTCACAGTGGGACGTTATGGTTGCACGTTATATCGCTGCTTACCACACTGCAATGCTAATCCTATGGGCCATTCACAGTGGGACGTTAAAGTCGCATAAAAAATGCTGCGTTGTGGTAACTCACTGGTTGCAGTGCGTTACCTCTTAACGCAGACACGTTGCGACTTTAACGTCGCATTAAAACCCAACCTCCCACTGTGAGTACAGCCTTAAAGAAAAACATTTCTTTTTTACAACTGATGCAAATCCTGCAACACATCTGCAGTGTGTCAACTTCCTGCTTTCACATAAACAGACATATTGTTAACATTATGGACATATGAAATTCACTTTTTCATCTGAGATTTCGCCTAGGAGATAATTTTTCTTCTTCGATTTAAAATAACTTTTTAGCATTTACAATGTCAACTACTCTCATTATTTTGAGTATTTGTTTGCTTGCTGATGAAAAGATCACCTAGGAGAAAACCCAGGTGAAAAAGTGAATTGCATATGGCCCCGTGTGTTTACCAATTAGCTCACTGCCATGGCAGTCAGCTGACACAGCTGAGGGATCAAACTATAACCTGCGCTTAGTCACAGATGCCACCACAACCACTGCTCACGTTTCTTCCCAGTGTTTATACAGTGTTTACCCAGTGGTCAGAAACACGATGCAAGTGTAGGAACTAGCACAATCATGGATGGATAACCAGCAAAGGTCGAGCATAGCCATGAGCATTTAAAAGGCATTTGCCAAACAAGTGCCACCAGCAGTTGCTGAACTAGTTAACCACCAGGGGCATAACTAGACATCACTGGGCCCCCCTGCGAAACTTTGGATGGGGCCCCCCACCCCCCTCGCTTTCTTCACAGGAAAACTGAGGACTAGTGTGTTTTCTCCATGCAGATAAAAACACCTAGACGTAAAGGAAACATCAGGCAATCTATGCTACCCCCAGATCTACTTACCCAGGGCTTCCTCCAGCCCCTTGCACTTGGCAAGTCCCTCGTTGCAGCACTGCTCCCAGTACATACATACACTGTGACGTATTATATTACTACATGAGAGCACATGCTATATGGAGAAACAACAATGACATGCTGAACATAAGATATAGTATTCATTCACTGTAACTTTGGCAAAACATTGAAAATGTCACTGAATGATACTATTATTAAGGGATCTTTGAGTTCATTGTGACAACAAGCTCTCAATGAAGCAGCAACAGTAAGACATCAATCTCCACTCACTCCATTGTGTTGTAAAAGTAATTAGAGGCCATAAGGTCATTAGCCCTGTGCGTGATAAGAATCTAGGAATCCTTTTGAAGTAATTGCTGAAAAGGGAAAGTCTACAACTGTTTTTCAAAATGTGACTCTTGTTTTTTAGGTTGTACATGGAGTCATCAGAACTTAGCTGCAGTGTGAGACAGATGTTTTTTATGAACCCTAGGGAGCAAGGACAGTGTACAAATTCCAAAGTGTGTATAAGTCCTTATCTGTGTGGTGGACACATGAAGTCAATATAACAATGGTGCGAGAGCGGAATACGTTTTTTCACTTCATGCCCTTAGCTCTCAGTCTCTCAAACTTTTCCCCCCACGGGCCTCCTGTGGCTTCTGGGCCCCCCTGCGGAGGCATCCCTTGCAGGGTCTATTGTTACGCCCCTGTTAACCACTAAGGGTTTTTTCCTTTAAATTTTTTACATATTTTATCCTACATGCATTTTAACGGGAATAATAGGAAAAACATGGTAAAATTGCATTGTTTCTCATTTTTAAGCCATTATAGTTTTAAAATAATACATGCTACTGTAATTGAAACCCATATATTTTATTTGCCCATTTGTCCCAGTTATTACACCATTTAAATTATGTCCCTATCACAATGTATGGTGACAATATTTTATTTGGAAAAAAGGTGTATTTTTTCAGTTTTGCATCCATCACTAATTACAAGCCCTTATTTGCAAAAATAACAGTAATATACCCTATTGACATACATAATAAAAAAGTGAGTCCCTAAGGTAACTATTTACGTATTTTTTTTATTGCATGTTCCGTTATAAGATGTGGAGATTTGAAAGATTTGCAGGTGTTGTGTACTTTCGTGCACATTTTAGCTTAACACCTTTCATTCTTTTACCAGCACTGCAATGCTCCTGTATATGACCAACAAGTATAAGACGCCTGATCACTGGTACCCATCTGACCTACAGAAACGCGCCCGGGTTGATGAATATCTTGCTTGGCAACATTCTACTATCCGTCGTTCTAACTCTAAGTTTTTTTGTTTTAAGGTAAATTTGTTATCTACTAATGTGTTTGGTACTGTTGTGACAACAGAGGCCTATCTAAGGTAAGCAGACATGGCTTGTGCTTAGGGCTTCAGATAGTTGGGGCTGCAGGGCACAAGCCATGCCCTGCCATTCATACTCCAGAATCGCTGCTTTGGCAGTTGGCACAGCCTGTTGCACTGTCACCGAAATCTATATCACAGAGTGCTAATTGTTGGGGGGGAGGGGGAGAGAGGTGGCTATTGGCCTCTATCAAATGTTGCTATCTGGTTGGCCTTTATCAGAACAAGGTATGGACAGGAAACCGCTTTATGGTCAGGGCTTGTAAAAATTGTATATTTATGAAATATGTTTTGGCTTGTTTTGTTTTGCAGACCATATTGATATGTACACAACTTGCATGTACAGTAATTTCTGCATATGATATGCAGCCTGTAATGTTTTGAAAAAACCCTTCCTTCTGTATTCTCTTATTTTGTTCCTTTGTATTTACCGTATATACTCGCATGCAAGCTGAATTTTTGACCCCCAAAAAGTGGCCCAAAAGTGGGGGTCTCGGCTTGCATGCGAGCCCCCAACTTGCCTGTGGAGAGCAGTGTGCAGCCTTGTACCACACGGATCGGATGGCCGGAGAGGAGGGCGTGCCTGGAGAAGCACGGATGAGTTCATAGCCGCAGGGCAACACAGAGCGGATCGGATGGAGCAGACCGGAGACCGAGCAGCAGTGACGTCAGCACCATCTGCAGCCAGTGTGTCGCTCTGGCTGTGCCTCATCTCTGATGCCCTCTAGCTGCGTCTTGAGACACAGCCAGAGTGACACACTGGCTGCAGATGGTGCTGACGTCACTGCTACTCGGTCTCTGGTCTTCTCCATCCGATCTGCTCTGTGTTCCCCTGTGGCTATGAAATCATCCGTGCTTCTCCAGGCATGTCCTCCACTCCGGCCATTCGATCCGCGGTACAAGGCTGCAGGCAAGTCATGTTTGCTCCGATCCTGTCCCTGCAAGTCCGATCTGCTCCGATCCTGTCCCCGCAAGTCCGCTCATTTAAGTTTACTGTAAGTGCTGGCATCATTTCTGCAATACTGATTCTCCAATTTTCTGGGCACAATGTCCATTTATTTTGATTTTTGAAACTCAGAGCTGCTCGATTTCCTACCCATGGCTTGCATGAAAGTCAATCACTTTTTCCTGATTTCTGAGGAAAAAGTTGGGAGGTATATAGTGTAATTATTTATATAGTGCCAACATCTTCCACAGCACTGTACAGAAAATATAGTCTTGTCTCACAATCTAATCCTGTCCATAGTCACATGTCTGCCATAGTCTGGGGCCAATTTTATGGAGAAGCCATTTAACTTATCTGTATGTTTTTGGGATGTTGGAGGGAGTCAGATTGCCCGGAAGAAACACACGCAAACATGGGGAGAACATACAAACTCCAAACCGGGGACTCTGTGCTGCAAGGCGAGAGTGCTATCCACTACGCCACTATGCTGACATTTTCTGTAGCCCTTTACAGAGTACATAGTCTTGTCCATGGGCGTTGCTAGCCCCAAAGATCAGTAGCACGTGCCCCGGACCTATTCTGAGGTGCCCCGGATGTCCCCCCGACAGAGTCAGAGCTGTGGAGCTGTAGAGCCTCTATGGCAGGCATGCTGGGAGCTGTGATGCATCAAATGGGGGTATGATGGGTTCTGTGGTGCCATGCTGGGTGCTATGGTGCCTTTATAGGGGTATGCACGGAGCTGTGGTTATTCTATGGGTGCCGGAATAGGAGGCCCATGGGAGGGGGTCTACTAGACGGTCAGGGAATGCTATGGGGGACTTGCCAGATAACCTGGTAGAAGACCAGCCCGCCCAGTAGAAATCAAGTACTGCCAGCACAGAAGCCAGATAACTCTGCCTAGCTATGTTTACGTGGCACTGCTTATTTATGTGATATGCTGCATTTATTTATTGTATTAATGGAGAGGGGGCTTCATCCAACAGTTTGCTGGATGGGCCTACTTAGACCGCTGTTAAGTTCATGTAAATTTGTCTCCACCCAAGACCATGCCAACATTCTGGTGCATGGCTCCACCCATTTTTAGGCTGGAATGCCCGGAAGTGCACTGGATCTCTTAGGATCCTAGCAATGCCCCTGATCTTGTCTCTAACTGTCCCTCAGAAGTGCCATCAATCTAGTCCCTACCATAGTCTTCATACACATACAGTAGCTTGCAAAAGTATTCGGCCTCCTTGAAGTTTTCCACATTTTGTCATATTACTGCCACAAACATGAATCAATTTTATTGAAAGTCCACGTGAAAGACCAATACAAAGTGGTGTATACGTGAGAAGTGGAGCGGAAATCATACATGATTCCAAAAAATGTTTCCAAGTCAATAACTGCAAAGTGGCATGTGCGTAATTATTCAGCCCCCTTTGGTCTGAGTGCAGTCAGTTGCCCATAGACATTGCCTGATAAGTGCTAATGGCTAAATAAGAGTGCACCTGTGTGTAATCTAATGTCAGTACAAATACAGCTGCTCTGTGACGGCCTCAGAGGAGAACATTAGGAGGAACAACACCATGAAGTCCAAAGAACCCACCAGACAGGTCAGAGATAGTTATTGAGAAATTTAAAGCAGGCTTAGGCTACAAAAAGATTTGCAAATACTGGAGCACTGTTCAAGCGATCATTCAGAAATGGAAGGAGTATGGCACAACTGAAAACCTACCAAGACGAGGCCGTCCACCTAAACTCCTAGGCCGAACAAGGAGAGCGCTGATCAGAAATGCAGTCAAGAGGCCCATGGTGACTCTGGACGAGCTGCAGAGATCTACAGCTCAGGTGGGGGAATCTGTCTATAGGACAACTATTAGTCGTGCACTGCACAAAGTTGGCCTTTATGGAAGAATGGCAAGAAGAAAGCCATTGTTAACAGAAGAGCATAAGAAGTCCCGTTTGCAGTTTGCCACAAGCCATGTGGGGGACACAGCAAACGTGTGGAAGAAGGTGCTCTGGTCAGATGAGACCAAAAAGGAACTTTTTGGCCAAAACGCAAAACGCTATGTGTGGTGGAAAACTAACACTGCACATCACTCTGAACACACCATCCCCACTGTCAAATATGGTGGTGGCAGCATCATGCTCTGGGGGTGCTTCTCTTCAGCAGGGACAGGGAAGCTGGTCAGAGTTGATGGAAAGATGGATGGAGCCAAATACAGGGCAATCTTGGAAGAAAACCTCGTGGAGTCTGCAAAAGACTTGAGACTGGGGCAGAGGTTCACCTTCCATCAGGACAACGACTCTAAACATAAAGCCAGGTCAACAATGGAATGGTTTAAAACAAAACATATCCATGTGTTAGAATGGCCCAGTCAAAATCCAGATCTAAATCCAATCGAGAATCTGTGGCAAGATCTGAAAACTGCTGTTCACAAACGCTATCCATCTAATCTGACTGAGCTGGAGCTGTTTTGCAAAGAAGAATGGGCAAGGATTTCAGTCTCTAGATGTGCAAAGCTGGTAGAGACATACTCTTAGGCCTGGTGCACACCAGAGGAGTTTTTCTGAGCGTTTTGAGTTTTTAAATCTGCTGCTAATGTTATCCTATGTGTCAGTGCACACTGGAGCAATGAGGTTTTGTAAAAAACCCCATAGCATTACATTGGGAAGAGCTTTTGAAACCTCTAAAAGCTCTTCCCAATGTAATGCTATGGTTTTGTTTTACAAAACCTCATTGCTCCAGTGTGCACAGACACATAGGATAACATTAGAAGCAGATTTAAAAACTCAAAACGCTCAGAAAAACTCCTTTGGTGTGCACCAGGCCTTAAAGGGAACCTGAAGCGAGTAAAATTATTTAAGATAAACACATGATGTAGATGCAAATGAATATTACATACTAACCTCACCGTCAGTTCCTCTCAGAAGCTCACCATTTTCTTCTTACAGTGATCCCTTCCAGTTCTGACAATATTTTGTCAGAACTGAAATATACCAGTTGCTGTCAGTTATACATCAGCAGCTGTCAGTTACAACTGAATGTGCAAGGTAATGTCCATGTTTCCCTATGGCTCAAGTGGGTGATATTACAGTTCAACAGCGTGCTGCCAGTAAGCTGTTATGGGATAATGGCCATTTTTAAAATGGAGGACGGAGAAATCCATTGATCACGGTAGCCAAATGAGACACGGGAGAGGAGAAAGAGATTAAGTAGTAGATTACACAGGAGGTAAGTATGACCTGTGTATGGTTATTTTTACTTTTTATTTTCAGTTCAGGTTATCTTTAAAGACTGGCAGCTATAATTGCAGCAAAAGGTAGTTCTGCAAAGTATTGACTCAGGGGCTGAATAATTATGCACACCCCACTTTGCAGTTATTTATTTGTAGAAAATGTTTGGCATCATGTATGATTTTCGTTCCACTTCTCACGTGTACACCACTTTGTATTGGTCTTTCACGTGGAACTTCAATACAATTGATTCATATTTGTGGCAGTATTGTGACAAAATGAGGAAAACTTCAAGGGGGCCGAATACTTTTGCAAGCCACTGTATATCAAGACCACCATATGCATTTTGAACTCTCCTATTGATTTTCTTTCAAACATATAGACTAGAAACCACATCCTAGTGTACATGGGGTAGAGGTTGAGCATTACCTCATTACCCATAGCTCCTAACTGTCCCTTTTTTGAAGGGACAGTCCCTCTTTGGGAACCAAATCCCCCTGTCCTTCTTTCTACCTTATTTGTCCCACTTTCCAGACTGATGTACAGATCTGTGTTACTATTTATATCTTTCTACTGAAAATGTGTTTAACCACTTGAGGACCTAGGGCTTTCTACCCCTTAAGGACCGGCCACTTTTTTTCCATTCAGACCACTGCAGCTTTCACGGTTTATTGCTCGCTCATACAACCTACCACGTAAATGAATTTTGGCTCCTTTTCTTGTCACTAATAAAGCTTTCTTTTGATGCTATTTGATTGCTCCTGCGATTTTTACTTTTTATTATATTCATCAAAAAAGACATGAATTTTGGCAAAAAAATGATTTTTTTAACTTTCTGTGCTGACATTTTTCAAATAAAGTAAAATTTCTGTATACATGCAGCGCGAAAAATGTGGACAAACATGTTTTTGATAAAAAAAAAACCCATTCAGTGTATATTTATTGGTTTGGGTAAAAGTTATAGCGTTTACAAACTATGGTGCAAAAAGTGAATTTTCCCATTTTCAAGCATCTATGCCTTTTCTGACCCTCTGTCATGTTTCATGAGGGGCTAGAATTCCAGGATAGTATAAATACCCCCCAAATGACCCCATTTTGGAAAGAAGACATCCCAAAGTATTCACTGAGAGGCATAGTGAGTTCATAGAAGATATTATTTTTTGTCACAAGTAAGCGGAAAATGACACTTTGTGAGAAAAAAAAAAAAAAAAAAAGTTTCCATTTCTTCTAACTTGCGACAAAAAAAAATGAAATCTGCCACGGACTCACCATGCCCCTCTCTGAATACCTTGAAGGGTCTACTTTCCAAAATGGGTCATTTGTGGGGTGTGTTTACTGTCCTGACATTTTGGGGGGTGCTAAATTGTAAGCACCCCTGTAAAGCCTAAAGGTGCTCATTGGACTTTGGACCCCTTAGCGCAGTTAGGCTGCAAAAAAGTGCCACACATGTGGTATTGCCGTACTCAGGAGAAGTAGTATAATGTGTTTTGGGGTGTATTTTTACACATACCCATGCTGGGTGGGAGAAATATCTCTGTAAATGACAATTTGTTAATTTTTATAACACACAATTGTCCATTTACAGAGATCTTTCTCCCACTCAGCATGGGTATGTGTAAAAATACACCACAAAACACATTATACTACTTCTCCTGAGTACGGCGATACCACATGTGTGGCACTTTTTTGCACCCTAACTGCGCTAAAGGGTCCAAAGTCCAATGAGTACCTTTAGGATTTCACAGGTCATTTTGAGAAATTTCGTTTCAAGACTACTCCTCACGGTTTAGGGCCCCTAAAATGCCAGGGCAGTATAGGAACCCCACAAATGACCCTATTTTAGAAAGAAGACACCCCAAGGTATTCCGTTAGGAGTATGGTGAGTTCATAGAAGATTTTATTTTTTGTCAAAAGTTAGCGGAAAATGACACTTTGTGAAAAAACACAATTAAAATCAATTTCCGCTAACTTGTGACAAAAAATAAAATCTTCTATGAACTCGCCATACTACTAACGGAATACCTTGGGGTGTCTTCTTTCTAAAATGGGGTCATTTGTGGGGTTCCTATACTGCCCTGGCATTTTAGGGGCCCTAAACCGTGAGGAGTAGTCTTGAAACGAAATTTCTCAAAATGACCTGTAAAATCCTAAAGGTACTCATTGGACTTTGGGCCCTTTAGCGCAGTTAGGGTGCAAAAAAGTGCCACACATGTGGTATCGCCATACTCGGGAGAAGTAGTACAATGTGTTTTGGGGTGTATTTTTACACATACCCATGCTGGGTGGGAGAAATACCTCTGTAAATGGACAATTGTGTGTAAAAAAATCAAAAGATTGTCATTTACAGAGGTATTTCTCCCACCCAGCATGGGTATGTGTAAAAATACACCCCAAAACACATTATACTACTTCTCCCGAGTACGGCGATACCACATGTGTGGCACTTTTTTGCACCCTAACTGCACTAAGGGGCCCAAAGTCCAATGAGTACCTTTAGGATTTCACAGGTCATTTTTGTTTCAAGACTACTCCTCGCGGTTTAGGGCCCCTAAAATGCCAGGGCAGTATAGGAACCCCACTAATGACCCCATTTTAGAAAGAAGACACCCCAAGGTATTCCGTTAGGAGTATGGTGAGTTCATAGAAGTTTTTTTTTTTTTGTCACAAGTTAGCGGAAATTGATTTTAATAGTTTTTTTTCACAAAGTGTCTTTTTCCGCTAACTTGTGACAAAAAATAAAATCTTCTATGAACTCACCATACTCCGTACGGAATACCTTGGGGTGTCTTCTTTCTAGAATGGGGTCATTTGTGGGGTTCCTATACTGCCCTGGCATTTTAGGGGCCCTAAACCGTGAGGAGTAGTCTTGAAACCAAATGTCGCAAAATGACCTGTGAAATCCTAAAGGTACTCATTGGACTTTGGGCCCCTTAGCGTACTTAGGGTGTAAAAAAGTGCCACACATGTGGTACCGCCGTACTCAGGAGAAGTAGTATAATGCGTTTTGGGGTGTATTTTTACACATACCCATGCTAAGTGGGAGAAATATCTCTGTAAATGACAATTGTTTGATTTTTTTACACACAATTGTCCATTTACAGAGATCTTTCTCCCACTCAGCATGGGTATGTGTAAAAATACACCACAAAACACATTATACTACTTCTCCTGAGTACGGCGATACCACATGTGTGGCACTTTTTTGCACCCTAACTGCGCTAAAGGGTCCAAAGTCCAATGAGTACCTTTAGGATTTCACAGGTCATTTTGAGAAATTTCGTTTCAAGACTACTAGAAATTTCTCCCACCCAGCATGGGTATGTGTAAAAATACACCCCAAAACACATTATACTACTTTTCCTGAGTACGGCGGTACCACATGTGTGACACTTTTTTGCAGCCTAGGTGCGCTAAGGGGCCCAACGTCCTATTCACAGGTCATTTTGAGGCATTTGTTTTCTAGACTACTCCTCGCGGTTTAGGGCCCCTAAAATGCCAGGGCAGTATAGGAACCCCACAAGTGACCCCATTTTAGAAAGAAGACACCCCAAGGTATTCTGTTAGGAGTATGGTGAGTTCATAGAAGATTTTATTTTTTGTCAAAAGTTAGCGGAAAGTGACACTTTGTGGAAAAAAACCAATAAAAATCAATTTCCGCTAACTTTTGACAAAAAATAAAATCTTCTATGAACTCGTCATACACCTAACAGAATACCTTGGGGTGTCTTTTTTTCTAAAATGGGGACACTTGTGGGGTTCCTATACCGCCCTGGCATTTTACGGGCCCAAAACCGTGAGTAGTCTGGAAACCAAATGTCTCAAAATGACTGTTCAGGGGTATAAGCATCTGCAAATTTTGATGACAGGTGGTCTATGAGGGGGCGAATTTTGTGGAACCGGTCATAAGCAGGGTGGCCTTTTAGATGACAGGTTGTATTGGGCCTGATCTGATGGATAGGAGTGCTAGGGGGGTGACAGGAGGTGATTGATGGGTGTCTCAGGGGGTGGTTAGAGGGGAAAATAGATGCAATCAATGCACTGGGGAGGTGATCGGAAGGGGGTCTGAGGGGGATCTGAGGGTTTGGCCGAGTGATCAGGAGCCCACACGGGGCAAATTAGGGCCTGATCTGATGGGTAGGTGTGCTAGGGGGTGACAGGAGGTGATTGATGGGTGTCTCAAGGTGTGATTAGAGGGGGGAATAGATGCAAGCAATGCACTGGCGAGGTGATCAGGGCTGGGGTCTGAGGGCATTCTGAGGGTGTGGGCGGGTGATTGAGTGCCCTAGGGGCAGATAGGGGTCTAATCTGATAGGTAGCAGTGACAGGGGGTGATTGATGGGTAATTAGTGGGTGTTTAGGGTAGAGAACAGATGTAAACACTGCACTTGGGAGGTGATCGGACGTCGGATCTGCGAGCGATCTATTGGTGTGGGTGGGTGATCAGATTGCCCGCAAGGGGCAGGTTAGGGGCTGATTGATGGGTGGCAGTGACAGCGGGTGATTGATGGGTGGCAGTGACAGGGGGTGATTGATGGGTGGCAGTGACAGGGGGTGATTGATGGGTGATTGATAGGTGAGTGACAGGTAATCAGTGGGTTATTACAGGGGAGAACAGATGTAAATATTGCACTGGCGAATTGATAAGGGGGGGTCTGAGGGTAATCTGAGCGAGTAGGCGGGTGATTGGGTGCCCGCAAGGGGCAGATTAGGGTCTGATCTGATGGGTAACAGTGACAGGTGGTGATAGGGGGTGATTTATGGGTGATTGATGGGTAATTAGTGGGTGTTTAGAGGAGAGTAAACGCTGCGCTTGGGTGGTGATCTGATGTCGCATCTGCGGGCGATCTATTGGTGTGGGTGGGTAATCAGATTGCCCGCAAGGGGCAGGTTAGGGGCTGATTGTTGGGTGGCAGTGACAGGGGGTGACAGGGGGTGATTGATGGGTGATAGGTGATTGGCAGGTGATTGACAGGTGATCAGTGGGTTATTACAGGGAAGGATAGATGTAAATAATGCCCTGGTGAATTGATAAGGGGGGGTCTGAGGGTAATCTGAGCGTGTAGGCGGGTGATTGGGTGCCCGCAAGGGGCAGATTAGGGTCTGATCTGATAGGTAACAGTGATAGGGGGTGATTGATGGGTAATTAGTGGGTGTTTAGAGAAGATAACAGATGTAAACAATACATTTGGGAGGTAATCTGACGGCGGGTTTGCGGGCGATCTAATGGTGTGGGTGGGTGATCAGATTGCCCGCAAGGGGCAGGTTAGGGGCTGATTGATGGGTGGCAGTGACAGGGGGTGACAGGGGGTGATTGATGGGTGATAGGTGATTGGCAGGTGATTGACAGGTGATCAGTGGGTTATTACAGGGAAGAACAGATGTAATGAATGCACTGGTGAATTGATAAGGGGGGGTCTGAGGGCAATCTGAGCGTGTGGGCGGGTGATTGGGTGCCCGCAAGGGGCAGATTAGGGTCTGATCTGATAGGTAAAAGTTACAGGTGGTGATAGGGGGTGATTGATGGGTGATTGATGGGTAATTAGTGTGTGTTTAGAGGAGAGAATAGATGTAAACAATGGATTTGGGAGGTGATCTGATGTCGGATCTGCGGGCGATCTATTGGTGTGGGGGGGGTGATCAGATTGCCCGCAAGGGGCAGGTTAGGGGCTGATTGATGGGTGGCAGTGACAGGGGGTGATTGATGGGTGATTGATGGGTGATTGACGGGTGATTGACAGGTGATTGACAGGTGATTGACAGGTGATCAGGGGGGATAGATGCATACAGTACATTGGGGGGTGGTCTGGGGGGGGTCTGGGGAGAATCTGGGGGGTTGGGGGGTGATCAGGAGGGAGCAGGGGGCAGGGGGGGGGTATTAAAAAAAATAGCGTTGACAGATAGTGACAGGGAGTGATTGATGGGTGATTAGGGGGGTGATTGGGTGCAAACAGGGGTCTGGGGGGTGGGCAGGGGGGGGTCTGATGGGTGCTGTGGGCGATCTGGGGCGGGGGGGGGGGGAGAAAATCAGTGTGCTTGGTGCAGACTAGGGTGGCTGCAGCCTGCCCTGGTGGTCCCTCGGACACTGGGACCACCAGGGCAGGAGGCAGCCTGTATAATACACTTTGTAAACATTACAAAGTGTATTATACACTTTGTATGCGGCGATCGTCGGGTTAACATCCCGCCGGCGCTTCCGTATGGCCGGCGGGATGTTGCGGCGAGTGAGCGGCGACAGGCGGAGGCGGAGGATCGCGTCACGGATGACGCGATCGCTCCGCCCATGCCCAAACAAGGACCGCCGCATTTTGTCAATACGGCGGTCCTTGCGGCGTCTGCTTCCCGGCCGCCATTTGTCTATACGGCGGTCGGGAAGTAGTTAATAACTGACTCTAAACTTTATTCCCATTAATTAAATTGATAGTTTTTCTTCATTTGAATATCTAAAATAGGTAATATAATGATGATAGAAAGGACCAGTGGGGTTTGAAAGATAAAACTACATCTTTTGATTCTGAATTCTTTGTGATCTGCATGGCGAGGGGTGTGGCAGGGGGGTGGTTAGAGGTGTGGCTGGGGTGTGTATTAAAGTGTCCTTCTTTCTTATCTCAAAAAGATGGGAGGTATGTCATTACCATCATATGTATAGTAGCAATCAATACATTAATATGCGCCAGATCATGTTTTAGTTCAGATTAGGATTACTGGATTAGGTCAATTTGTAACAATGAAAAGTGACATGGAAGGGAATAGTGCTATATACAGTAAAATAATAATAATTTTGAGAGCACTAACTGAGAATATGTGATAAGGATAATGAACTACAACTTCCTGTTGCAGTGTATATCACCTCTGGTTGACCTTGAAATTGACAGTAAGAAGCTGGATGCAGCGCTGGCAGAGTTCAATACTACAATCGAAAATGTGGAGGATAATTTCCTACGAGACAAACCTTTCATAGCTGGGGATACGATCTCTATAGCTGACCTTGTGGCTATTGCGGAGATAATGCAGGTGAGAGACCTGGGCATTCATGTTTATTCTGTGTAGTTATTGCATATGCAGTGGGGCTTGTCCATACTCATGTTCCTGTGTGTGTGTTCCACCAGATGCAGTCAGACCCTTATAAGTGTGTAGTTACGCAGAAAACTAGGTTGAAAAAAATCAAGGTCATCCTATCACTGTACCTGCAGTTTTGGTCCAAGGAAAAAAGATGTTGGTCCTCTCTGGCCAATTTTTTCCCAGGGGAGATAGAAATGTGAGGATCAAACAATTAATTCACAGGCTGATGGTCGCCCCATCAGACTATCAGTAATCCTGATTGGAATAGTAGCTTTGAGATAAGGATCAAGCCACCATATAGTACCTTCTAATCTCCATCAGATTTCTGTAGAGAACTGAATGACAATCCATCACACCATACAGTGTTATACCAAACTATTATTTTTTTATTAGTGCTCCTGATCACATCACCAACTGATCAACTTCTCAAAACTGCTCAAGAGGTGTTGATCAATAGATTGACAGTTAAGAAACAAGGCAAATTCCATTACAACAAATGTTTACCTTCCTATTGGGAGATGAATATGGGCTTATTTAGAGAACTTTTGAAGAGGTGCCATACATTTTAATTAACCATTGACATTGGGGAATCTCCTTGCAACTACACTGGGCCTATTCATGTGCCAAAAAGGGCACCACCAATGGAAGATGAGTGGTTTGGTGGGAAGTACCTCTTCTTCAGTCTCCAAAATATGACACATGGGACAGATTACTTCAGGGACAAGAAAGACCATGGGCTAGGCGCAGGTATGTTTTTAGGCATAAGCAAACCAAACAGATGCCTCAGTAGCATCTGCATAAGGGAGCACCTAAGCATATTGTACAGGAATTTTTACGAACAA
Organism: Hyperolius riggenbachi; assembly: GCF_040937935.1. Lineage (NCBI taxonomy): Eukaryota > Metazoa > Chordata > Amphibia > Anura > Hyperoliidae > Hyperolius > Hyperolius riggenbachi. The sequence continues at coordinate 488,785,176 of NC_090646.1, read as the reverse complement.
CTGCTAGTTCCACTAGGAAAAGTATGAGTGGTCATTTTAAAGTGAACCAGAGACAAAGCACCCTCATGTATTTTAACATATATATCAGTGGAAACATTAGAAAAAACACCTACCCTGCTCTCTGTATTATCCTTCACTGCTCAATCTGCTTGTTAGCAGCCCTGATAAAATCCCTGACTGAGCATTCAGTCTGGCTTTGCTCAGGAATCATTATAGCTGAGTCTGTCTTTTCTGATGTCTTTTCAAGCCCTAAGCCTGCCCCCTTCTGGCTCTGCTTTCCTGTTCTGTATACTGCAGCGTCACAGAGAGCTGTTATGAGATGGAATGAGCTGCTGGTGCCAAGGAAGGGGCTATGAAAATTTTTTTTTTTTTTTTTTAATCTATATTTGTTAGTCATAAGGTTTTTAGAAATGGTGATTTCATTTTGCACACAGCCCAATAAATAATATGCTTTTTTTGATGAACTGTGTTTTGAGTGGAGTTTTAGTAAAAAAAAAACACACAAAAATGGCATACTAGAGCAGTGAAAATACCAGGTATAGTATTTATTTTGTAAAATGTATAGGTTGATATTTTTATTTTGTGCCAAAGCATTCATCTCTGGTTTCCTTTAAAACCTAAATGGGAATTGCCAATCAGCATAACAAATGACACCTAAGCATTATTATTATTATTGTTATTAAAGAGAATCTGTATTGTTAAAATCGCCCAAAAGTAAACATACCAGTGCGTTAGGGGACATCTCCTATTACCCTCTGACACAATTTTGCCACTCCCCGCCGCATTAAAAGTGGTTAAAAACAGTTTTTAAAAGTTTGTTTATAAACAAACAAAATGGCCACCAAAACAGGAAGTAGATTGATGTACAGTATGTCCACACATAGAAAATACATCCATACACAAGCAGGCTGTATACAGCCATCCTTTTGAATCTCAAGAGATCATTTGTGTGTTTCTTTCTCCCTGCAGCTATCTTCCACTGAAGTGTCAGGCTATTTCTTCCTGCAGAGTGCAGACAGCTGTGCCTGTATGTAATTCCTCAGTATGTGAAAGCCCAGCCAGCTCAGAGGAGGATTTATCCAGCTTGTAAAAGATAATAGAACAGAGAGAAGCTGCACTAATCTAAATATCACACAGGCAGTGTGCAGAGAGGGGCCTGGAAGGGGGAGTTCATAGCAGAACCACAACACTGAAGAACTTGGCAGCCTTCCAGACACAGGCCTGACAAGTCTGACAAGAGAGAGATAAGTTGATTTATTACAGAGATGGTGATAGTAGAACGTGCTGCAGTAAGCCAGAACACATTAGAATAGCTTTTGGAACTTGTAGGATGATAAAAAACAGGATGCAATTTTTGTTACGGAGTCTCTTTAATGTGCTAATTAAACATTGATTGTTTTGTTGCAACTCTTTGTTGCTGTATGGGGAGGCGAAGGGACGATTATGTACACGTACGTGATATCCCGCGGTGTGTGGGTTAGTGGCGTGTAGAGATGTGGCGAACGGTTCCCAGGCGAACTTAGGGGGTTCGCGTTCGCCTGCACCAGGCGAACTTTTGTGGAAGTTCGATTTGCCCCATAATGCACTATGAGGGTCAACTTTGACCCTCTGCATCACAGTCAGCAGGCACAGTGTAGCCATTCAGGCTACACTAAGCCCTGGAGCCCCACCCCCCCTTATATAAGGCAGGCTGCGGTGGCCATTAGCCTCACTCGTGTGCCTGCTAGAGACAGAGTAGGGACAGCTGCTGCAGACTTGTTCTTCTAGGGACAGATTAGTTAGGCTCTTGGCTGCTTATCTTGCTCCTGGCTGATTGTTATTGCTTTTATAGCACCCCTCAATAGCTCTTTTCAGAGCTCATTCTGTACTTTTTTTTTTCTGTGTGTCAAACTGACACTTTTGTTGCATGCACAGCCTTGCTAATTGATAGTGTGTGTGCCACTGCCAGCAGCCCAGCACATTCAGTGACTAGTACCTGTGTGTGTGACAGAGAGCTGCACATTGTACTACCCAGTACTGCATATACTGCAGTACCTGTTGTGTTTACTTAACCCACCTCATCACTGCATATACCTAGCTTTGTGTTGAGTGAACCCAGCTCACTGCATCTAACTACCTGTTGTGTTGAGTGAGAACCCACCTCACTGCATCTTAAGTACCTTTACTGTTCAGTGAACCCAGTTCACTGCATCTAACTACCTGTTGTGTTGAGTGAGAGCCCACCTCACTGCATCTTAAGTACCTTTACTGTTCAGTTAACCCAGCTCACTGCATCTAACTACCTGTTGTGTTGAGCGAGAACCTACCTCACTGCATATACCTAGCATCCCCTGAGATGGACAAAATGGACAAACCAGGTAGAGGAAGAGGCAGACCCAGAGGAAGGCCACCAGGCACCGGCAGGTCTGTGGCTGTGCGAGGTGGTGTTGCTGTGATTTCATGCGGACCTGCCCCAAAATACAGTGCTCAGAAGAAGGCACGTGCCATCACTTCCCAAAATTTTGAGGAGGTGCTTGAGTATTTACCACAGAACACCTCATCTCCCACAGCCACCAGCGCTACAACAAGCACCACATCCGCTGCATTTGACACTTCGCAGGAGTTATTTGGTGGTGGTGGTGAAATCACTGATTCCCAGCCACTACTGCAACAACAAGAAGGCGCAGGTACACCACCTCATACGTCTGAGTTAGGTGGCGATAGTATGGAGGAGGGGGATGATGAACCACCTGAAGTTGGTGCAGTTGAGGAGGTGTCTGAGGAAAGCGCAGCTGGCCAGGAGGATTATGATGACGATTATATGGATACCACATATGTTCCCGGTAGAGGAGATGACCAGGGGGACAGTTCAGAGGAGGAGTCAGAGAGGAGTAGGAGGAGACGACTCCATGATAGAAGCAGAGGGAGCTCGTCCTCAGAAACAGCTGGGGGCAGTGTCCGGCGCCATGTATCGCCAGCTATGGCCAGCCAGCCAACATGCCCTTCAACGTCAGCTGCTGATGCCACCGTAGCGCCATCACCCCAGGGGGGCTCAGCGGTTTGGAAATTTTTTCATGTGTGTGTCTCAGATCGGAGCAAAGCCATCTGTTGTCTCTGCCAGCAAAAATTCCGCCGTGGAAAGGCCAACTCTCACGTAGGGACAAGTGCCTTACAAAGGCACCTGGAGAGAAAGCACAAACAGCTATGGCAAGAACACCTGAGGAAAAGCAGCACCCCTCAAAAGACAAGCCACCCTCCTTCTCCTCTTCCTCCTTCAGGTGTATCGTCTTCATCCACTTTCTCCCTTGCACCTTCACAGCCACCCTCCTCCACACCGCCTCTTCCCTTCAGCGGTTCCTTCTCCTCATTTGAGCGTAAGAAGCAAATGTCTGCCAGTCACCCTCTTGCCTGGCGTCTGACAGCTGGCGTGGCGGAACTATTAGCTCGCCAGCTATTACCATACAAGCTGGTGGAGTCGGAGGCTTTCCGTAAGTTTGTGGCCATTGGTACACCGCAGTGGAAGATACCAGGCTGCAATTATTTTTCACAAAAGGCCATACCCAAACTGTACCGTGCAGTTGAGAGGCAAGTGGTGTCATCTCTGGCACACAGCGTTGGGTTAAGGGTTCACCTGACCACGGATGCCTGGCCTGCCAAGCATGGGCAGGGCCACTACATTACATACACAGCCCATTGGGTCAACCTGGTGACCGATGGCAGCAAGCAGGGAGTACGTGGCTGCGCAGCGGACCGACTTGTCACACCTCCACGGCTTGCAGGCAGGCCTCCAGCCACCTCCTCTCCACCTGCTACCACCGCTTCGCTGTCGTCATCCTCCTCCTTGGCTGGTGCCGCGATCTCCTCTCCAGCTACACAGCCCCAGCACCCCAGGGCCTATGCTGCATGCCAGGTACGACGGTGTCACGCAGTGTTAGACATGTCTTGCCTGAAAGTGGAGAGTCACACTCGAGCAGCTCTCCTGGCTGCTCTTAACAAACAGGTGGAGCAATGGCTGACCCCGCACAAGCTTGAGATCGGCTCATTGCTGTGTTGAATTTGGGAAAGCTGACACACATACCCTGCATGGCACATGTGCTGAATCTGGTCGTGCAAAGATTTGTGTCCAAGTACCCAGGCTTAGAGGACGTCCTGAAGCAGGCCAGGAAGTTGTGTGGGCATTTCAGGCGCTCTTACAAGGCCATGGCACGCTTTGCGGACATTCCGCGTAGAAACAACTTGCCGGTGAGACGCCTGATTTGCGATAGCCCGACTCGCTGGAATTCCACCCTGCTGATGTTCTCTCGCCTGCTAGACCAGGAGAAAGCCGTCACCCAGTACCTGTATCATTACAGTACAAGGACACAATCTAGGAGGATGGGGATGTTGTGGCCCAACAACTGGACACTGATGCGAAATGCATGCAGGGTCATGGAGCCCTTTGAGGAGGTGACCAAACTGGTGAGTCGTGATGAGGACACCATCAGCGACTTGATCCCCTACGCCTACTTCCTGGAGCGTGCCGTGCGTAGAGTGGTGGATACAGCTGTGGAGGAGCGTGAACGAGAAGAGTTATGGCAGCAGGAGTCGTGGGAGCCATTTACACCCCAACCCGATGTTCCCACAACACCTGCGGCAGCACAGAGGGGGGAGGAGGAGGAAGAAGAAGAGGAGTCGTGTGGGGAAGGAGAGGAGTCAGACTCTGATGGTGATGAGGAAGGTGTTTCTGTGGAGGAGGAAGAGGCGGCGGAAGAAGAACAACCGCGGCAGCCGTCACAGGGGGCTTCTGCTGCTCCACATTCCCGTGCTATTGTTCGTGGCTGGGGGGAGGAAGAGGAGTTGCGTCCCGTTACTGAGGGAGAGCAAGAGGAGATGGAGAGTACGTCTGCATCCAGCTTTGTGCAGATGGCCTCTTTCATGTTGTCCAGCCTGTTGAGGGACCCCCGTATCAAAAAACTCAAGGCGAATTACCTGTACTGGGTGGCCACGCTACTAGACCCTCGGTACAGTGACAAAGTGGTGGACCTGTTAACAACTCAACAGAAGGCGGAAAGGATGCAGCACTTGCAGAACAAGCTGTCCATGATGCTTTACAATGCATTCAAGGGTGATGTGACTGCACACGCAATCAAGGTACCACTGGCAGTAACCCTCCTCCTCCCAAGTCCACGCAGTCAAGGACAGGATGCTCCAGCGATCTCAGGGTGATGTCGGACATGCGGACATTCTTTAGTCCAACTCCTCGCCATAGTCCTTCCGGATCCACCCTACACCAACGCCTGGACCGGCAGGTAGCCGACTACCTGGCGTTGAGTGTGGATGTAGACACTGCGAAAAGCGACGATGAACCCTTGGACTACTGGTTGCGCAGGCTTGACCTGTGGCCAAAGCTGTCCCAATTTGCCATACAACTTCTCTCTTGCCCTGCCGCAAGCGTCCTGTCAGAAAGGACCTTCAGTGCAGCTGGAGGCATAGTTACTGAGAAGAGAAGTCGCTTAAGTCACGACAGTGTTCAGTACCTGACCTTTATCAAAATGAATGAGGAATGGATCCCGGAGGGCTACTGCACGACCGAAGACTAAGTCAGTACCCACACACAGCATCTCTGCCTGCAGGCCGCTTGCCTTCTCCGCCACCACCAACAGGGTCCAGGACTCTAGGCGGATTCCTGAATTTTTAAGGCCGCTGTTGGCAGCGGCCGCTACACTAATTTTTCTGGTGCGTGTACATGCCTGCCTAATTTTTCTGGCTGCACTGCGAGCGGCTGCAACAAAAAAACAAAAGGCATGTACATGTGCCCATCTCCCTTCGTGATCATTACCTTGCCGCTGTGAAGGGGCTTGCGTATCACAATGAAGCAATGACCACCGGCTATTTGAGTGTCTCGGGTGGGGGTGGCACACCAAAGATAATAAGGTCGTTGCTTCATTGTGGTCAGACCAAATTTGATCAGCTGGACAGTCACTGTTGTTCTATCATTGAGCTACCACAGCCCGGCGACCATATGGGCTTGAAAAACGCCACGGCCTACACTCTGGCCACGGTGCGCACCAGTCCAGCACGGTCATCACTACGCAAACAGCTGTTTGTGGTGCGTTACACAGTGAGTTTGGTGTGTCAGTGTGAAGCAGAACTCTAATTACACTCCCTGATTGATGTATACCTATGCAAGATGTTTGAAAGCACGTTAGGCAATGTGATTTCTGCCCTTAAAACGCTGCTTTGCGTCAAATCCAGATTTTTCCCTGGGACTTTGGGCATGTATCCCACTCCGCCATGCCCCCCTCCAGGTGTTAGACCCTTTGAAACATCTTTTCCATCACTTTTGTGGCCAGCATAATTTTTTCTATTTTTCAAAGTTCGCCTCCCCATTGAAGTCTATTGCGGTTCGCGAACTTTTACGCGAACCGAACCTTCCGCGAAGGTTCGCGAACGGGGTTCGCGAACCGAAAATCTGAGGTTCGCGACCTCTCTAGTGGCGTGTACAAAGGAAATGGACGTCGCTCGGCCAAGATGATCCACCTGACAGATCGGTTGCAGTTGGCAGTTGGGGACTACTGTACACACGTGTATCAAAAAAGGGCGCCTGGAAAAAAGGGCACGGGATATAGCCGAAATTTTAAGTTTTAATGCAAAACCATATTTTTCTTTTAAGGGGTTGTAAAATTTAGTGCTAAATAGGTTAAATAAACGGAAATGAAATGGCAATATACCGTCTATAACAACAAACGAATTCTGAAAAGAAACATCAAATATCGTCTATAACAAAAACGATATTTACACTTGTATTAAGCATAGCAATGCAATGGTAGGTTTTACAGATATTTTACTGTAATTATACCAAAACTGTAGGCTCTCACAGATCTCTCCCTATCCCTAACCCCTAGACCCCTCTGTTTAAATATATATAATTTAATAAATTGTATATATTACGTATATTGTGCTGTAACTATACCTAACCTTACTCTCACACAGAGCCCTCCCTGTACCTATCCCTAACCCCTAGATCCCCCTGGTAGTGCCTAACCCTAAGACCCTCCCTGGTGGTTACTAACCCTAAGACCCCCCCTGGTGGTGCCTAACCCTAAGACCCCCTGGTGGTGGCTAACCCTAAGACCCCCCTGGTGGTGCCTAACCCTAAGACCCCCCCCCCCGGTTGGTGCCTAACCCTAAGACCCCCCCTGGTGGTGCCTAACCCTAAGACCCCCCTGGTGGTGCCTAACCCTAAGACCCCCCTGGTGGTGCCTAACCCTAAGACCCCCCTGGTGGTGCCTAACCCTAAGACCCCCCCGGTTGGTGCCTAACCCTAAGACCCCCCTGGTGGTGCCTAACCCTAAGACCCCCCTGGTGGTTCCTAACCCTAAGAGTAGGTTGGTGCCTAACCCTAAGACCCCCCCCCCCCCGGTTGGTGCCTAACCCTAAGACCCCCCTGGTGGTGCCTAACCCTAAGACCCCCCTGGTGGTGCCTAACCCTAACCACCCCCCTGGTGGTGCCTAACCCTAACCACCCCCTGATTGCGTATATTATACTGTAACTATACCTAACCCTCCCTGTACCTATCCCTAACCCCTAGACCCCCCTGGTAATGCCTAAACCTAACCATCCCCACCGCACAAACACCCTAAACACATATAAACAATAATATATTTATTCCTTAAAATCCTTCTCTACAAATAACATGAATAAAATAATTTATATATTTGTAATAGAATAAATATAAATAGAGAAAAGTATATATAAATATATACAATACAATAGATAGCCTTACAAGCATTAAAAATCTTAAAATAACAGTAACATTAAAAGCGATATTTTAGTAACTATAATCAACGCATTATAAGTGTAAAAACAACCTTAAAATAACAGTAATATTAAAAGCGATATTTTAGTAACTATAATCAACGCATTATAAGTGTACAAACATACCAAAAGTGATGTATTGCTAATACAATGAGGTTGAAAACGGTATTTACGCATTATACATATGAAAACAAATTTTTAAATGATCAAAGAAGTGTAAACGAAAATTTAGTTGTTATACGTTTGTAAGCGAAATTTTTAAACTAAATAATAAGTAAAAACTGATATAAGCGAAATTTAAAAACGAAAAATAAGTATAACACAAACTCAAAACGAACTTGTAAACGATATTTGTTATAAACCTTATTCTGTAAATGAAAACTTTTGTTAACACGATCCCTGTAACCGCTATTTCTCGGGCGCCCTTTTTTCTGTCGGGCGCTGAATAGCCTATATTTTGCATTGCAGTCTATGGCGGCGCCCTTTTTGTCCACTATTCCTGTGCGCCCTAGCACCACTGTACACATGTCTATCAACTAAGCGGTCGTTATCAGTCGCCTCAGCTGATCTTAGTCAAGCATGTGTACGAGGCTTAAAGGAATACTATCGATTCACATATTTTTTTCAATTGACGTAGGAATTGTTTGGGAAGTGCTGCTAAGTAGAGAGGGGTTAAACCTCCGATTTTTGGTTCGCAAACCCTGTTCGCGAACTTCCGCGGAAGGTTCGGTTCGCGCGAAATTTTGCGAACCGCAATAGACTTCAATGGGGAGGCGAACTTGGAAAACTAGAAACACTTATGCTGACCCTTATGCTGACCAGAAAAGTGATGGGAAAGATGTTTCAAGGGGTCCAACACCTGGACCCCCAGGTGGAGAAGTGGGATACATGCCAAAAGTCCCAGGGAAAAATCTGGATTTGACGTAAAGCCGCGTTTTATGGGCAGAAATCCCATTGAATGCTAAATTGCAGGCCTAACGTGCTTTAAAAATCTTGCATGTGTATACATCAATCAGGTAGTGTAATTAGTGTACTGCTTCACACTGACACACCAAACTCACTGTGTAACGCACCGCAACCAGCTGTTTGTGTAGTGACGGCCATGCTGGACTACTGCGCAACATGGCGAGATTGCTCTTCCTCACTCAGTGATGTCAGGTAATGTGTGACTGCCTTATCAACTTTCCATGGCATTGTTAAAAAGCTTACGTTTTTTTTTAAAATTACATTTTCTACTTGCTGTGTACTTGTTCAGTACCGCTACAATGAGAATCATATGTAGGCGGGCAAGTCTGCCATTGTGACCCCGGGTAATGGCCAGGGTAGGAGGGTTTGAATCCGGTGTGGAGCCTGAGAAACAGCTACCACTACACATCCAAGGAGGGCAGCAGGCAGGCATGTCCATCCCGAGGTAGTGACCAAAAATAAAAATACAGGAGGAGGACTTTCGAGGCCCTGCTGTGTATTTGAAATGATTTAACTTTAAATCCTTTAACAAGAACCAGTTATGGCGGGCAAAGATGACACCACATTCCTTTCACGAGAATCATATGGAGGCGGGCAAGTCTGCCATTGTGACCCCGGGCAATGGCCGGGGAATGAGGGGTTGAATCCGGTGTGGAGCCTGAGAAACGGCTACCACCACACATCCAAGGAGGGCAGCAGGCAGGCATGCCCGTCCCGAGGTAGTGACCAAAAATAACAATACAGGAGAACTTTCGAGGGCTTGCTGTATTTGAAATGAATTAACTTTAAATCCTTTAACGAGAACCAGTTATGGCGGGCAAAGGTGACACCACATTCTTTTCACGAGAATCATATACATGGCACCGGACACTGCCCCCAGTTGTTTCTGAGGAAGAGCTCCCTCTGCTTCTTTCATGGACTCGTCTCCTCCTACTCCTCTCTGGCTCCCACTCTGAACTGTCCCCCTGGTCATCTTCTCTATTGGGAACATACGTGGCATCCGTATAATCGTCATCATAATCCTCCTGCCCAGCTTCGCTTTCCTCAGACACCTCCACAACTGCACCAACATCAGGTACTTCATCATCCCCCTCCTCACACGTTACGTCTATACGATCACCACCTAACTCAGTCGTATGAGGTGTTGTAACTTGCTTAGCGCCTTCATCTTGTTGTAGCATTATTGGCTGTGAATCAGTGATTTTAACACCAAATAACTCCTGCGAAATGTCAAATGCAGCGGATGTGGTGCTTGTTGTAGCGCTGGTGGCTGGGGGAGATGAGGTGTTCTGTGTTAAATACTCAACCACGTCCTCACAATTTTGGGAAGTGATGGCACGTGCCTTCTTCTGAGCACTATACTTTGGGCCAGGTCCGCACGAAATCATAGCAACACCACCTCGCACAGACCTGCCAGTGCCTGGTGGCCTTCCTCTGGGTCTGCCTCTACCTCTTCCTCTACCTGGTTTGTCCATTTTGTCCATCTTGGGGGATGCTAGGTATATGCAGTGAGGTGGGTTCACTCAACTCAAAGGTAGGTAGATGCAGTGAGCTGGGTTCACTGAACACAAAAGTTAGTTATATGCAGTGAGGTGAGTTCACTCAACACAAAGGTGGTTAGATGCAGTGAGGTAGGTTCACTGAACACAAAGGTAGTTACATGCAGTGAGGTGAGTTCACTCAACACAAAGGTAGTTAGATGCAGTGAGGTGGCTTCACTGAACACAAAAGGTAGTTAGATGCAGTCAGGTGAGTTCACTCAACACAAAGGTAGTTATATGCAGTGAGGTGGGTTCACTCAACACAAAAGGTAGTTAGATGCAGTGAAGCTGATTCTTATGAAAAAAAACAAAAAAGACACAGAGACCGGGAGCCCGATCTGGTGTATTATCAATGAGACACCAGACTATGTGCGTAAAACAGTGATATACTCACAAAATTGGGTTGTTGTAGAAAGCAACCACCTTTCTCGCATGTGAGGAAGTACCGTCCTCACTCGGCCTTGCTTCTGATAGTAATATAGGTCGCAGCTCCAGGTAAAAAGTTGGCCACTTGGAACAACTTCCAAGTGTGCACTCCCCTATACCGGGGTGGCAAAGATTCAAGAAGGGTAGGAGGCGCCTGTAGACTTATATCAGTGGTAGATAATATGGTAATAATAAATAATAAAGTAATAATAGAAAGGGTTCTCTTGTTCCTACCTTATAGTAGTGAAAATCACACGCAAGGTAGTAATAGATACTTCTTAACTTTTATTGAGGCACAAATGACAACGCGTTTCTCGGCTACAGCCGCTTCCTCAGGTCTATGGATGTGCCTTTAAATACAGATGGCAGAATTCAAAATAGACATATAACACTCAGCACCGATAGTCATAAGTACACAAATAAATAAATAAACAATATGACCAATAAAACAATAATACAATAAGACAGTAGGATATAGTCCATTGGTATAGCTTGTACAATAAAAACAATAGGGTATAATCCATGGGCCCTGGTGGTAATATGTAAACACCGGTGGCTACCCATAGAGACAATAAATGTAATTAAAACATGTAATCAAAGATGCTGCTCAAAATCAATGTGCAAATCTGCAACTAAAAAATATATAACCGAATGTGCAAATCTGCAACTAAAAAATATACATAGCTATATATGACTAGAATCACATAGAATTCTCATACAATACATAAAAGACGAGAATTTCAATCAGATTATATGTATATATATATATATATATATATATATATATATATATATATATATATATATATATATATATATATATATATATATATACACATACACGTACATATACATACACACATCTATACACACATACAAGTAAAAATTGCATACATAATGCATTGAGGCCAGAGAGATAATGTCCCATATCTGTATCTCAAACAATATGTCTGATGGAAAATGTGCAATATAATATAACTCATGAGGGGGCCAATAGATAATAGGTACACTGAGAGAAAGTTAACAAGTAGAATTGGACATTATTTAAAAGAGCTCCTTTGTGGAGTAATATATATGGGATCCAGAGATACCCACAGGGATTGACATTAGGTATCTGGGGGATGTCAGGGCTAGTGACTGATAAGATTAGTGTCAGTGGGGGCGGGGAAGTCCAAATCTATATAATGGAGGTGAAGTTGAAGTATATCCCTGAGAGTATCGGGGCAGGGCAAGTGTGCCTTTAAATATTGGGCCTCCGGCGATCAGGAGATCCCATGGCGACGGGGCGGGATGACGTCACCGACGTCGTGACGTCAAAGGGGATTCCGATCCACCCCATAGAGCTGCCTGGCACTAATTGGCCAGGCAGCGCACGGGGTCTGGGGGGGGGGGGGGCGGCTGCGGCGCGACGGATCGGCGGGTAGCGGCGACGATCGGGCACTGCACGCAGCTAGCAAAGTGCTAGCTGCGTGCAGCAAAAAAAAATTATGCAAATCGGCCCAGCGGGGCCTGAGCGGTGCCTTCCGGCGGCATAGCCCGAGCTCAGCTCGGGCTTACCGCCAGGAAGGTTAACAGGGAAAGTTTTTTTAAAGGGGCGGCCGCGTTCTAAGGGACTAGGGAAAGGGGTGAGGGATATTGGATATACCAATACGCAGATAGCTATAACAAAACAGAAAAACAGAAAAATATGTGTAAAATAGAAAAATATATGTACAGCCCCCATTAATATATTGAAGAAATGAAACCATGTATTAAATATATGCAGAGTAGTGTAGAACAGCAGTAGGGACCAAAGATATCGGTACATCCATATCACATATATAGTCAATAAGTAATGTAATAATAATAGTACACATATATACACAGTATACAGGTGTTAATGATGGAACATCCTGTAGCATTTAATTTGAATCTAAGGATCTTATAGCAGGCATACATAGTATACAGAAATCATCGCTTCTCAGGGTTGTTACCAATATGGGGGCTCATGAATAAGGAAAGAGATAACATAACAACAACAGTGTATCGATGGTTGATACCTATAATAGGCTTGCTTTTATGACTGATTCACAGCCTAATATATACATTTGAGTGGATTCAACAGAAAAGCTAGCCCGCTATTCAGGCTTCTGTTGGTATTCTGAATTATGGCCCTACCTTTAATTTAAGAGTTATATGATCAAGGTCAGTGATGGGGTGGAGGACCTAGGACCCAGGTCTTCATTTTGGATAGATATAGGGATCAGAGAGGCCTCAAGGGGGACATGTATAAGGGAAAGGAATATTGGTAAGAAATAGGGTCACAGGTTGTGTTCCAGGCACACATTGAGCCCCTCAGGTTGAAGGGTATTCAGCTGAAATACCCAGTACATTTCTCTTCTTTTTAAACTACCATGACGATTTTGAGCTTCTTCCGGAATGTGTTCTATGGGGCAGATGCTTGTCCCATCTGTACTTTGGTTGTGTTGGATTTTATAATGTCTAGAGAGGCCATGCTTCATATAGCCTCTTTCAATATTTCGCCTATGTTGGCCGCTTCTAGTTCTCAGCTGTTGGGTCGTACGGCCCACGTATTGTAGCCCACAAGGGCAGGTTATTTGGTAGATGATAAAGTCCGAGGCACAGTCCATCTGGTGTTTTATAGGGAAAACTTCTCCTGTGGTGGTGGATTCAACATTCTGTGCCCCGTTTCGGATCTTATCGCAACACAGACACCTAGGTTGGTTGCATCGTGTAGCCAATCCCTGCATATTGCTGGACTGGCGGGTCGTATCCTTAGATCCTGCAGGGTTTTTAATTTTACTTGGTGCTAGTTGTGTTTTTAGATTTTTGGCTCTCCTGAAAACACATTTAGGCTTTTCCGTCAATTCTCTTTTCAAGTAGGGATCCTTCAGCAAAAGTGGCCAATGTTTGCTGAGTACAGTTTTGATGGAATTGTGTTGGCTAGAAAATCTAGTAATGAAGTTTGGTTCCTTTTGTGTCTGTACTTCCTGTTTTGTAGATGCTCCAAGGAGGTCTTCACGATCGGTATTCCTTGCCCTCTTCTTCGCTTGCTTGATAAGTCTACCGGGGAAATGCTTCTCTCTGAACTTTCTTGATAGCACTTTTGCTTGTTCGTCGAACACCCTGGTATCCGTGCAGTTTTTGCGAATTCGCAGGAATTGCCCATAGGGTATATTCGTTTTCCATGCCCTATAGTGACTACTATTATAGTCGATATAGGAGTTGGAGTCCACTGCTTTAAAGAAGTCCCTCGACTTTATTGTGTGATTCTCATGATAAAGTACTACATCTAAATATTCAATTTGTCGTTCATTGTGGTTTAAAGTAAAAGATATTCCCCAGTCGTTGTTATTCAGGTAGTTTTTAAAGGTATGGATTGAAGAAATATCCCCATCCCAAATGAGAATCAGGTCATCAATATATCTTCTATAATAGATGATATTTCTGGTGTATGGATTGGATGCACTTAATAATAGTTTTTCCAAGAGGCCCATGGTCAAGTTGGCATAGCTGGGCGCAAAGCTCGCCCCCGTTGCTGTCCCCCTCTTCTGTAGGTATATGGTCCCCATGAACTGGAAGAAATTATGGCTGAGTATAAAGGATATCGCCTGTATCAGAAAAAATGTTTGGTTAGTGGGCATGTTCCCGTCATTTACTAAAAAGTGCCAGACAGCGGCCAGCCCAATCCGATGATGTATGTTGGAGTATAAGGCCGAATAACATCCAAGGTAACCCATTAGTATCCCTCTTTCCACGGTATATCTTCCAATTCCTTTAGCAGCTGTGTAGAGTCTTTCAGATATGATGGTAATTTTTGTACATATACTTGTAAGTGTAGGTCAACTAGTTCTGAGAGATGTGATGTTAGGGACTCGATTCCTGCTATGATGGGACGTCCTGGTGGGTTCTTTAGGTTCTTATGTATCTTCGGTAAATGATAGAAGTGTGCCATCTTTGGGTTAGGTATCATGATATATTCTTTCTCGTTTTTGTTGATGATTCCCTCTTTAAAGGCCCATAGTATGCGTTTTAGATGCAGTGAGGTGGGTTCACTGAGCACAAAGGTAGTTAGATGCAGTGAGGTGGGTTCACTGAACACATAGGTAGTTATATGCAGTGAGGTGAGTTCACTCAACACAAACGTAGGTGTATGCAGTGATGAGGTGGGTTAACTAAACACTACAGATACTAGTAGTAGGTATATGCAGTACTGGGTAGTACAATGTGCAGCTCCCTGTCACACACATACAGTAGGTAGTCACTGAATGTGCTGCTGCTGCTGGCAGTGGCACACACACAGTATGAATTAGCAATGCTGTCTAAGCAACACAAGTGTCAGTTTGACACACAGAAAAAAAAAAATGATCACACGAGCAGGATTAGCTCTGAAAAGAGCTGTTGAATGAGGGGTGCTATTAAAGCAATAACATTCAGCCAGGAGCAAGCTAAGAAGCCCAGAGCCTGACTAATCTGTCCCTAGGAGAAAAAGTCTGCAGCAGCTCGCCCTAGTCTGTCTATGTGCAGGCACACGAGTGAGTGTAATGGCCACCGGAGCCTGCCTTATATAAGGGGGTGGGGCTCCAGGGCTGAGTGTAGCCGGATTGGCTACAATGTGCCTGCTGACTGTGATGTAGAGGGTCAAAGTTGACCCTCATAGAGCATTATGGGGCGAATCGAACTTAGATAGTTCCCCTTCGCCGGTGAAGGCGAACCACCCGAAGTTCGCATGGAACCTTTCGCCGGCGAACCGTTCGGCCCATCTCTACTGCTTAGTACTGGTGTATACATTTTAGTAGAAACGTCTTTGTTTACTGTTATCAAATACTTTCAAACTTTGACAAAACTGGCAGACTGAGCCATGAGGAGAGGGGAAATTCCCCTCACACTTGATCAGTTAACTCTATGGGCTCGATTCACAAAGCGGTGCTAACCCAGTTAGAGACTTTAGGCGTGATGACCATTTCACCACGCTGGTGAAAAGCCAGTTTAGGCGTGATAAGTTTAGGCGTGATAAGTTTAGGCATGATAAGTTTAGATAAGTTTAGATCGTGTGCAAAGTCCCGTACGCAAAGCAGCGCCATTAAACTCTATGCGAAGTGCACCAGACTTTGCTAGCGCAAAACTTTTTATCAGCTGTGCACTGCGGTACTAACCCAGTTGGTGCTTAAACTTATCACACCTAAACTTATCACACCTAAACTTATCATGCCTAAACTGAGTTTAGGCGTGATAAAGGACTTTTCATCGGCGTGCTAACTGTTAGCACCGCTTTGTGAATCAGGCCCTATGTGTAACTCTTTGGGCCTGATTCACAAAGCGGTGCTAACAGTTAGCACGCTGGTGAAAAGCCCTTTATCACGCCTAAACTCAGTTTAGGCATGATAAGTTTAGGTGTGATAAGTTTAGGCATGATAAGTTTAGGTGTGATAAGTTTAGGCATGATAAGTTTAAGCGCCAACTGCGTTAGCACCGCAGTGCACAGCTGATCAAAAGTTTTACGCTAGCAAAGTCTGGTGCACTTCGTATAAAGTTTAATGGCGCTGCTTTGCGTGCGGGACTTTGCAAGCGATCTAAACTTATCTAAACTTATCATGCCTAAACTTATCACACCTAAACTTATCATGCCTAAACTTATCACACCTAAACTGGCTTTTCACCAGCGTGGTGCAATGGTTATCACGCCTAAAGTCTCTAACTGGGTTAGCACCGCTTTGTGAATCGAGCCCTTTGTGTGACAGAGAGAAAGCTTCCAACAGCTGCAGCTTCTGTGTCCTGTGTTTCTGACTGAAGTGTCTGAAGAGAGCAGAGGAAATGTAACTAATTGTCACAGCTTTTCATACTGTTTTTGCGTTCAGAGTTTGGCCTCGATTCACCAAGCGGTGATAACTCAGTTATCACGCCTAAAGTACTTTAGGCGTGATAACCTCTTCACCACTGAGTTATCACCGCTTTTGCCTGCTCTTCGCGCGAAGTTATCGCGCGTACGCGCGTGCGCGCGTACGCGCGCAAGAGCGCGCGCAAAGTCCCATAGGGCTTAATGGGCACTTCGCGCGAAGCACGGTGCGCTGCGCGCGTAGCGCACCGCGCTACGCGCGCATAACTTTGCGCGCGGGAGTTCGCGTGAAGCCCTGCTTATCATGCCTAAAGTGACTTTAGGCGTGATAAGGGGCTTTTCACCGCGGTGCAAACACTTTGCACCGCTTGGTGAATCAAGCTCTTTGATTAGTTGATATTTGCTTTCTGTAGTCTGATATGCAACTCTGGCTGTGCATTGAAGCAGACACCCCTTCTGCAATTGATTTGTCCCAATATAGCTAAATCCTACCCTCAATAAATTACAGCTTTTGCCTCTGATATTTAACATGAAAAGTAGGAAAATGTTTACACAGCTACTTAGACATTATTTGTACATTGTCATTTTAGTACACTTGGGTAGTGATAGTAATCCTTTAAACCACATAGGCTATCATTCATAAAGCATTTCCGCATGCGGAAATGCTTAATACCGCTGACTTTACCGAACACTCAGCAAAATCCCCATTCATAAAGCCTCTTTCCGCATGAAAAGCTGACATTCCCGTGCAGAGCGATACATTTCTGCCTTGTGCGGAGTTTTTCTAGATTTATCTAGAAAAAGTAACAAACACGTCTATTCATAAAGATAAGAGCAAGCGGTATGCGGAAGGAAAATACCGCTTGCTCGACAGTAGCGATAGGCGGGCGGATTACTTGTAAATGAATGGGACGGACCTCCCAAGCAGCATCAGACAGAGCAGCGCACGGAGGGAATCGGGCAGCTTTTATGTTTCCGCATGTCTTCCGCCACGCTACCGCCAGCTTCCTCCAGAAAACCTCCGCACTTGTATCGCAACAGGCAACTTTTTTATGAATGACCACCCAGAAGTCTTAAGTACCACTTGCGGAGAAGAACGGTGTTTTCCCGCACTACCGACTGGTCCTTTATGAATAATAGCCATACCCACAGTGTAAATAATGGGCATTCACTTCAGTGGTCTGTTACCACTGCATACTGCACCACAACCACTGCTCGCATTTCTTCCCATCGTTTTTATAGTGTTTACCCAGTGGCCAGAAACATGATGCAGGTGTAGGAACTAGCACAATCCTGGATGGATAACCAGCAAAGGTCGAGCATAGCCATGAGCATTTAAAAGGCATTTGCCACCGAAGTGCCACCAGCAGTTGCTTAACTAGTTAACCACTAAAGGTTTTTTTCCCTTTAAGGAACAGAGCAACATTCACCTTTCAGCCCTCCTCCCTATCATTTGCCAATAACTATCATTAATTATCACAACAAATTGATCTATATCTTGGTTTGTTTGTTTTTTATACGTATTTTATCCTACATGCATGTTAACGGGAATAATAAGGAAAACATGGAAAAAATGAATTGCTTCTCTGTTTTCAACCATTATAGTTTTAAAAGTTGTGTGCTCGTCACTAATGACAAGCCTTTATTTGCAAAAATAACCGTAATATACCCTCATGACATGTCCTTCAGGTACCTAGTTATTTATTTTGTTGTCATTTTTTTTTATTTGCAAATGTTTTATTTTGGTAACTATGGGAGAGAGGGGGAGGTTAAGGGTTAATTTTAGTGGGAGATGTATGTATTTTTATTTAAGAAATGTCTGTAGGTGTATTTTTACTATTTAGCCACTAGATGTCCCCCCACTTAATCTTCCCGTGCGTGCTGTTAGGTAGTAATGCGTGTATGTGTTACTTACTTTTTGTCAATGACCACGGCATCTCATTGATGCTGGTAGTCATTGATCCCAGGCACTTGAAGTAGATCAGTGAATGGGAACTGTCACTGTGTTCCCATTCACTGATCTGTGTACTAACGGGCAGTGACAAGTATGCACGCGGGAGCATGCACAGTGGCGTTAGGCGAAACATTGATGGTGTGTCAATGTGAAAAGTTCAGGGAAAGCAAGCACCAAAGCACTCTTGTGAAAGATCCTTTGTACTCTGCATGTGAAAAGCACAAAAAACAGACTGTTTTCCACAACAGAAATCAAAAGTAAACAAAAATGTTGACAGATCCTGTGTTATATATAGGATCTGCTAATAGAAGGAATGCGCTCTTGTACAGTATGCGATAATTCCAGACATCAGACAAAAAGCGTATGTGATGTACATAGCGATGCTATGTATGACATGTCCGAGACAATGGAGACACTATGTTGTAGGGTTTGTGCCATGGAAGTTCCAACACATCCGCTGTCAACGGGCACAGCACTTATCCGATGTAGTGGGAACCAAGCCTAGGGCTTGTCTATGCAAAAAATGCACATTTTTTATGTACTCAATTTTTATGCACACACTGCACATACAGTATAACCTTGAGCATTATTCCACAGCAGTTGATGATTTTCACTAGGAGAACCCACACTATGTGCAATATTTTGTTTTAAAAAAAAGTACTTTTTTCCTGCATGGGAAAATTGCATTCAACTGTGAACCATCCCAAGGCCCAGTTCACACTGTTATTAAAAAAAAAAACAAAAACAAAAAAAAAACTGATTTGTATAAAAAGTGATCTTTCCAAACGGATCAGTCTTTAAAAGGCATGAATTTGTTATCCATTCCATTAGCGCGTGGTCAATGGGATGCAACCGTCGATCCAGAAAAATCACTCTCACTCCAAACTTGCAGTCCATTCAGTGGAACGGATTAACCACTTGAGGACCGTAGGCTTTACCCCCCTTAAGGACCAGACCCTTTTTTTTCCATTCAGACCACTGCAGCTTTCATGGTTTATTGCTCGCTCATACAACCTACCACCTAAATGAATTTTGGCTCCTTTTCTTGTCACTAATAAAGATTTCTTTTGGTGCTATTTGATTGCTGCTGCGATTTTTACATTTTAATATATTTACCAAAAAAGACATGAATTTTGGCAAAAAAATGATTTTTCTAACTTTCTGTGCTGACATTTTTCAAATAAAGTAAAATTTCTGTATACATGCAGCACGAAAAATGTGGACAAACATGTTTTTAATAAAAAAAAAACCATTCAGCCTATATTGATTGGTTTGGGTAAAAGTTATAGCTTTTACAAACTATGGTGCAAAAAGTGAATTTTCCCATTTTGAAGCATCTATGACTTTTCTGACCACCTGTCATGTTTCATGAGAGGCTAGAATTCCAGGCTAGTATAAATACCCCACAAATGACCCCATTTTGGAAAGAAGACATCCCAAAGTATTCACTGAGAGGCATGGTGAGTTCAAAGAAGATTTTATTTTTTTGTCACAAGTTAGCGGAAAATGACACTTTGTGACAAAAAAAAAAAAAGTTTCCATTTCTGCTAACTTGCGACAAAAAAAAATGAAATCTGCCACGGACTCACTATGCTCCTCTCTGAATACCTTGAAGTGTCTACTTTCCAAAATGGGGTAATTTGTGGGGTGTGTTTACTGTCCTGGCATTTTGGGGGTGCCTAATTGTAAGCACCCCTGTAAAGCCTAAAGGTGCTCATTGGACTTTGGGCCCCTTAGCGCAGTTAGGCTGCAAAAAAGTGCCACACATGTGGTATTGTCGTACTCAGGAGAAGTAGTATAATGTGTTTTGGGGTGTATTTTTACACATACCCATGCTGGGTGGGAGAAATATCTCTGTAAATGACAATAGTTTGATTTTTTTTTACACACAATTGTCCATTTACAGAGATATTTCTCCCACTCAGCATGGGTATGTGTAAAAATACACCCCAAAACACATTATACTACTTCTCCTGAGTACGGCGATACCACATGTGTGGCACTTTTTTGCACCCTAACTGCGCTAAGGGGCCCAAAGTCCAATGAGTACCTTTAGGATTTCACAGGTCATTTTTGTTTCAAGACTACTCCTCACGGTTTAGGGCCCCTAAAATGCCAGGGCAGTATAGGAACCCCACTAATGACCCCATTTTAGAAAGAAGACACCCCAAGGTATTCCGTTAGGAGTATGGTGAGTTCATAGAAGATTTTATTTTTTGTCACAAGTTAGCGGAAATTGATTTTAATTGTTTTTTTTTTTACAAAGTGTCATTTTCCGCTAACTTGTGACAAAAAATAAAATCTTCTATGAACTCACCATACTCCTAATGGAATACCTTTGGGTGTCTTCTTTCTAGAATGGGGTCATTTGTGGGGTTCTTATACTGCCCAGGCATTTTAGGGGCCCTAAACCGTGAGGAGTAGTCTTGAAGCCAAATGTCGCAAAATGACCTGTGAAATCCTAAAGGTACTCATTGGACTTTGGGCCCCTTAGCGCACTTAGTGTGTAAAAAAGTGCTACACATGTGGTACCGTCGTACTCAGGAGAAGTAGTATAATGTGTTTTGGGGTGTATTTTTACACATACCCATGCTGGGTGGGAGAAATATCTCTGTAAATGACATTTGTTTGATTTTTGTTACACACAATTGTCCATTTACAGAGAGATATCTGAGAGGTGCTGTGGGCGATCAGGGGGCATGGGGGGGGGGTGCTTGGGTGTGCTTGGGTGCAGACTAGGGTGGCTGCAGCCTGCCCTGGTGGTCCCTTGGACACTGGGACCACCAGGGCAGGAGGCAGCCTGTATAATAGGCTTTGTATACATTACAAAGCCTATTATACGCATTGATCGGCGGTATTCTGTATTCCTCTGCCCGCCGGCGCTGCTAAGTGGCCGGCGAGCTGGAGGCTAAATTCCCGGCCATCGATCCCCGGCGGGGGATCGCGTCGCGGATGACGCGATCGCTCCACCCATGCCCGTACAAGGACCGCCGCCTCTGTGCATGCGGTGGTCCTTGCGGGATCTACTTACCGGCCGCCCTTGTGCAGTGGGCGGTCGGCAAGTGGTTAAACGGATCTGTTCCAAAGGAGCAATGTGAACGGATCCTATTGCTTAAAGGATACATCCAAGGTTAAACAAAAATCAAAATCCACTTACCTGGGGCTTCCTCCAGCCCCTGGCAGCCATCCTGTGCCCTCACCGCAACTCCGCTTACTGCCGGTGTCCTACGCTGAAGAAGCCGACCTCGCCAGGTCGGCTTCTGGGTTGGCTTCATGTGTGCTGCACGGCGCGGGTCACCTGGTGTAGCCGACGTCATCAGGTCTCTACTGTGCAGGCACAGTAGTTCTGCACCTGCGCAGTACAGACCTGATGACGTTGGCTACACGACGTGACCCGCACCGTGGAGCGCACATGAAGCCGACCTGGCGAGGTCGGCTTCTTCAGCGTAGGACATCAGCAGTGAGCGGAGCTGCGGTGAGGGCACAGGATGGCTGCCAGGGGCTGGAGGAAGCCCCAGGTAAGTGGATTTTGATTTTTGTTTTACCTTGGATGTATTCTTTAACCACTCTGCGACTGCCTCACCCTGAATTTTGTCATCTCGCGATGTGCAAGATTTGCAGGGAACAAGCACTCGCTCAAGCGCCATTCACTGCAGGGGGAGAGAGGCGGCCGCAGAAATAAGCCTGCTAGCCCACAATCTCGGCTGGCAGGCTTCTGATCACAACACAAGGGGGGAGGGGGTGTAAATTAAATGTAAACGCCGCTGCGGACATCCCGCAGCACTGTGCAAGTGACAGGCATGTCACTTAAAGGGAACCTTAACTGAGAGGGATATGGATGTTTCCTTTTAAACAATACCAGTTTCTTGTCAGTCCTGCTGATCTCTTTGGCTGCATTAGTGGCTGAAGCACACACCTGAAACAAGCATGCAGCTAATCCAGTCTGACTTCAGTCAGAGAACCTGATCTGCATGCTTGTTGAGGGGCTGGGGATAAAAGTATTAGAGACACAGGATCAGCAGGAGAGTTAGGCAACTGGTATTATTTTAAAAGGAAAAATCCATATTCTTCTCAGTTTAGGTATCCCTTTAAAGGGCAGAAATCACATTATACACATCTGTGGGTGTCAGTGGGCTGTGGAGTGTCACACACAAAAAAAAAACCAGGAGACTGATGTGCTAGCCCTCAAAAGGGCTGTTTGGGGTGCTTTCACAGCAAGTGAGGGACAAGAACACAGGCCTAGCTAATGCTTTCCCTACCTACCTGCAGAAAGTTTGACCCTGCTCTCACTAACAGCAGCCATCAGACAATTGATCCAATATGGCCACCGCAACTGCTTTTTGATAGGGGGGTGGTGATCCAGGAGGGGTGTTAGCTGATTGGTTGTCATGTGTCTGCTGACTTTAGGTAAGGGGTCAAAGTTTAGTTCAATGATGATGTTTAGGGGGCGGGTCGAACACCCCAAATGTTCGCTGCGAATGCAAACAGCGAATGTTCGCAGAATACTGTTCGCCGGTGAACTGTTCGGGCCATCTCTATTCAGCACCCACGTGACAACCAATACCCCCTAGCCAGAGACGAGAGGTTGGGGGGCATGCGGGAGGTGGAGGGGTTGCAAGGCCCCTTTTTAAAATTTGAGCAGGACCCTCTGCACGGCCCTGCTTCTATTGATTTGTGATACACTTATATGTCTTATCGATTTTTTTTTTTATGAAAGTGGATCTATTTTTTGGACCTACTGTGGATTTTTTTTTTAACTTTATGATTTATGCAATGTTACAGGGTGTTGGTTCCGGAGTTAAAGTGTTTGAAAGCAGTCGAAGGCTGGCAGCTTGGAAGCAGAGAGTGGTGGAGGCCGTTGGGGAGGAGCTGTTCATGGAAGCTCATAAGATAGTGCTGCATTTCGAGGATATGAAAACTACACCACCCACACTGACACCGGCAGCTAAGGGGCAGTGTAAATACATAGTGGAGGGTTTCTGCTGATGATGAATCTGCCTTAGAGTAAAATCATTTATTAGAAATAAAATTCTTTCCTGTGTGGATCTGTATTGAATCCAGACTCAGAATGTCACTATCGAGGGAAATTAAATACAGCCAGTCAAGTAAGACTCTTAATTGGGCCCATTAATAAAACTGCATTAAAATGGAACTTGTATTTAGTATTCAATGTAAAAAAAATTATTTGAGACTTGGTATTTATATAGAAGTGATGGATACATTGCTAGTCCCACGTTGCATCTTTAAAACAGAGTGGCATTGCTTTCTTTTTGTCTATTCAAATTTATGGGTCTGCATAAGAATTTGTGATTGGAAAGTGGAAGCCCCTCCCAGTTCATTTCCCTCTTCTCCTGTCTGTGTCCAGCCAGCTTTCCTCTTATCCATCTTCTATTGGCACCCCTGTAATGTACCATAAGCGCTGATAGAAAATGGAAGCAAAGGGATGCCAATCAGAGAATAATACTAATAGGCGGAGTGGGAATGCAGCCTGCAATGTGACAGGAAAATATAACTCTTCCAAATATACTTGTTTCTAATGTCAACTTATACATGAGTCTTCACACTTTGCTGTTTAAAGGGGCTAGTTTAAAGTTTGAGTGTCGAGTTATACTTGAAGATGACTTTTTTTTTTCTACCTGATTCTTTACTGACTCTTTATTCAGAGTTCCTCCTGTTAACTGCAGATCAAGAAGCATATCATGTTAAAGTGCTGTGTACAGAAGTATTAAAGCAATACTGACGTGAATTTGAGAAGAAAGTCACATACTCACCAATGGAAATGTAAGGCTTTGGTTCCCATATAGCCTTCCCGATCCTCTCTTCATCTCTTTGGTCCACCACTGTGCCCCCATGAAAGTAATGGGACCTAATGGTTGAGTACGCCTTCAGGAGTGCTCGTAAGGGCTTCAGAAGTTCTCACGCATGTGCAGTACGTAGTCGCTTGTCTTTGGAAGAACTCAGGGATGCGAGTGCATCTGAAGCCTTCCTGAGAGGAGTCCTAAAGGGGGACAGGGGAAGACCAAGGGTACGGAGAGAGGACTGGGAAAGCTTTATGGATCCAGCGCCTTCCCTCTCCATAGGCAGGGCTGGATTTCTGTCAAAGTCAGCTCAGTAACACTTCCAGTAACACTTCCACTTGCCTATTAACCTCTTGCCGACCGTGTCACGCGGGCGTGGCCGCGGCGGCAGCCCCAGGACCAGTGTTGCCAACCGTCAGTAAATTTACTGACAGTCAGTAAAAAAGTCAACAAATCTGGGCTGTCAGTAAAGTCCATGAAAAACTTTGTGGTGTCAGTAAAAAAAACCTCTCTCTTTCCCAGAAGATCACAGCACTTACGGCTTATCAGTTCACATATCACTCTGGAATGTACACTGCTCTAGCTAGAGGTGGCCATACATCTGTAGACTTGGTGGCCGATCAACCATCAGATAAGACAACTATTATTATAAAAATAGGTGCCATCAAAAGCATGCCTAGTTTACAATCAAACCAATTTCGGGCAGAAATCGGTTGCATGGAAAATCTCAGTTTGGCATGCTCGATAAGGTGTGCAGCGGTAAGGGCTGTGATAATCGAGAACAAATTTGAAGGAAACCCCTGGTCGCATCCCCCAAATGTAAATGTATCAAAGTCTCCCCCACAGATGCCATGCATTAGTACTTCACCTGTCCGGTGTCCGCCACTGCACTCTTCTTCTTCATTCGTGCCCCACGTAGTTGCCGGTGTATTGCACGTGGGGCGCATGAGTGATATCTTTCATTGAATTTCAATAATATTAGATGTCAGTAAAAAAAGTGTTCTGTCAGTAAATTTTTTGTGTTTTGTCAGTAAAAATGTATTTCCGAGGTTGGCAACACTGCCCAGGACCGCCTAACGCCTATTGGCGTAAAGTCCTGGGGCTCTGTTTTGCAGGAGATCGCGCGCAGGCTGTGCGCGCATCTCCTGCTTGGGGGGTGGAGCTCCGCCCCGCCTTCAGTCTCCGAGCGGGGAGACTGTTAGACGGCGTGATCGCCGTCTATTTCTATGTACAGCGCTGCGATCGGCAGCAGCGCTGTATTGGGGACAAGAGAGCGATCGGCTCTCATAGGCAGAAGCCTATGACAGCCGATCGCCATAATTGGCTGGCTGTGGGGAGGGAGGGAAGATTTTTAAAGAAACAGCTTTAAAAAAAAAAGTAACAATAATATTTATTTAAAAAAAAAATAAACATGGGGGAGTGATCAGACCCCACCAACAGAGAGCTCTGTTGGTGGGGAGAAAAGGGGGGGGATCACTTGTGTGCTGTGTTGTGCGGCCCTGCAGCTTAGCCTTAAAGCTGCAGTGGCCTATTTTACTAAAAATGGCCTGGTCACTAGGGTGGTTTAGCACTGCGGTCCTCAAGAGGTTAATAATTCCAGTATGGAATAAAAATGTATTGTTTGTAAAACGTATTTGAAGAGTGATTCCAAAAATGCTGCTTTTGTTCTGGTTCCTTGTTATTGGGTGTGTTCTTAATGTTGGTAATAACAACATTATTACTTTAAAACTGCAGTATAGTAAAGCAACCACAAGATGTCACTGTATGTAGAATGAAGTGAAGTTCTCTACAGTATTGCGATTTCCTGTATTCACTACGTGTTCCTCTCTGTTCCAAGTAAGCAGCATTAGCTGATGGTGGTGTGTGATTTATTTCTGCATGATTTTCTTCAGTAAATAGTTCTAACTTGTTAATCGGGGTGCTTACGTGTGTGTACAGACCACTCTGCTCCATCACTTAAAAGGGATTTGGCTTTCACATTTAATTGAAAAATAGCGTTATTGCCTTTATTCCTTGGCAGGATATGGAAGACATTCAAGTCTGGCAGTCTTTTTAATAATCTTTAAGTGGATACAGCAGAGGCCTGCTGCCATATTTTGTCATATGACAATTGGGCAATCACTGGATAAGAGTGCAGTCACACAGATGCGTATCTTTAAGGGTGCTGGCATGGCATGTGCCCCAGGTGTCCTCCCTCTTCAAACAAGGATAAGCATAAGAATGCATTCTTCTGTGAACTAAAACCCTGGCTTTTAATTTAGCTGTAGGGATAACAGTTGTGCCTGGATGAGTAAATCTGTGAATGCATTTGTTTGAACATTTGCATGTGAGAGTGCGAAGGGTTAATTGATTTTTGCTGTTTCTAGCCACACCCCCTTCAGCACCTCCCTTTCCCTAATAATTTATTTAATGTCCTAACTAGAGGCGATGTGCCTGGATATATGTATGTTTATTCTTCAAACAGGGGGGGGGGGGGGGGGGGGGGGGGCAGTGCTGCATTCCTGAGTCTAATGCTGGGCATACATGGCTCGATTGTGCCACTCTATTCCGCGCCTGATCGTTTTCCGTGCTCGATTCTGCAGGCGATTCTCATCGTCTGCTCGATTCTCTTATCTTTTCCCATTGTCCTCCATGCAGAATCGAGCATGGAAACGATCGGCGGGAGATCGGACATGTCGGAAATTATCTATCGAGCTAACTAAATGGTTCAGAATCGAGCCGTGTATTCCCAGCATAAGGGAGTAACAATCGCTCAGCAGCCTGGCCGTCTCAGTCTTTGTCATATATCTACATTAGAAGCTATTGAGAGTTGGGCTCTAAACTTTGTCCCTCTTTCCCTGTCCTGGCAGCCCCCCTCCTGTGCTCCCCCTACCACAGATCATGTCTCAGTCCCCTGAGATAGAGGCAGATGCTGCTGGTCTGGAGGTTACAGGATCTCCCATTCATTCCCCTCTCTGTCATTCACACATTTCTCAGCCTTATCACTCTTTTATTGATGACACTCTCTGCACTTTAACCATTACCCTGCTGGCATATCTGTGGCCAGCTCTTGTACACAGTCTATTTTGAATGTCAAAATGCACTTTATTTCTAGCTCAGTATCTACCTACTGATATGTAATAGGTAGTCAGGCTTTTGTTTTGTTATAATCATCACTGCAAAACAAATGTTTCATTGTTTTCATTTATATGAAAGTGGTGGTGGCTGCCATATTTATTTCCTTTTAAATAATACCAGTTGCCTGGCAGACCTGCTGATCTTTCTGGTCAGTTGGGTCTAAATCACACACCTGACACATGCATGCAACTAATTGTGTCAGATTTGTCATAGACGTTTGATCGGCATGTTTGTTCGGAGCCTATGGTTTAAAGTATTAAAGGAAGAGGATCAGCAGGATAGCCTAAATTATTTAGTGACTGTTACATTCTGGTATTTGTATGTGTGTGTGTGTGTGTGTTCTGATAGTGTGAAGGAGTTACCCTACCCAGAAAGGTTAGACAGGATGCTGTTGATTGTAGGGTGTGTGTGTGTGTGTGTGTGTGTGTGCGTGCGTGTGTGTACGTGTGTGCGTGTGCATGTGTGTGTGTGTGGAGGGGGTGGTGGGGTTGCAATTTTACTATTTGCCATGAGTGCTGTCTTGCCTAGATACGCAGGGCCGCCTTCAGACATTTTTGAGCACAATACTGGTCAAACAAACCCCCGCCCCCTAAAATAAGAAAAAATGATCATACCATACAATATCACGAATGCAATGCAGAGCCAATGCTCAATCACCAACAAATTGTACTCCTTTCTTTTACAAAACATAAAATATGCACAGTTGCCATTACTGAAAATGTATTGAAACTTCTGAATGCTATAAAACCACCACAAAATAGTAAAACAACCACAGTCTTCAAAGAAAAAATGCATAAGCACTATGTAATTGGGGGAAAAAAATTATCTAAAATCTGAATCAGATCAGTTTTACCAGAATCCGTTTTTGATAGGTGCAGTTTGAACCCAGCCTTAGTAAATTTACATCACAAAAGAGTCTAAAAATCCCATATAAAAGGCAACAGAAAAAGCACCATCAATTTTATACTTACCTGGTGCTGTCTTCTCTTCTCTTCAGCATGGGGGCATCAAGCTTTATAGTGCAGCAAAACTGAGCCACACCCAGTGCCACTCTACATGTGTCCCTTAAAAGTAAATTAATACAAAATATTCTTAAGTTTGATAGATAACCTAGAGTCCTCCCTAAACCACTTGAGGACTGCAGGCTTTACCCCCCTTAAGGACCAGGCACTTTTTTTCCATTCAGACCACTGCAGCTTTCACGGTTTATTGCTCGCTCATACAACCTACCACCTAAATGAATTTTGGCTCCTTTTCTTGTCACTAATAAAGCTTTCTTTTGGTGCTATTTGATTGCTGCTGCGATTTTTACTTTTTATTATATTCATCAAAAAAGACATGAATTTTGTCAAAAAAATGATTTTTTTTAACTTTCTGTGCTGACATTTTTCAAATAAAGTAAAATTTCTGTATACATGCAGCACAAAAAATGTGGACAAACATGTTTTTGCTAAAAAATAAACCCATTCAGCCTATATTTATTGGTTTGGGTAAAAGTTATAGCGTTTATAAACTATAATGCAAAAAGTGAATTTTCCCATTTTGAAGCATCTCTGACTTTTCTGACCACCTGTCATGTTTCATGAGGGGCTAGAATTCCAGGATAGTATAAATAACCCCCAAATGACCCCATTTTGGAAAGAAGACATCCCAAAGTATTAACTGAGAGGCATAGTGAGTTCATAGAAGATATTATTTTTTGTCACACGTTAGCGGAAAATGACAGTTTGTGACAAGAGAAGAAAAAAAAAAAGTTTCCATTTCTGCTAACTTGTGACAAAAAAAAAAATGAAATCTGCCACGGACTCACCATGCCCCTCTCTGAATACCTTGAAGTGTCTACTTTCCAAAATGGGGTCATTTGTGGGGTGTGTTTACTGTCCTCGCATTTTGGGGGTGCTAATTTGTAAGCACCACTGTAAAGCCTAAAGGTGCTTATTGGACTTTGGGCCCCTTAGCGCAGTTAGGCTGCAAAAAAGTGCCACACATGTGGCATTGCCGTACTCAGGAGAAGTAGTATAATGTGTTTTGGGGTGTATTTGTACACATATCCATGCTGGGTGGGAGAAATATTTCTGTAAATGACAATCTTTTGATTTTTGTTTACACACAATTGTCCATTTACAGAGATATTTATCCCACCCAGGATGGGTATGTGTAAAAATACACCCCAAAATACATTATACTACTTCTCCCGAGTACGGCAATACCACATGTGTGGCACTTTTTTGCACCCTAACTGCGCTAAGGGGCCCAAAGTCCAATGAGTACCTTTAGGTTTTACAGTGGTGCTTACAAATTAGCACCCCCCAAAATTTCCTACAGTACAAGGCTAACCTGCAGCAGTTCCACACTGCCTTTGCTGATGCAAAGCAGGAATATCTTACCAAGCTCATTGGAGCACAAGCTTTCAACCCCCCCGGCGTCTCTTTGCCACTTTCAACTCCCTGCGTAAAACCCAACCCCCTCCCTCCATTTCCTCCCTCTCTGCCACAGATTTAGCGACCCACTTCAATATTCAGCCTTCAATCCCCCCTTTCCACCCCCTCCCATCCAGCTCCTCCTTCACCTTATCCTCCCCTCACCTCCTTCACTCCTACTACCATTGAGGAAGTCAGCCACCTACCATACAACGCCTTGACTCCATCCCTTCTGAATTAATCCGTCCTCACTTCCTGGATTTGGCCCCAGTCCTCACTGCCCTATTTAACCCCTCCCTATCCACAGGCACCTTCCCCTTAGACTTCAAGCAGGCTACTGTATTACCCCTGCTCAAGAAACCCTCCGTCGACCCCTAACTACCACCCTATCTCCCTCCTCCCCTTTGCCTCAAAACTCCGTGAGCGTCTGGTTCACAAACACCTGACCCAGTACCTCAATGTCGACTCCCTACTAGACCCATTGCAATCTGGATTTGGGCCTGCTCACTCAACCGAAACAGCTCTCACCAAAGTGGTCAATGACCTTGCTTTAGCTAAAGCTGAAGGTAAATACTCCATTCTCCTCCTCCTTGACCTTTCAGCAGCTTTTGACACAGTGGACCATCCGCTACTCCTCTAGTCCCTCCAGTCCATGGGCATTCATCATGACCTTGCCTTTGCCTGGCTCTTATCCTACCTCTCCAACCGCTCCTTTACTACATCCTTCAGTGAATCCTCATCCACTCCCAACCACCTTTCGGTGGGAGTCCCCCAAGGCTCGGTCCTTGGCCCCCTACTGTTTCTCCCTATATACATCCTCCATTGGCAAGGTTATCTCCTCCATGGATTTTAACTATCATCTGTATGCAGATGACTCTCAGATCTACCTTCACACCCCCTGACCTATCCACCACTACCATGGACAAGGTCTCCTCCTGCCTATGAGCCATCTCCTCCTGGATGTCCGCTAGGTTCCTGAAACTAAACCTGGACAAAATGTAATTTATGATCTTCCCACCCCAGCCACCCCTGAAACTCCCAGATGTACATGCCACTGCTAACCACACTACCATTCACCCTAACTCTCAAGCCCGCTGTCACCCTGGACTTCGCACTCTCCTTCACCCACCACATCCAAAACCTCACAAAGTCCTGCAACTTAAACCTCTGTAACATCTGCAAGATCCGCCCTTTCCTGACCTCTGCCACCACCAAACTCCTCATTCATGCCCTCATAATTTCCCGTTTTGACTACTGCAATACCTTTCTGTCTGGTCTCCCTATGACCCGAATAGCCCCGCTGCAGTCCGTCATGAATGCAGCAGCCAGTATTATCCACTCTTCCCATCGCTCCACCACGGCAGCTCCCCTCTGTGAATCCCTCCACTGGCTTCTAATATAGTCCAGAATCAGATTCAAGATACTGTGTCTGACCTAGAAATCTGTCCACAAAACCTTTTCCAACCTACATTTCTGATCTTACTCAGAGGTACACACCTAGCCGCTCACTCCGTTCCTCCAATGAACTTCACCTGACCACCCCCCGCATCACTTAGTCCCATGCATGCCTCCAGGACTTCTCAAGAGCTGCTCCAACACTATGGAACTTTTTACCTCCACTTATTAGGGTTGCCCCCTCCTACAACATCTTCAAGAAGGCCTTCAAAACTCACCTTTTCACTCTGGCCTACCACCCCTCACTGGTGCTCTAAACCTGCAGCTGAACTCTGGTCCCCTACCTTTAGATTGTAAGCCTTCGGCAGGGTCCTCCTTGTGTCTTCTACCTGATCACGCAACTCTATTACCGTACACCCATGCAATGAATTTTTGTGAACACTTGAGTGAATTCGACTTTCCTAATCTCCATGCTCCCATCCGGTAACTGACCAAGCCTTGCACTCATACTGTGCTGCGTGATCTGGTTTTCATGTACAGGGAGTACAGAATTATTAGGCAAGTTGTATTTTTGAGGAATAATTTTATTATTGAACAACAACCATGTTCCCAAAAAACTCATTAATATCAAAGCTGAATATTTTTGAAAGTAGTTTTTAGTTTGTTTTTAGTTTTAGCTATTTTAGGGGGATATCTGTGTGTGCAGGTGACTATTACTGTGCATAATTATTAGGCAACTTAACAAAAAACCAATATATACCCATTTCAATTATTTATTTTTACCAGTTAATCCAATATAACATCTCAACATTCACAAAGATACATTTCTGACATTCAAAAACAAAACAAAAACAAATCAGTGACCAATATAGCCACCTTTCTTTGCAAGGACACTCAAAAGCCTGCCATCCATGGATTCTGTCAGTGTTTTGATCTGTTCACCATCAACATTGCGTGCAGCAGCAACCACAGCCTCCCAGACACTGTTCAGAGAGGTGTACTGTTTTCCCTCCTTGTAAATCTCACATTTTATGATGGACCACAGGTTCTCAATGGGGTTCAGATCAGGTGAACAAGGAGGCCATGTCATTAGTTTTTCTTCTTTTATACCCTTTCTTGCCAGCCACGCTGTGGAGTACTTGGACACGTGTGATGGAGCATTGTCCTGCATGAAAATCATGTTTTTCTTGAAGGATGCAGACTTCTTCCTGTACCACTGCTTGAAAAAGGTGTCTTCCAGAAGCTGGCAGTAGGACTGGGAGTTGAGCTTGACTCCATCCTCAACCCGAAAGGCCCCACAAGCTCATCTTTGAAGATACCAGCCCAAACCAGTACTCCACCTCCACCTTGCTGGCGTCTGAGTCGGACTGGAGCTCTCTGCCCTTTACTAATCCAGCCACGGGCCCATCCATCTGGCCCATCAAGACTCACTCTCATTTCATCAGTCCATAAAACCTTAGAAAAATCAGTCTTGACATATTTCTTGGCCCAGTCTTGACGTTTCAGCTTGCGTGTCTTGTTCAGTGGTGGTCGTCTTTCAGCCTTTCTTACCTTGGCCATGTCTCTGAGTATTGCACACCTTGTGCTTTTGGGCACTCCAGTGATGTTGTAGCTCTGAAATATGGCCAAACTGGTGGCAAGTGGCATCTTGGGAGCTGCACGCTTGATTTTTCTCAGTTCATGGGCAGTTATTTTGTGGCTTGGTATTTCCACACACTTCTTGCGACCCTGTTGACTATTTTGAATGAAACGCTTGATTGTTCGATGATCACGCTTCAGAAGCTTTGCAATTTTAAGAGTGCTGCATCCTTCTGCAAGATATCTCACTATATTTGACTTTTCTGAGCCTGTCAAGTCCTTCTTTTGACCCATTTTGCCAAAGGAAAGGAAGTTGCCTAATAATTATGCACACCAGATATAGGGTGTTGATGTCATTAGACCACACGCATACCTCCCAACATTTTAAAGCTAGGAATCGGGACACTTAGGCCACACCCCTAACCCCCCCCGGTCACGCCTACCATAAAAACATGTTTTTTTTTTCAATTAATAATATCCCCTAATATTTTTTAATACATATCTCCCCCATATATGATGAGGAGGAGGGTGTCCATGGGTGGGTGGGTGGGTGAGGAGGAGGGTGCCGATGCAAGAAAAAAATGATCGAGGCGCCAGCCGCGGGTAAGTGGGATGCGGGACGCGTGCATACCATTACTACCTCCCTCCCTCGCAGAGTGCGCAGCTAAGTGGAGCGGGCTGTCAGCTTACCGGTATCCATGGACGCGTACCAGCATCTGGCTTCCTGTGACGTCACAGGAAGCAGATTGAAGCCGGACATCGGTACGCATCCATGGATACCGGTAAGCTGACAGCCCGCTCCGCTTAGCTGTGCACTTTGCAAACAGGGGGGAGACACGGGGGGGGGGGGGAAGATTCCAAGGGAGGGAGGGAGGTAGTAATGGGATGCACGCGTCCCGCATCCCGCTTACCCGCGGCTGGCGCCTCGATCATTTTTTTTCCACCCTCACTGCCCACTGCTGCCCGGGACTTGGGGGGCTCATACCATGATAGCGGGAGAGCCCCCCAAAATCGTGACAGTCCCGACGAAAACGGGACGGTTGGGCCCTATGCACACCCCTTCTCATTACAGAGATGCACATCACCTAATATGCTTAATTGGTAGTAGGCTTTCAAGCCTATACAGCTTGGAGTAAGACAACATGCATAAAGAGGATGATGTGGTCAAAATACTCATTTGCCTAATAATTCTGCACTCCCTGTATAGAGACTACATCCTCTAAATTATTTTCTCTTAGTAGATGCAGCAGTCCACAAATGTTTAGCATTTACTTATATTTGCAAAAGAAGGGAGATGTTAGGATGTTGATGTTCATATGTTTGCTCCACCTACAGTGACATAGCTGTACTGCATTCTAGGTATTGCATTCTAGCTGTGTGTTAATGTGTGTTTCAATAAAGTTTTGTTGTTGTTCCTCTGACCATGAGGCTGTGCTAGCACACTGCACAGGCTATTTCCCCTCAGTAACAGAAGACCTTCACAATGCCAGATCTCACCCTCTATTTGGATCTGCTGTCCCAGCCATGTCGCTCTGTGTACATTTTTGCTAAAGCTAACAACATTCCCTTCAACCACCATGAGATGTGGCTTTTCAAAGGTGAGTCAGAAGGAGTTAATGTGGGCTCTGCTTTGTATAAATACAAAGAGGGGCGTAACTAGCGGGAAGCAGCAGCTGTGATCACAGGGGGCTGAGCTGATCACAGGGGGCCAAAGCTGTGCAGGGCCCTAAATACTTCCCTTCCTCCGATACAGGGGTCTATACATCAGATCAGGTGTTTTTGTGACTACACCTGTTATGGGTGTGAATATCATGATGGCCACACTTGTTATGGGTGTGAAGATTGTGAAATGGGTCTCAAGGTTGTGAGGGTCACAAGGGGAAGCAAGGGAAGGTGTATGAACATTGAAGGCCACATCAAAGTTTTGCTGGGGTGCCCCATGAATTGTAGTTACGCCACTGAATACAAATCTGACCCACTAGCTGTGTTGCAATGTGAGGAGAAGGAGACTGTATTGTAGCAATATGCTCAATTCATAAGAAAACACATAAAAAGTGGGGCGCTCTGAAACTTTCGGTTGAAATAAACAGGAGTGTCAGGACAAGTCTCACCTAGTAGCGGTGCGGCTGACAATACATGCTCAGCTGGGATACGCTTGTGGCCGGGTACCGGGCTATCCGAGATCACGCTGGATTCCATGTGGTGTGAGAGACATCACTGCAGGGGCGTCATCAGCATCCGCATGGCGCCATGGAAACCAGAAGCACCGCCTGTCACTACGTGTGAGATGGTGATAGGGCGATCTCGTATCCTGCATCTGCTGGTGTCACGCCGCTGTCCAAGTATGCACGGGGAGCTTATGTGCAATAAAATATACTTATTAAAAGGGGATAAGACAACGCGTTTCACGGTTTTTTAAAGTCAAAATCATAAGGGATCGCCCTATCACCATCTCACACGTAGTGACGGGCAGTGCGCGAGTTTTCTATGGCGCCATGCAGATGCTGATGATGCCCCTGCAGTGATGTCTCTCACACCACGTGGAATCCAGCGTGATCTCGTATAGCCTTGTCTGCCGTATCACTACTAGGTGAGACTTGTCCAGTCAGGGACACTCGTGTTTATTTCAACCGAAAGTTTCAGCGCGCCCCACTTTTTGTGTGTTTTCTAACAGTGGACTTGGGAGCAGCCTGAACATTGGACTTTACTGGCCTGATCGCACCAAGGGGCTTTTCCATACCCCACTATTTGCTTGGTTGATCTCAATTCATAAGGGCCTGTTTTCTCTATGAACAAAAACGCTGCATTTCCCAGCATGCAAATTCAGACAAAGAAACGCAGCCTATTATAATCATTAGGCTGCTGTCAGATTTGCATGCGGGGGAAAAAAGATAGCAAATAGCAACATAATGGAGAACACATGCGAATCTCTACAGCCATGCATGCCACAGCTAGAGGGATTTGGAAGCTTCTCGCACTACAGCTGTGGCACCATCGTGTGTCACAAGACGCGCACCCTGCATAATGGAAACGGGCCCTAGGGGTATGATGGGTCTGCGGAGCTAGTGTAGTTGAAGGGATCCAGTGGGAAGCCTTCAAAAACGAGTGTCGCTCCCTGCAATAAATTGCGCCAAACTCGCTGATGCTAAAAGTACATAGATCGCTATTATCCCCTCTGAAATTTGTCATTAGTTTAATAATTACAAATTACATAGATACTGGTAAATTGCACACAAGGAACCTCATCTATGGACTCCAGGCACGCTGCTCGCTTTGGTTCCACCTCCTCTCACACAACTTTACTAAACGTATTTGGTTGGTGACGTGGATAGGGTTTAAACTAGTTAGTGGTCTATGTATGCATGTATTTGTTGAGCACTTTGATTTTAGCAGCGGTGAGTTTGCCATGATTTATTGCAGGAAGTGGAGGTTATGTATGAGGTTTCCTGCTGGGTTCCCTTCAACTAGACTAGCATCAGCTGCGCGTATGATCATATCTGACCTCCTGGCTATATTGTTATTTCAGAAACTACATTGTAACAATTTCCCCTCATCTATAGTGAAAGACTGTATCCTAACAGTATATAGTACATTATATTATTTACTACATGTTTTAATAAACTATGAGGAAACAGGCCCTCAAGCATCTACCTATTCCATTAGGGCCCGTTTCCACTATAGCGTTGCGGAATCGCCGGCGAATCACCGCAGGCAAATCGCATGCGGGTGCGATTCCGCATGCGTTTGACGCGATTTCGCATGCGATTTCGCATAGGTCAGGGTGATGCGATTTTAACCATGTCACTGCCTGTGTGAATTAACATGGGTACCTATGCGAAATTGCATGCGAATTTGCGGCAAAAAACGCATGGGGAAAACGCATGCAATTTCCCTATTAAATACATTGCGTGTGATTCGCCTGCATTCCACACGCAGGCAAATTCTGAGGGCTGTGCCATGCAGAAAAATCCTGCACAGAAAAACGCACAGCAAAACTGACAAATGGAAACAGGCCCATCCACTTGTATTGGCTGTGCGAATCTGCATGCGGGCAACGCATGCGGATTCGCGATAGTGGAAACGGGCCCTAAGATAAAGAAGAAAGTTTAATCTTTTGCCAGATGAACATGCTTACACTGGAACACTTGACTGAATTTTCCTTTCTGGCTGCTGCTATGCATTACATAGCCTAAAATATGTGGACATACGTGGACGTGGACACATGGGCGTGTTACTTGGCGGCAGAAGACCACAGCATGTCGAGTCTGAGCATAGCTACGGGCTGCGGCAACATTCAGATTTGACCCTATGTGGGGGCCACCTGTCTAGTTCCGGTATCGAGCGCAAACAAGCGCCCAGCCAGTGCAGGAGAGCAGCTGACAGTAAAAAAAACAGGGCAATATAAGTCTATGGAGACTTACACACTATTGTGATACAATGCGTGTGACGGAAGTTGCAAAATCCCCACAAGCCGAGCAGATGTTGTCTAGAAAAATGAGTAGTTACATCCTTTAAAGGACATCCAAAGTGAAAATAAACTGATGAGAAAATCAGTATCTATCCTCCTCCTAAAAATGACTTTTTTTTTTAGGTATCCCACAGTTTTATAGTTAAAGTGAATGGGTACCGTTTTAAAAATAAAAAAGTCAGATACTCACCTAAGGAGAGGGAAGGCTCGGTACTAATGAGCCTTCCCTCTCCTCTCCTGGTGCCCGGTGGATCCTCTGTTCAAATCCGCCGCCGTGGGGACTTTGAAAGTCTTCGGAACCACTCGGGCTCCCGAAGACGGGCCGCTCCATACCACCGCGCGAGTGCGTCATAGTGGGCTCTCGCGCTTGCGTACTATGGAGTGGCCCGTCTTCGGGAGCACGAGTGCTCCTGAAGACTTCCGAAACCTCCCTTCAGCGGCGAAAGTGGCAGTATTTGACCGAACTGGTCAAATACTGCTACGGGGAATCCTGAGCGGGACCGGGCACCGGGAGAGGAGATGGAAGGCTCATTAGGACCGAGCCTTCCCTCTTCTTAGGTGAGTATCTGACTTTTTTTATTTTTAAAACGGTACCCATTAGCTTTAAATCTAGTTTAAGTTTTTACTGTTCCATTGTCTCTGCTCAATTACACCTTCATTGAAGTGTGCTAGAGCTCAAATCTATAAATTATTGACCCTTTTCATCTCTTTCCTGCTCCAGGAAGCCATTTACTTACAGGAAAGTATTTTATGTCTGTAATTACTTATCAGTGAGGATTATGCTATAGTCTGACCCGGTCCCGACTGGGTAAAAACTTGCACACCTGGGCCTCAATTAACTAAGCTTTGTCGAACACTTTATTGAACGTTTGATAATTTTCCTCATGAGTAAAATCTAATTTTAAATTCACTAAGGTGTTATAGGTTTATCGAATGTTTTATTGATAAAATGTTCAAAAAATCAATAACACTTTAGTGAATTCAAAATTAGATTTTACTCATGAGGTAAATTGTCAAACGTTCGATAAAGTGTTTGATAAAGCTTAGTGAATTTAGGCCCAGATGTTTTACTCTTTCAGGCAGAATAAGAAAAAAAAGAACACAGCCTAGTTATTTGTGTGCTAGGCACTGTACATACACATGTCTATCTCATGTCATGTCACATGTCACCTCGGGTATGTAGACAACCTGCATATATTATGAAAAAATACAAATTAATAGTCTGGAAAATTGTATATACAAGCTGAATGATAATTAGCTAAATATTGAAATTACATGGAGTGTGACCACATTAACCACTTCACCCCAAAGGGATTTTTACTCTAACGGACAAGAGCGATTTTCACCTTTCAGTGCTCATCCCTTTCATTTGCAAATAGCTTAATAAACTAATCACAATGAAATGATCTATATCTTGTTTTTTTCACCACCAATTAGGCTTTTTGGGGTTGATATTTGTTTTCAGTAATTACTTTATTTTCTATGCATTTTAAGGGAAAAACAAGGAGAAAAAATACATAATTTCTCCAATTTCATCCCCTATAGTTTTAATATAAACACTGCTACTGCACATAAAACACACATTTTATCTGCCTATTTGTCCTGGTTATTACGAGATTTGAATTATGTCCCTAATACAAAGTATGGTGACAATATATTATTTGGAAATAAAGGTGTATTTTTCTGTTGCGTTTTTTTTTTTAACTGATCACACACGCAGGAGGGCACACGCACACACTTACACAGCGGCAGCAGCGCTGCTTAACTTATAAAAACGTCCTGGAGCCGTTAAGAGGCTCCAGCAGGATGTTTTAATACGCCTGCTTGTCTTTAAGTGGTTAAGATACATTTTTGGGGGGATTCAAAAACATTTAAAGACCAGGGGAATATGTACATTAGGACCTATTTCGAGGCATAAACAGGAATGGGCTCATTCCTGTCACCACCCGCCATCATCCAAGTTGGATTGGAGGAGTTCCTGAAGGGTAGTTTCTGCTCTTGCAAGTAAAGGTTAGAGCAGGTAGTTCTAACACGAAGTAGGACAAAGGTTTGTGAAAAAATTGATGTAAAAACCATGAAATTGAGGAGAATGTTACAGATGTAGCAGAGTTCTGGATCACGTCAGCAGTTTGCCTACCTAACCCAATGTAACATACAGCACAGGGGAGTGCGGAGTATTATCAAAAAACACTGGCCCATATTAAAATGTCACAGGGTATTGGGACCAGTTCTCTCAGAAAACCCATGTTTCATTTACACGAAGGCACGAAACCTGAAACAACTGTTGGCTTCCAGTTGTGCTGATCTCCCTGAAGGTGGCCATACATAAGGTTGACTTGGCGGCCGATCCACCATCCGATTTGATTAGTATAATGGGAATCGGATGAAAATCAGTGCCGTCAAGTGCATGTCTGATCGACAATGCGAACAAATTTGGGCCAAAATTGGTCGCATTAATTGGTCGGACATGCTGCAAGATGTCGGGTTGACTTGCTCGCTCAGGTGCGTGGTGGTTGCAGCAAACGATATCAGGAAGAGCGACGAAACCCCCGGCAATGTAAATTTATTATACATTACCTGTCCAGTGTCGCAGTGCCCATCTGTCTTCCGTCGCTCTTCTGTTAACTGCATGCGTTTATGTGGATAATTGAAGAGAGGCAGAAGATGGACAGGCACCGCAACACAGAACAGGTAATGTATAAACGCACATTACAGCACATTTTTGACACACATACTTACACACACACAGCAGCGAGGCGGCCGGCTCGGGCGATTCCCGAGAGGTTACATGCTGAGATTGATCGTGAATCGGTCTGCGGTGTATGGGCAGCCGACAGATCTCTCTCCAGGGGCGTAGCAATAGGGGGTGCAGAGGATGTGACCGCATCGAAGCCCTTGGGCCAGAGGGGCACTGAAGGGCCCTCCCTCAACTACAGTATTAGCTCTCTATTGGTCCTGTGCTCATAATAATCACTTCTATAGATACTTTGAATAGTGGTAATCATTAACAAACTGTTTCTCATCCCCATCTTGCACCTCTGACACTGTAGTTGCCATTATTATGTATATGTTATTTATGGTTCCCTGAGGAGTCATGTGACATGACGAAACCGGTAGGGCGGAACTTGGGATACACACGCTGAGTCTGTGAAGGACAGGAAAAGTGAGACGCTGAGATCCTATCCAGACAAGGAGATGGTGATATGCAATGCTGTTTCTCTTGTTTTTAAATGTACAGGCATTACTGATTTTTTATCTAAGTATTACAAAGTGGTTTTACACATGGTCAGTTCTCTTTGAGTTTGCCTGCAGATTTAGTGGTGAGCAGGAGCATATGGGAGGGGAAAGCCTGAGCCCACAGGTGCTGGACCCCTTCCATGTATGCACTCCCTGTCTGTGAAATCTATGCCTGTCACTAAAGGGTGATAGTGTATTGGGTTGAAACTGGCTACACTATATGCTCTTTGATTATGCCCATTTTGAAGGTGTTTCCCTCCCAGTGCCGTCCTGGAGACAGGAATTGAGTACAATGGGGGGTGATCGCAACTGCTAAAAAAACATTGTGAATGTGTACGGACTGGTAATCTAAGAGCAGCGTGATCCACTGGTATTAGAATTTGGCAATATTGCATATACTGTGGTTTATATGAGGGACCAGGCACAGCACTACCATTAGACAACTATTTATAATTGTTATGTATAGACTGCTTGGGGGGCCCCATTGTAAAACTTGCATCGGGGCCCACAGCTCCTTAGCTACGCCACTGTTTCTCTCTAATCAGATTCGATTAGAGAGAGATTTGTCTGTTGGTCGAATCTGCCCATCATCGCTATATGATTGGCTACCTTAGATCTAATCCCCCCAACCCTTTGCAATTGGAGGACTTTTATCCATCTAAAAAATGCAGTGAAGTTTATCTAACCCTATATGATAAAAACTAACTGTCCCTGGGTCATCCTCCTGTCCCTGTGTCCCGTGGTTTTTGGCTACTGCGCATGTGTAGCCGTTAGGACAGGAGGAGGATGGGGCCAGGGGGGCAGGCAGCAGTTGGTGCGCACGGCAGGGAGTGCAGCCGGGCACATGGCAGGGAGCATGGCCGTGCGCGCTGCGCGGCATGCAATGCGGCGGTGTGCCCCGGGGTCGCATCTTAGCCGATTTAACGAACAGGCTAAGTAGCTAATCTAAACTAATTTAAACTAATCTCTGCAGAAGGAAAGAGGTTAGATCAAATAGTAATGGTTATCTATACAATTTAAGAATTTCCCTAGCTGCTCTACCACACTCATAATATACAGTGGGTTGCAAAAGTATTCAGCCCCCTTGAATTTTTCCACATTTTGTCATATTACTGCCACAAACATGAATCAATTTTATTGGAATTCTACATGAAAGACCAATACAAAGTGGTGTACACATGAGAAGTGGAACGAAAATCATACATGATTCCAAACATTTTTTACAAATAAATAACTGCAAAGTGGTGTGTGCATAATTATTCTGCCCCCTTTGATCTGAGTGCAGTCAGTTGCCTATAGACATTGCCTGATGAGTGCTAATGACTAAATAGAGTGCACCTGTGTGTAATCTAATGTCAGTACAAATACAGCTGCTCTGTGAGGGCCTCAGAGGTTGTCTAAGAGAATATTGGGAGCAACAACACCATGAAGTCCAAAGAAGACACAAGACAGGTCAGGGATCAAGTTATTGAGAAATTTAAAGCAGGCATAGGTTACAAAAAGATTTCCAAAGTCTTGAACATCCCAAGGAGCACTGTTCAAGCGATCATTCAGAAATGGAAGGAGTATGGTACAACTGTAAACCTACCAAGACAAGGCCATCCACCTAAACTCACAGGCCGAACAAGGAGAGTGCTAATCAGAAATGCAGTCAAGAGGCCCATGGTGACTAATCTCTGCAGAAGGAAAGAGGTTAGATCAAATAGTAATGGTTATCTATACAATTTAAGAATTTCCCTAGCTGCTCTACCACACTCATAATATACAGTGGGTTGCAAAAGTATTCGGCCCCCTTGAATTTTTTCACATTTTGTCATATTACTGCCACAAACATGAATCAATTTTATTGGAATTCTACATGAAAGACCAATACAAAGTGGTGTATACATGAGAAGTGGAACGAAAATCATACATGATTCCAAACATTTTTTACAAATAAATAACTGCAAAGTGGTGTGTGCATAATTATTCGGCCCCCTTTGATC
This sequence comes from Hyperolius riggenbachi, assembly GCF_040937935.1. Taxonomy (NCBI): domain Eukaryota; kingdom Metazoa; phylum Chordata; class Amphibia; order Anura; family Hyperoliidae; genus Hyperolius; species Hyperolius riggenbachi. The sequence continues at coordinate 488,742,678 of NC_090646.1, read as the reverse complement.
TGAGTGCAGTCAGTTGCCTATAGACATTGCCTGATGAGTGCTAATGACTAAATAGAGTGCACCTGTGTGTAATCTAATGTCAGTACAAATACAGCTGCTCTGTGAGGGCCTCAGAGGTTGTCTAAGAGAATATTGGGAGCAACAACACCATGAAGTCCAAAGAAGACACAAGACAGGTCAGGGATCAAGTTATTGAGAAATGTAAAGCAGGCTTAGGTTACAAAAAGATTTCCAAAGCCTTGAACATCCCAAGGAGCAATGTTCAAGCGATCATTCAGAAATGGAAGGAGTATGGTACAACTGTAAACCTACCAAGACAAGGCCATCCACCTAAACTCACAGGCCGAACAAGGAGAGTGCTGATCAGAAATGCAGTCAAGAGGCCCATGGTGACTCTGGACGAGCTGCAGAGATCTACAGGTCAGGTGGGAGACTCTGTCCATAGGACAACTATTAGTCATGCACTGTACAAAGTTGGCCTTTATGGAACAGTGGCAAGAAGAAAGGCATTGTTAACAGAAAGCATAAGAAGTCCCGTTTGCAGTTTGCCACAAGCCATGTGGGGGACACAGCAACCATGTGGAAGAAGGTGCTCTGGTCAGATGAGACCAAAATTGAACTTTTTGGCCAAAATGCAAAACGCTATATGTGGCAGAAAACTAACACTGCACATCACTCTGAACACACCATCCCCTCTGTCAAATATGGTGGTGGCAGCATCATGCTTGGGGGCTGCATCTCTTCAGCAGGGACAGGGAAGCTGGTCAGAGTTGATGTGAAGATGGATGGAGCCAAATACAGGGCAAACTTGGAAGAAAACCTCTTGGAGACTGCAAAAGACTTAAAGCGGACCCAAACCAAACATTTTTTTAATTCAAAATATTTAGTTGCACCACTCTGACACATACAAAGATAAATAAACACTCCTTCAAGCCTATGAGCATTTCAGTGCATGCTTTCCACCCTTCTCTTTGCATAACTAGGGTTATACAGGTGGCAGCCATTAGCAATTCCTTTTTTGCTGGACACCATCTATTCCACCAGTTTGCCGGATTTTTTCCTGGCAATATGAAAGGAAGGAAGGGGTTTCTCCAATAAATGTAAAAATTTTTATATTTGTCATCATGCAGCTGAAAAAAGGCTGCTATTTATTATTATAATTTAGAAAATAGATTTTATTTCTGAAATCTTGTATTTTTAGTTTGGGTCCACTTTAAGACCGGGGCGGAGGTTCACCTTCCAGCGGGACAATGACCCTAAACATAAAGCCAGGGCAACAATGGAATGGTTTAAAACAAAACATATCTATGTGTTAGAATGGCCCAGTCAAAGTCCAGATCTAAATCCAATTGAGAATCTGTGGCAAGATCTGAAAACTGCTGTTCACAAACGCTGTCCATCTAATCTCACTGAGCTGGAGCTGTTTTGCAAAGAAGAATGGACAAGGATTTCAGTCTCTAGATGTGCAAAGCTGGTAGAGACATACCCTAAAAGACTGGCAGCTTTAATTGCAGCAAAAGGTGGTTCTACAAAGTATTGACTCAGGGGGCCGAATAATTACACACACCCCACTTTGCAGTTATTTATTTGTAAAAAATGTTTGGAATGATGTATGATTTTCGATCCACTTCTCACATGTACACCACTTTGTATTGGTCTTTCACGTGGAATTCCAATAAAAATTGATGCATGTTTGTGGCAGTAATGTGACAAAATGTGGAAAACTTCAAGAGGGCCGAATACTTTTACCACCCACTGTATATGCTATGGTATGTGTGGAAAGCAATATATTGACAGAGAGACAAGAATGTTTAACCTCCCTGGCATTCGGTTTCTGCTGGATTTATGTGCAAAAAGTGGTGCAATTAATTTTCATAACCCTATTCCTGTAATTTAACAAAATGTGCCAAACAGGGGTCTAGTGTACATTTTGAGTCCAATAAAAGCTTGAAACATAAAGTCTAAACTAAATTTCAATATGACTCCCAAAAATCTCTGATCGTTTATACTTCCAAGCTGCAGCTGCTTAACCTACACTAATACAATAGAGGTGATGGACATATTCGACCAAGAGACAAATCTTTATCTAATCAAATCTGATTAGAGAGAGATCGGTCGGCTGCTCATACTCTGCAGGCTGATTCCCGATAAATTTCAACATGAAATCGTTTAGGAATCAGCCGCGCCCGTTGCCTCGTCGCTGCTCCCCAATGTAAAAATTTACTCCTGTGTGTGCATTTATACATTGCCTGTCCTGTGTCGCCCACCCCGTGGTGCCCATCTGTCTTTGGAATCCACCGTAGATTATTGTACGCAGGTAGCCAGGTCTAGGTGCCCCCAATATAGGATAGCTAGGTACAGGTGTCCCCCAGTATAGGCTAGGTAGGTACAGGTGTCACTCAGTATAGGCTAGGTAAGTACAGGTGTCACTCAGGATAGGCTAGGTAGGTGCAGGTATCCCCCAGGATAGGCTAGGTAGGTGCAGGTGTTACTCAGTATAGGCTAGGTAGGTGCAGGTATCCCCCAGGATAGGCTAGGTTGGTGCAGGTGTCCCCCAGGATGGGCTAGGTAGGTGCAGGTTTCCCCCAGGATAGGCTAGGTAGGTGCATGTGTCCCCCAGGATAGGATAGTTAGGTGCAGGTGTTCCCCGGGATAGGCTAGGTAGGTGCAGGTGTCCCCCAGAATAGGCTAGGTAGGTGCAGGTCTCCCCCAAAATAGGCTAATTAACTAACCCTCACTGCTATCAATTCCAAGAGTGCTGGCCAGGGGCGTCGCTAGCCCTATTTTGGGGGGGCACGTGCCCCCAATCTGTCCCTCGGTGCCACGGATCTCTTCGTGCCACCACCCCCTCTGTCAGCGGCTCCCTCCAGCCGCCGCGTCACTCAGACCTCAGGATCAGGCGGCGAGCCGGCGACCTATCGTGCGGACGCTAGGACCCAGTGCCCGCACTGATATGCGGAAGTGACATCACTTTCGCATATCGAGCAGGTGCGTACGGCGCCCGCTCGTACTACTGGTCGGGTCGCCGCTGATCCTGAGGTCTGACTACACTGCCAGGTGAGGGGGGAGCGGCGGCGGCTAGAGGGGGAGCCTCCCTGTCACTCACTCACTACCTAAAGGGGCTCCCTGTCACTCACTCACTACCTAAAGGGGCTCCCTGTCACTCAATCACTACCTAAAGGGGCTCCCTGTCACTCACTCACTACCTAAAGGGGCTCCCTGGCACTCACTCACTACCTAAAGGGGCTCCCTGTCACTCACTCACTACCTAAAGGGGCTCCCTGTCACTCACTCACTACCTAAAGGGGCTCCCTGGCACTCACTCACTACCTAAAGGGGCTCCCTGGCACTCACTCACTACCTAAAGGGCCTCCCTGTCACTCACTCACTGCCTGAAGGGGCTCCCTGGCACTCACTCACTGCCTGAAGGGGCTCCAGGGCACTCACTACCTTAAGGGCCTTCCTGTCACTCACTCACTGCCTAAAGGGGCTCCCTGGCACTCACTCACTGCCTGAAGGGGCTCCCTGGCACTCACTCACTGCCTGAAGGGGCTCCCTGGCACTCACTCACTACCTAAAGGGGCTCCCTGGCACTCACTCACTACCTAAAGGGCCTCCCTGTCACTCACTCACTGCCTAAAGGGGCTCCCTGACACTCACTCACTGCCTGAAGGGGCTCCCTGGCACTCACTCACTACCTAAAGGGCCTCCCTGTCACTCACTCACTGTCTAAAGGGGCTCCCTGGCACTCACTCACTGCCTGAAGGGGCTCCCTGGCACTCACTCACTACCTAAAGGGCCTCCCTGTCACTCACTCACTGCCTAAAGGGGCTCCCTGGCACTCACTCACTGCCTGAAGGGGCTCCCTGGCACTCACTCACTGCCTGAAGGAGCTCCCTGGCACTCACTCACTGCCTAAAGGGGCTCCCTGGCACTCACTCACTCCCTAAAGGGGCTCCCTGGCACTCACTCACTACCTAAAGGGCCTCCCTGTCACTCACTCACTGCCTAAAGGGGCTCCCTGGCACTCACTCATTGCCTGAAGGGGCTCCCTGGCACTCACTCACTGCCTAAAGGGGCTCCCTGGCACTCACTCACTGCCTGAAGGGGCTCCCTGGCACTCACTCACTGCCTGAAGGGGCTCCCTGGCACTCACTCACTGCCTGAAGGGGCTCCCTGGCACTTACTCACTGCCTAAAGGGGCTCCCTGGCACTCACTCACTACCTAAAGGGGCTCCCTGGCACTCACTATCGGGGTCCCTGTCACTCACTACCTAACTGGAGGCGCCTGTCACTCACTAGCTAACCTGGGGGTCCCTGTCACTCACTACCTAACTTGGGGGGCTACCATATTAAGGGGGCATTCTGCCTATTTATGTGAAATGCTGTCTATTTATGTGCCTCATGACTGCTGAATTTGTGCTGTTGGGAGCCTTATGATTTGTTGGGGGCCTCAAGATTGCTGAATTTGTCTTGTTGGGGGCCTCATGATTTGTTGGGGGCCTCATGATTGCTAAATTTGTCTTGTTGGGGGCCTCATGATTTGTTGGAGGCCTCATGATTGCTGAATTTGTCTTGTTGGGGGCCTCATGATTTGTTGGGGGCCTCATGATTGCTGAATTTGTCTTGTTGGGGGTCACATGATTGCTAACTGCGAGACTATGTGAAAAGGTGAATCCTTATCATATGAGACAATAGCATTAGGCCCCGTTCACACTTGCGGTTGTCTGCCAAACTGACCGGATGACCTGACCGGATCCGAACCGGATCCGGATCGGATCCGTACGGTTCTGATCCGGATCCGATCCGGTCAGGTTGCATCAGGTGTTCATCAGGATGCGATCCGGATCCGTTTGGCAAAAGTTACGTAAAAAACAAAAAAAATGTTGGGGTCTGGGAGGTCAGCAGAAGGGGGACCTGTGGAATCAGGCCCTCCGCTGTTTAGCACTCACCTCCACCTCCAACATGCTGCCAACATCTCCAGCTCGTGCTGCTCCACTCCAAAATGCTTGCCCATGTGTCCCCGATCCAATATCGCCGCAACAATCCTCATAGGAAGTGGGGTAGAACATCCGGATTTTTAGCCAGTGTGTTGTGCGCTATCCGGTTCTCATTGATTTGTATTGGCCGGATGGTGCAGTCCGGCTCCGCCCCGGATACGGCTGCCGGAGGAGCCGGACCAAAAAATAGCGCATGTTGGAACGGACGCTGGAGTCCGGATCCGGTCCGGCTCCGGTCCGGACGAAACGGACGCATGTGAACGGTGGCATAGACTTACATTGCTATGCCGTGCGTCCGTTTCGTCCGTTCCGCATGCGGTGCGGCTCCGGCATGGCGATTCCGGATAGCCACCGCTAATGTGAACCGGGCCTTAAACCTACTTTTTTTAGCTTTTTAAAACAGAAAATAAAACTGGGAGGTTCTAAAAAATTGAATACATTTTTCAGAAGTAGGATGGATGAAATTGTTTATCTTCACAGTTTATTTTCAGCTTGGATTTTCCATAATGTTCATGTATGAGTTAAAACGTTTGTACAGTATTTCGTTTAAATTGCTGTTGCCACTTTGCGATAGATAAGTGACTTTTGGGTTGCAGTTTTGGCACTCGGCCTCCAAAAGTTTCGCCACCACTGTCATAATCTAATGTCCCACCATTGCTAGGTTCATGTAAATTTGTCTCCACCCGTTACCACACCTATATTCTGGTCCACGGCCCACCCATTTTTCAGTGCGGCGCCATAAGCACGCCGCACAACGTGATCCTCATATTTTTGGCACGCTAGCTGCAGTGTGCTGAATTCTGCTGCCTACAGTATGTACAGTATACGCTGTTCTCTAGTGCCTGCACTGTGTGCTGATTTACCTCCAGTGTGTACAGTGTAAGGTGTTACTCTGTGCCTTTACTGATTGTAAACCAGCTATATTGTATGCTGATCCCTGCTACTTTCAGTATGTACAGTATTAGCTGTAAAGCCTGGTACACACATACAATTTTGATTAGCCAATTTTAGCTCTGTTCATAAAATTCATTGTCTGTTGGCCCACTTACTGCACGGGGGTGGTAAAATTGGGGGTCAGTGATTGAGCAATCAAAATTGTATGTGCGTATACATCTTTGATCTATGCCTATACTGATTGTAAATTATCTAAATAAAGGACAGGGGGCTCCATCCAATATTTCGATGGGCAGGCCCGTTATCTGTAGCTTACACCGCTGCTAAGTTCATGTACATTTGGCCCCACCCATGGCCACGCCCATTTTTTTGCCACGGCGCGCGCAATATACCTCCCCACCTGGTGCCCACAGGTGCCCCCGATCTCCAAGGACCCTAGAAACGCCCCTGGTGCTGGCCCTGCTAAATATCTGGTGCCCCACATGTGTACTTAACAGTTTGTCTCTGTCTTCTATAAGGCCTTGCTCACATTATAGGCGTTTTTGTAAAATTTTAAGTGCGGCGATTTTCAAAATCGCCCTGAAAGCACTTGTGCTATGATTCTCTATGAGAGAGTTCATATCAGAGCGCTTCATTTGCGATCCGCTTTGAAAAGCGGTGCTTGGGCCATTTTTGAGGAGATTTGTCTCAATGGAAGGTATAGGAAAAACTGCAAAACGCTCACAAAGTCGCTTTGGCAAGCAATTGTGTGAGCTTTAAAAAAAAAATAAATACATTGTATTTATTTTTTCCTGATTTTTTCCGGATCAAAAGATGGAAATGCTCTGCAAAAGCACTTACAAAAACGCCCACAAAATTAGCGAATGCGCAGAAAATCGCGGAAAAAAGCCCACCGTGGACAGACACGTGAGCCGAACGCAATGTGCACAAGGCTTAAAGAGTAACTGTCAGGCTGCAAAAGCTAATTTAAACCTCTATTCTCCTGCGTTAAACAGTTTAGAAGGAAGCCAAAAAGGCAATACTGAAGTTAAAAATCTCTCCTACTTTTGATGTGTGCTGACAGCAAGGCTCTGTATTCCCAAGCCCTTAAGGGCTGGTTCAGACGGGCGTTTTTGTGGCGTTTAACGCAGCGTTTCAGACGCAGCGTTTTTTGGGATCTACTGCCATCCCATGCAAGTGAATGGGAGCGTTTAGAGCTGGCTTTTGCAGGCTTTCATGAAAGCCTGGCAGTAGATCCCGGCGTTGCGTCTAGTCTCAAAAGCAACATGCTGCTTTCAGAGGCAGTAAACGCGAGGAAACAATAGCAGAGACCAGAACTGCTAGCCTTGAACGTTTTTCAAAAGCTAGCTTTTAAACGCTGGCGTTTAAACGCTAGCGTTTGAACGCAATGCCAAGCAAAAGCTCAGCAGACGCCCGTGTGAACTAGCCCTAAAAAGGACGAGAGGCCGCATACCATACTGCAAAGCATTCTGGGGCCCTCCCCTCAGCTGCTAGTGAGAAGTTACAGGCTCAAGTTACAACAGCATGTAAGGCAGTCAAGCTCACAGCACTGATAAATCTCCGGGCAGAGTACACTGCAGGAGTTCGCTATTGTTCCTAGCCACATGGCTAATTAATATTCACTGCACAGTAGTGTTATTCATTAAGAGCTTTTTTGTGAGTGGAATCATCAGGAAGCAGGGAGGACATGACAACACAATTCATGACAAAACTTCATAGGAGACAGACAAACATGGAACCTGCCATGAGCTGTCAGGAGCATCATTCTCTGCAAATACTATATAAAAATTCTGTGAAGTACAAACGTGGACAGTGAAATGCATATGTAATGTAAGTACAGCCAATATTTAGCTACTGATATATGTGTTTATTTTCTCTGAGACCTTATACCTAACAGCTCCTCTTTAAACCATCTTTATGGACTTTTTGTTGTCTGCAGGAGACCAGCTAAGTGAAGAATTTGCCAAAGTGAATCCAATTCGCAAGATACCAGCTCTTAAAGATGGAGACTTCACACTGGCTGAGAGGTAAAACATATTGGCGTCGATTCATAAAGCTTTACCGCATGCGGTAATGCTGAAAACAGCAGACTTTACCGAGCACTTAGCAAAATGTAAATTCATAAAAGCTGTTTCCGCATGAAAAACTGACATTCCTGAGCAGTGAGGTAAATTACTGCCTTGTGCGGTGAACACCTCCAGCACATGTTAGTAAATGTCAGTAAATGTAAATTCATAAAGATTAGAGCAGGCGGTATGTGGACGGAAAATACCGCCTGCTTTGAAGAGCTGATAAGGGCGCGGATAAGAGCAAAGTTAATAGGGACAGATCTCCCAGGCAGCAGCGATGAAGCAGAACAAACAAGGCTTCCCAGAATACCCTAGGCTGTGGTTTTTAACCTCTTGGGAACCTGTTTTCATATGTTTTTTACATCAGAAAGTCTGCATGTGTAACATTTCTTGAAATTCTTCTAAGCTGTGGCAATTCAATAGATTGTTTAAAAAGACTTACAGTATAGAAAGATTCAGTGCAGATTCAGGGCAAACAGAACCAGTATAACAAAAAATACACATCTAAAGGGAAGTTGGGGATGCCTCTTTTATTGTAATGCTGTCTCTGCACAGAGAAATATAACAACTCAGGCAGCTTCACATATTACCGCCAGCTTAGTTCGGGAAATCCCTGACCTACATCTCTGATCTGATCCACAGGCACATACCAGCCCACCCCCTCCGATCCTCCAATGACCTGCGCCTAGTCGCACCACGCATATCTCAGTCCCATGCACGATTGCAGGACTTCACTAGGGCTGCCCCCACTCTCTGGAACTCGCTCCCACCAGCCATCAGACTCGCCCCCACCTTTGATACCTTCAAACAAGCTCTCAAGACTCACCTTTTCATGCTCACATACCCCTCTACACCAGCCACCTAACACATTCTGTTGGACACCCTCTCAACAGATGCACCTATTGTCTCCACCCCTACCCTTCAGATTGTAAGCCTCTGGCAGGGCCCTCCTCCCAAGTGTTTCCAGCTTGATTATGCAATCTTACTGTTAATCACCCCTCTTGTAGACTAGAACAATCTCTATTTTGACCTGACACTGTACTGTTATCAAATCATTTGCATGATCTTGTTTTGTTGTCAGTTTCCTGTATGTCCTACCTTGCATGTTAACCCATTTATCTTTTGTGCAGCGTAATATGTTGGCGCTTTATAAACACCATAAATAAATAATAACTTCTATCGCAACTGTAAACATGTTTATGAAGTAGCACACAAAAGTCTAAAATACCGAATGCGGTATTTTCCCCACAAGATTTTTTCCCGCACAGCCTTTTATGAATTGACCCCAATATAAAGGAAACCTGAAGTGAGAGGAATATTGAGGCTACTATCTTCATTATTCAATAAACAATGCCAGTTGCCTGACTTCTGTGCTAATGCTTTGCTCTAATACTTGATTTTGTCAATCAAATGGATTGGTACACCATTGCTGAATCTCGGCCACTAAAAACACACCTGCTGCGTATGTTTTACCAGCACTGTATGAACACCACACAACTGCAGTATGAATGTAATGCATTGCATGCTCGGTGTATTCCTACCACAGTCCTGTATATATGTGTATAATTTTGCTGAATCTGTCCTATCTGTGCATAAAACAGGATTTCTGTTATAAGACTTGGACTCAGAATTTAAAGATATGAATGCAGGTGATACTTGCACATTTTAGCTTCACACCTTCCACTCTTTACCAGCACTGCAATGCTCCTATATATGGCCGAGAAGTATAAGATGCCTGACCACTGGTACCCATCTGACCTGCAGAAACGTGCCCGGGTTGTTGAATATCTGTCTTGGCAGGATGCTAATACCCATTTCCGTGGCTCCAAACTGTTTTGGCTTAAGGTAAATGCGTTATTTAAACAACAAAAACATTCTAAAAAGGCGATTCAGTGATTAAACCATCAATAATAAATGCAATCCACCAAATTATGCCACGCCAGTACTCAGTGCCAGTACTCAGTGCAAATTGTTAAAAACCGTCAGTGGGCACAGGCTGTGTCTGTATACTGCAACTGGAAATAAACCTACTGATGGACTGTCAGTGTACAACTTCCCCCGGCTGGTTTCTCTGTTTCACGGGGATGTACTGATCCCTCTTTCCAGGTTTAGGCTGTTTTTATACTTGAAGTGCGTGATGCGGTGCAAGCATGTAGTATGTCACTGGTATTCCAGTTGGTCCATGCATGCGTGTCGTGTCACATCACGCTCTTGTCATGTACACTACCTGCGCTGCCCATTGACCTGCATAACTGCATAATCCGCACGGTTCTTGCGATAATGCACTGCAGCCTTTGCATCAGCATTGAGACAATTTGGATACTTCTCCCGCACCGCATTGTGTGAACTGTGTAAGGGTACGTACAGACATACGATAACGATCGTTCGTTCTGAACGACGAACGATGTTAAAGGAGGTATCGGCCGATGATCGTTTGAAGAAAGGCTACTTTGAACATCGTTCATGTACGAACGATCTTGGAACGAGCGTTGCGTGCGCAACATGATGTATAAACTGATTTCAAACACAAGTGTCAAAAAGAACTGTTTGAGCATGTGCAAAGCTTTGAGAACAAACGATCAACGACCGATCGTTGTACAGACATTACTTTTTGAACGATGGTCGTTGAAAAAGATCTGGCAGAATGGATCGTTCTTTACCAACGACATATCTCGTTGGTCGGTCGTTTTAATGATCGTTTGTGCACTTTTTACAAACGATCGTCGGGCAATGCCGTCGGTAACGATCGTTTCAAACGACTATAGTCGCATGTCTGTACGCACCCTAAGTCTCCATAGACTTGCATGGCCCTTGAAGCAGGGAAGAGTAACGCGGTGAGTTGCAGTGTGCAAGGGGCCTTAAAGTTGTACATACTGGTAAGCACACATCCCGATCAGTGAGGAGTTCAATATGAACTTGTAAGACGCGATGGTCGTAATGGGCAATTATGACTGTGGATCGCTATGCCATAATTGCCATAATTATGATTACAATCATAATCAGGAATAGAAATTAAAATTGTTACGATCGATATTCATGTATTCATACATACATTTAACCAAGAAAAAAAAAAGTATATATATATATATATATATATATATATATATATATATATATATATACATACAGTGGGTGCATATATTATATTTATTCTTATATACCTGTCCATAACCGTAGTCTATGTTTACATATTTACATATGATTGTAAATATGTACAGAGGGTGGGAAGTATGAGACTACACTTACTAGTGAAATGAGCCATTTTATTTAGAAGTTACGTTTTAGAGACAGTACATCATTGATCGGATGCGTTTGGTATTCAATATGTGTGTATATTATCTGTATTAGCCATATTTGTAACATGCAATTGTTTTTTTTTAAGTTTGTATCACTGAAATTGTGAAGTGAAATGTATAATAATGATAATCTTAAAGCGGAATATAACCCTGCATTTCAACTTTGCTCTAAAACATTATTTACAGTATATTATATGCAACCAGCATTTTTTTTTTTTTTTACTAGACCAGCATTGGAAGGGTTACACAGGGCTTTAAAGTTCCTGGAGATTTCTGCAGACGCATCCGCGAAGCTGAAATAGATACATTTTGTTTACATAAATGTATCTAAGTGTTGAATGTGACTCATCTCTCTGACTGAGAAGGAGCTTGGAGGACAGCCAAAGAGTGTGTAACATTTATCAATAGATACATGTAACTAAATAGAATGTATCTATCTGAACTTCTGCATATCTCTCCACGGAACTTTAACCACTTGAGGACCACAGTCTTTCTACCCCTTAAGGACCGGCCACTTTTTTTCCATTCAGACCACTGCAGCTTTCACGGTTTATTGCTCGCTCATACAACCTACCACCTAAATGAATTTTGGCTCCTTTTCTTGTCACTAATAAAGCTTTCTTTTGGTGCTATTTGATTGCTCCTGCAATTTTTACTTTTTATTATATTCATCAAAAAAGACATGAATTTTGGCAAAAAAATGATTTTTTTAACTTTCTGTGCTGACAATTTTCAAATAAAGTAAAATTTCTGTATACATGCAGCGCGAAAAATGTGGACAAACATGTTTTTGATAAAAAAAAACAAAAAACCATTCAGTGTATATTTATTGGTTTGGGTAAAAGTTATAGCGTTTACAAACTATGGTGCAAAAAGTGAATTTTGCCATTTTCGAGCATCTATGACTTTTCTGACCCCCTGTCATGTTTCATGAGGGGCTAGAATTCCAGGATAGTATAAATACCCCCCAAATGACCCCATTTTGGAAAGAAGACATCCCAAAGTATTCACTGAGAGGCATAGTGAGTTCATAGAAGATATTATTTTTTGTCACAAGTAAGCGGAAAATGACACTTTGTGACAAAAAAAAAGAAAAACAAAAAGAATCCATTTCTTCTAACTTGCGACAAAAAAAAATGAAATCTGCCACGGACTCACCATGCCCCTCTCTGAATACCTTGAAGTGTCTACTTTCCAAAATGGGGTCATTTGTGGGGTGTGTTTACTGTCCTCGCATTTTGGGGGGTGCTAATTTGTAAGCACCCCTGTAAAGCCTAAAGGTGCTCATTGGACTTTGGGCCCCTTAGCGCAGTTAGGCTGCAAAAAAGTGCCACACATGTGGTATTGCCGTACTCAAGAGAAGTAGTAGAATGTGTTTTGGGGTGTATTTTTACACATACCCATGCTGGGTGGGAGAAATATCTCTGTAAATGACAATTTTTTCATTTTTTTTACACACAATTGTCCATTTACAGAGTTATTTCTCCCACCCAGCATGGGTATGTGTAAAAATACACCCCAAAACACATTGTACTACTTCTCCCGAGTACGGCGATACCACATGTGTGGCACTTTTTTGCACCCTAACTGCGCTAAAGGGCCCAAAGTCCAATGAGTACCTTTAGGATTTCACAAGTCATTTTGCGGAATTTGATTTCCAGACTACTCCTCACGGTTTAGGGCCCCTAAAATGCCAGGGCAGTATAGGAACCCCACAAATGACCCCATTTTAGAAAGAAGACACCCCAAGGTATTCCGTTAGGAGTATGGTGAGTTCATAGAAGATTTTATTTTTTGTCAAAAGTTAGCGGAAAATTGATTTTTATTGTTTTTTTCACAAAGTGTCATTTTCCACTAACTTGTGACAAAAAATAAAATCTTCTATGAACTCACCATACTCCTAACGGAATACCTTGAGGTGTCTTCTTTCTAAAATGGGGTCATTTGTGGGGTTCCTATACTGCCCTGGCATTTTAGGGGCCCTAAACCGTGAGGAGTAGTCTGGAAATCAAATTCCGCAAAATGACCTGTGAAATCCTAAAGGTACTCATTGGACTTTGGGCCCTTTAGCGCAGTTAGGGTGCAAAAAAGTGCCACACATGTGGTATCGCCGTACTCGGGAGAAGTAGTACAATGTGTTTTGGGGTGTATTTTTACACATACCCATGCTGGGTGGGAGAAATAACTCTGTAAATGGACAATTGTGTGTAAAAAAATCAAAAGATTGTCATTTACAGAGGTATTTCTCCCACCCAGCATGGGTATGTGTAAAAATACACCCCAAAACACATTGTACTACTTCTCCCGAGTATGGCAATACCACATGTGTGGCACTTTTTTGCACCCTAACTGCGCTAAAGGGCCCAAAGTCCAATGAGTACCTTTAGGATTTCACAGGTCATTTTGCGAAATTTGATTTCCAGACTACTCCTCACGGTTTAGGGCCCCTAAAATGCCAGTTCAGTATAGGAACCCCACAAATGACCCCATTTTAGAAAGAAGACACCCCAAGGTATTCCGTTAGGAGTATGGTGAGTTCATAGAAGATTTTATTTTTTGTCACAAGTTAGTGGAAAATGACACTTTGTGAAAAAAACAATAAAAATCAATTTTCCGCTAACTTTTGACAAAAAATAAAATCTTCTATGAACTCACCATACTCCTAACGGAATACCTTTGGGTGTCTTCTTTCTAGAATGGGGTCATTTGTGAGGTTACTATACTGCCCTGGCATTTTAGGGGCCCTAAACCGTGAGGAGTAGTCTTGAAACCAAATGTCGCAAAATGACCTGTGAAATCCTAAAGGTACTCATTGGACTTTGGGCCCCTTAGCGTACTTAGGGTGTAAAAAAGTGCCACACATGTGGTACCGCCGTACTCAGGAGAAGTAGTATAATGTGTTTTGGGGTGTATTTTTACACATACCCATGCTAAGTGGGAGAAATATCTCTGTAAATGACAACTGTTTGATTTGTTTTACACACAATTGACCATTTACATAGAAATTTCTCCCACCCAGCATGGGTATGTGTAAAAATACACCCCAAAACACATTATACTACTTTTCCTGAGTACGGCGGTACCACATGTGTGACACTTTTTTGCAGCCTAGGTGCGCTAAGGGGCCCAACGTCCTATTCACGGGTCATTTTGAGGCATTTGTTTTCTAGACTACTCCTCGCGGTTTAGGGCCCCTAAAATGCCAGGGCAGTATAGGAACCCCACAAGTGACCCCATTTTAGAAAGAAGACACCCCAAGGTATTCCGTTAGGTGTATGGCGAGTTCATAGAAGATTTTATTTTTTGTCACAAGTTAGTGAAAAATGACACTTTGTGAAAAAAACCCAATAAAAATCAATTTCCGCTAACTTTTGACAAAAAATAAAATCTTCTATGAACTCGTCATACACCTAACAGAATACCTTGGGGTGTCTTTTTTTCTAAAATGGGGTCACTTGTGGGGTTCCTATACCGCCCTGGCATTTTACGGGCCCAAAACCGTGAGTAGTCTGGAAACCAAATGTCTCAAAATGACTGTTCAGGGGTATAAGCATCTGCAAATTTTGATGACAGGTGGTCTATGAGGGGGCGAATTTTGTGGAACCGGTCATAAGCAGGGTGGCCTTTTAGATGACAGGTTGTATTGGGCCTGATCTGATGGATAGGAGTGCTAGGGGGGTGACAGGAGGTGATTGATGGGTGTCTCAGGGGGTGGTTAGAGGGGAAAATAGATGCAATCAATGCACTGGGGAGGTGATCGGAAGGGGGTCTGAGGGGGATCTGAGGGTTTGGCCGAGTGATCAGGAGCCCACACGGGGCAAATTAGGGCCTGATCTGATGGGTAGGTGTGCTAGGGGGTGACAGGAGGTGATTGATGGGTGTCTCAAGGTGTGATTAGAGGGGGGAATAGATGCAAGCAATGCACTGGCGAGGTGATCAGGGCTGGGGTCTGAGGGCATTCTGAGGGTGTGGGCGGGTGATTGAGTGCCCTAGGGGCAGATAGGGGTCTAATCTGATAGGTAGCAGTGACAGGGGGTGATTGATGGGTAATTAGTGGGTGTTTAGGGTAGAGAACAGATGTGAACACTGCACTTGGGAGGTGATCGGACGTCGGATCTGCGGGCGATCTATTGGTGTGGGTGGGTGATCAGATTGCCCGCAAGGGGCAGGTTAGGGGCTGATTGATGGGTGGCAGTGACAGGGGTGATTGATGGGTGGCAGTGACAGGGGGTGATTGATGGGTGATTGACAGGTGATTGACAGGTGATCAGTGGGTTATTACAGGGAAGGACAGATGTAAATAATGCCCTGGCGAATTGATAAGGGGGGGTCTGAGGGCAATCTGAGCGTGTAGGCGGGTGATTGGGTGCCCGCAAGGGGCAGATTAGGGTCTGATCTGATGGGTAACAGTGACAGGTGGTGATAGGGGGTGATTGATGGGTAATTAGTGAGTGTTTAGAGGAGAGAATAGATGGAAACACTGCGCTTGGGTGGTGATCTGATGTCGGATCTGCGGGCGATCTAATGGTGTGGGTGGGTGATCAGATTGCCCGCAAGGGGCAGGTTAGGGGCTGATTGATGGGTGGCAGTGACAGGGGGTGATTGATGGGTGATAGGTGATTGGCAGGTGATTGACAGGTGATCAGTGGGTTATTACAGGGAAGAACAGATGTAATTAATGCACTGGCGAATTGATAAGGGGGGGTCAGAGGGCAATCTGAGCGTGTTGGCGGGTGATTGGGTGCCCGCAAGGGGCAGCTTAGGGTCTGATCTGATAGGTAACAGTGACAGGTGGTGATAGGGGGTGATTGATGGGTGATTGATGGGTAATTAGTGGGTGTTTAGAGAAGATAACAGATGTAAACAATACATTTGGGAGGTAATCTGACGGCGGGTTTGCGGGCGATCTAATGGTGTGGGTGGGTGATCAGATTGCCCGCAAGGGGCAGGTTAGGGGCTGATTGATGGGTGGCAGTGACAGGGGGTGATTGATGGGTGATAGGTGATTGGCAGGTGATTGACAGGTGATCAGTGGGTTATTACAGGGAAGAACAGATGTAATTAATGCACTGGCGAATTGATAAGGGGGGGTCAGAGGGCAATCTGAGCGTGTTGGCGGGTGATTGGGTGCCCGCAAGGGGCAGATTAGGGTCTGATCTGATAGGTAAAAGTGACAGGTGGTGATAGGGGGTGATTGATGGGTGATTGATGGGTAATTAGTGGGTGTTTAGAGGAGAGAATAGATGTAAACAATGGATTTGGGAGGTGATCTGATGTCGGATCTGCGGGCGATCTATTGGTGTGGGTGGGTGATCAGATTGCCCGCAAGGGGCAGGTTAGGGGCTGATTGTTGGGTGGCAGTGACAGGGGGTGATTGATGGGTGATTGATGGGTGATTGATGGGTGATTGACGGGTGATTGACAGGTTATCAGGGAAGATAGATGCATACAGTACACAGGGGGGGGGGGGTCTGGGGGGGGGGAGTCTGGGGAGAATCTGAGGGGTGGGGGGGTGATCATGAGGGGGCAGGGGGGGGAAAAAAAAATAGCGTTGACAGATAGTAACAGGGAGTGATTGATGGGTTATTAGGGGGGTGATTGGGTGCAAACAGGGGTCTGGGGGGTGGGCAGGGGGGGTCTGAGGGGTGCTGTGGGCGATCAGTGGGTGGGGGGGGGCAGATCAGTGTGTTTGGGTGCAGACTAGGGTGGCTGCAGCCTGCCCTGGTGGTCCCTCGGACACTGGGACCACCAGGGCAGGAGGCAGCCTGTATAATACACTTTGTATACATTACAAAGTGTATTATACACTTTGTAGCGGCGATCGCGGGGTTAACATCCCGCCGGCGCTTCCGTATGGCCGGCGGGATGTTACGGCGGGTGGGCGGAGCCAGTTGCCGGGGGAAGCGCGCGTCATCAATGACGCGATCGCTCCCCCGGCATGCCTAAAGGACGCGCCGCCTGAAGGCGTATTGCGGTCCTTTAGGCGTCCACTTTGCCGCCGCCCATGGGCTGTGGGCGGTCGGCAAGTGGTTAAACCTTTGTGTTTAACCCTTCCAATGCTGGTCTAGTAAAAAAAAATGCTTTTTGCATATAATATGCTGTAAATAATATTTTAGAGCAAAGTTGAAATGCAGGGTTATATTCCGCTGTAAGAAAGCTAACATAATAGACTATGTGATTTAGCAGATAAGTGACGTATTCTTGTTGCAGGTTATGGCACCTTTTCTGCTTGGTCATGAGCTTGAGAGTAAGAAGGTGGATGCAGCGTTGGCAGAGTTCAATACTACAATGACAAATGTGGAGGATCATTTCCTAAGAGATAAGCCGTTTATAGCTGGGGATAAGATTTCCATAGCTGACCTTGTGGCTATTGTGGAGATAATGCAGGTGAGAGCAGAGGCGTACCTGGGTAATATTGCACCTATGGCAAACGCTGAAAAGAATTAAATACAGTAGCCAAGTGCACCCTTTATACATAGATTAAGTAGCCATGTTCCCCAGATAACAGAATTCATGTTATCTGAGGTTTCAGTGGTGGGGAGGCACAGGGGAAGGCATGTCGGTGCAGCACAGAGGCAGGCATGGCCATGTTCCCCATCACTCAGACCTCAGATCAGTTGGTTAACTGGGAAACATGATTCTGTGGCGCCCAGGTCACGAGCCATGCTGCACCCCTCTAGATACGTCACTGGGTGTATAGTTACAGCATATACAGTGGAGTTTGTCCATACCCAAGTTCCTGTACGTTCCAGCAGAAGCAGCCGTTCCCCCACTAAGGCCCCTTCCTCACTTTTATGCTGCTTGCACTGCATGTGGCCGTGCATCATACATAGGGGTTGATTCAATAAAGCGTGATAATTGTTATCACAGCATTTACCATACGATCTGTCACGCGCGGCACATTGCGTGCGTAAAAGATTACGTTATAAACGAAGGGTTGTGGGCGATCACCCGCTTGTTTCAAACCTTCGTTTATCATCTTTTACGCGCTCAAATCGATGTGCGCGGCATATCGCGTGATATCTGCTGTGATAGCAGTTATCACGCATTAGTGACTCAACCCCATGGTACGCACGGCACTTGCGTTGCTCTATGATGCAATGCAGATCCCATATATTTACTGCGTTTGTGCGATACCACACTGAATTGTAACGCATGCATGGAAACATTAGACATGGCAGTTCTGATGTCCTTATGTGTTGCACACATTTTGCATTGCTGAAAATGTGTCCAGCAACATGCGAATGGGGATGAAGCTTAATGCATGGTTATGCAGTAAACTATTAGAACGGCAATATTACCATTACTACTATAGGCCGGTTACTGAGAGTTAGGTTAATAGTGTAACTTGTGGTAACCTGCTGCTGGTAGTAACGGTAATATTGCTGTGTGCTGTCTGCTCACAGCAATATCACCGCAACTTTGTACCTCACCCCTAGGTCCCGAAATTATAAAAGTTGTCTGCATCACATCTCTAGTGTTTAAATGTGCATTTGTAATGTCTATTCTAGATATATTCTCCTGCGCAAGTTCTCTGGTATTTACAAATGTTTACTGACTTAGGCAATGCAAGGCCAAATAAAGTACATGCAAATGTAAGCAATGGGCGCTCAGTTCGGTTGTCTGCTACCACTGTGTACCTCACCACAACCAAGTATAATGCTATTTACCAATATATATATATATATATATATATATATATATATATATATATATATATATATATATATATATATAGGCCCGCTCAGGGCCGTATTGGGGGTGGAGGGATCGCAGCATGAGGGGAAGTCATGGCCACACATCGGTGGGAAGGGGGGCCCGGTCCCCCCCCCTCCCTCACCTCGGGCTTTCCCCTCTGTGCTCCCCTTCAGCTTTAATAAGTGTGTGTGATGGCAGCGGGCCTTCCTTGCATTTCACCGCAGCTGTTCCTCGCTGTAGTGTCTGACGCTACTTCCTGAGCCGCTTTCTCTGATTGGTGGAAGTCCCCTATTAAGAAATTTATGGTTGGCCAAGAACGGTGTCTGCGTGAATAGGAATCTTTATGCTCGGCGGTACAGAGGAAGTATATCGCTATCTGCACTTCTCCCAATGAGGCCTCAGCGTTTCTGCAGAGTGAGCCTGGCTGGGTGGAGGTTGGAGGGATTCGCCGGGTAGCCAGGCATGGCCAAAGAATGAGGAGTGTGTGCAGTGTCCTCGTAGCATGATCCCAGCCTGTGCTTGCATTAAGGTCATGCATGGAGGATGTCGGCAACAAGAAGGGAGAAGTCTGGTGGGGAGGATGGAGCGAATCCATCTTGGGGCCGTACCTGGCAAGGATAAGGAGAGCATCAGCGAGCTTCTGTAACCCACAGATCACCCGTTTCCTTCCCCCAAAGAGAAGATGTAGGCTGTAAGCAGTGAGAGAGCCTGGCTGGGAGGAGGATGGAGGGACTCCGTGCATGGCGGCTTCCGCACAGTGTGACCGCACTGACCAAGGCACCTGGCCCACCAAGACCTTCCACACAGCCCTAAGGTAAGATAGAGGTGCTGGGTGTCACTTCCAATGTGTGTGATGCGGATTTCTCTCTCTACACTGACATCCCAGCATATCAGTGTAGCATCTCCAGATTAGTGTAGGTGGTTTGTTACAGTAGTTGGGGGGCACTGGGGATTACTGTAGCTGAGGGGTTGTGGGGCTTAATTTAGCTGGGGGGCAATTGGGATTAGTGTAGTTGGGGGTTATTGTAGCTGGGGGGGGGGCAGCAAGGGTTAGTGCAGATTAGATAAAGTAGCTTAGATTCAGACAGCTTTAGGGGGTAAAAGGTGTATAAGAAGCCCCTGTACCATAAATGCACCTAGGTTTAGTTATATTTCTTTTTCCTGATTCTGGTCCTCAACACCTAGGTGCGTCTTATGGTCCAGTGCATCGAGTGTTCCGAAAAATACGGTATATATATGTATGTGTATATATATATATATATATATATATATATATATATATATATATATATACCCCAAAATGTGAAAAGCACACACTGTGAACACTGTTATGTTGCCTAGTACACGCAACAGAATTTTTCTCTCAGATCGACGGGAAATTTTCATCCTTCTGTGATTTCTAACATGTCCAATCTGTTTCCAATCAAGAAAGGGATCGATTTTGTGCAGTACTGATCTCAAAATCAATCCCTTTCTTGATCAGAAGCAGATCAGACATATTGGAAATCATCGAATGACAGGAAATTTTCTATCGATCTGACTAGAAAAATGTATTGTGCGCACCAGACATTGGACTTCCATTGCATTTGCATTCCACTAGTGCCTATATCCCCAAACCTTTTACAGCATTCTTCCAGGCATTATCTTAGTTTGCTTTGCAGCATCTATTTGCCCTGTTGTAGTCTGATAAGAATATACTACTCTGCCACCTTATTGTAACGATCGGTGTAGCAACACAGATGTCTGATTATGTGTGATTTGCAGAATCACCAATAATGCAGGTATAGCTAACAGGATAATGCAATAGTGTATAGTGCTTGGTGCAACAGTAACAGAGTAGAATAACTAGGCCTCACCAGAGGAGCTGGTGGGCACTATTAGAACACAGTATCGGATAGATAGATAGAACCTCACTAGAGGAGCTGGTGGGAACTATTAGAACACAGTAACTGACTAGTTTGGCAGAACCTCACCAGAGGAGCTGGTGGGAACTGTTAGAACACCTCACCAGTGGCAAGGGCCCACTGGTGAGTAGAGAGGTCAGACAGGCTGTGTTCGGCAACTGAGAGACAGATACAGTACAGAATCAGTAAGCAAGAGAGTAGTAAGTGTTCAGGCAGTGTTTCAGCAACTAGATCAGATGGGCAGAGGTACAGAATCAATAAGCAAGAGCAGAGTCAGAGATAGCCAGAGTCATACACAGAGTATCAAATATACAGTAATAACAATAATCCTAGTCTTTTGTGAAATCCCTGGTATCCTCCCAGATCAAAGCACACCGGATACTAGTCTAAGGTCTGAGCGCTAACATGTATGTATTCGCAACCGCAGATCGGTTGCGAGTGAGCAGAGAAGGCTTAAGAAGCAGAGGAGACCTCACAGCCGCGCCCACCAATAATCAACCAATCCAGAGCGGTGTGAGTCCCCTCTGATGTCAGCCGACCAACGGGTTAGCTGACACGCCTCCTCCCAGCATAAAGGGCCTGTCTACGCGCGCGGCCGTGCGATACAGCAACCCTCTGTGTAAATGACAATTCCGTCCTCGGCGTGCTAGACGCCGACGGAACGGAAAACACCCCTGAACAGGGACCCGGGGCGGCTGCGGAGACACCCGACGTGCCAGCAGCCGCAGATGTTACACTTATGCTGGGCATACACGGTTAGATTTGTCTTATCAATCGAGCCGCTGATGGCTCGATTGATAATTTCCGACGCGTCCGATACCCCGCCGGATCAATTCCGCGCTCGATACTGGTGGGCAGAACAAAAGGATAAACAGAAGATAAGAAGCCGCCCGCGGGGATGAGCAGGGACGCGCCGGAATATATCGTGTGGCTCGATTACACGGTACAAACGTACCATGTATTCCCAGCATTAGTGAGGATTTTCCCTTTCCATCTACTGTATCTTTCCCTTCTCACATCCTTGCATTTTGAATAATGTCCTTATATTGTGTAGTTGTTTGGAAGTCGAACCCCTATGCTCAGGAGGATCCGATGAGAAGAATACTTCAGAAAGTTAATCTTTCAAGTAACTACTGTTAGTGTGATTGGAACCCTACCTATGGACACCTCTGGAGAGCTATCCATTTTCACCTGAATTCCCCATTCCCTCGGTCTAGCATCTCTTTCCCTGATGCTGGACCAGACGTGTGTTTGCTATCTTTGGGTATGCAATGTAGAGAGCTTACACATACCCCGTTTAGATGCAATTGTTCCCACGCATTGCGTATGCACATCTCGTGATCTCACACATGGACCTATTTAACTGGTATCCACTGTTGACACGTCTCTAGAGGTGTTCGTAGGCAAGATTAAAAAGCACAATATGTGATTTATAACTTTGTACATCAATTCAGGTGTGCTTTAAAGAAAACCTGAGACAACAAATGTAAAAGATTTGTTACTTACCCAAGGCTTCCTCCAGCCCCCTAAGCACCGCCAAGTCCCTTGCCGTCCTCCCGAGTGCCTCCGTTCTCCTGCTAGCTGTCCCGGTAACCGGCTCAGCTACACCAGTTGGACTCTTCTGCGCATGCGTGGGGGGCGAGAGGGTGTGGATGATGGAGCAATGTTGCTGCCTTAGTTTTATCACTCACTGGCATGCTGAGCACAGCCGATTAGCTGCTGTGAAGAAAGAGAAGGATCTGACTCACGCTCTCCCTGCCAAAATACGGTGATGCCCTAGGTGCCCGTGGAACGCACACAGAAGAGCTACTCCAGCATAAACTGCAGACCTGGCTACACCCCACTGTCACAGGGCTCCAATACTTCCTAAGCAACGGCACACAAGTGGCATAGGCTGATCAAGAGAAGGGGGTGGGGCAGCCTGCAGAAACAGGTGTGCTGAATGCAGTGCAGCAGCTCTGCCACCCTCTGCGTGCATCTCTGTTAGCCCAGTGGGAGGTAGGAGCAGAGCAAAGCGCATTGCCTTTGGACCTACAAACACACCTGTGCTCCAGCCATGTGCCTGCAATGTCTGTGCACAAAAATGTCCCTGCTGTTGATTTGTGATACACTTACATGTCTTTGCAATTTTTTTTAAAAGTGGGTCTACTTTTTAACTGTCAATTTTCTTTTTCTACATTATGATTTCTGTAATGTTACAGGCTGTTGGTGCCGGAGTTGCAGTCTTTGAAAGCAGACCAAAGCTTGCAGCTTGGAAGCAGAGAGTGGTGGAGGCCATTGGGGAGGAGATTTTCAGGGAAGCTCATGAAAAAATACTGAATGTGAAGGATGAACAAAAAAATACAACATTGCCACCAGCAGCTAAGGCACGATTTAAAATCAGATTGGACTTTTGGAGTAACAACTGATAATTATATTGGTTTAGAGCATATGGAAGTTGAAGATCTCTGAATATAAAAAATTTCAGCAACATCATCTGCTAACAGACATTTCTTCCTGTTCTTTGTCATTTATTAAAAATAAAAATCTTTCCTGTGCATTCCCCTATGGGGAAAGAAGGAGATGAAATGCAGTCAGTCCCGTCAAACACTTGGGTGAGCCCATTGATAAAATTGCATTAAAAATGTGAAATTTCATTTACCTGGGCAAAGTGCTAATCCTATACAGAATAGCATCACCTCTTTTCAAGGTTCCGGGGCTGCAGAGGAACTTGTGCTTAGGAAGAAGCACAAGCTCCTCCCACTCAGAGGGCTGATCTTTAGCCATATCCTGGTTAACTGTGACTGTTATTTCGAGGGGGTGAGATATCTTTCTCATTGGTCAACCAGATCATGAGCCAATAAGGAGCTGTCAAGAAAAGGATAAATTGTGATTTACACCACTGATATTTTATTACTAGACACATGGGGCTTGATTCACAAAGCGGTGCAAAGTGTTTGCACGCCAGTGAAAAGCCCCTTATCACGCCTAAACTCACTTTAGGCGTGATAAGAAGAAACTCGTAAGTGCGCGCGCAGCACCCGACGCTTCGCGCGAAGCTCCCATTAAACCCTATGGGACTTTGCGCGCGCTCTCACGCGCGTACGCGCGGTAACTTCGCGCGAAGAGCAGGAAAAAGCGGTGATAACTCAGTGGTGAAAAGGTCATCACGCCTAAAGTCTTTTAGGCGTGATAACTGGGTTATCACCGCTTTGTGAATCGAGCCCATTACATCAAATCCTTGAATTCCAAATTCCATTCGTAATTGGAAGATTTATCCCTACCCCTCCATTTCCGCAATTTTAATCCAACGGATCCTGCGGCACCGGGACTGACGACTGTCCCCACTGCCGAGGGATGAAGCTAACTCACCTTTCCGTCTGGGAGGTGCCCATAATCTTCCTCTTAGATGTCTTGTGACACTTATGTTATCACAAATGGTGCTGGCACCATAGAGACGGGATGCCTAGGAGAAAGAAGATAGGCTATGTATGGGACCTGGAGAGGTGAGTTAACTTTACCCCTCCACTGTGGCCTCACACAAGCCACGCAGGATAGAGAAGGCAGAGACTTCTGCTCACATCACTCCATCACCACAGTGCACTGACGCCAGACTTTGAAATCAACTGAGCAGCTGCTCACCACCAAATTGCAAGTACCTTGTTGCTGACAGTGATTAGTGGACCAACACCCACCAGGGTGTATGTAGACACATACATGATGAGTGACATCCTCTGGAGCCGCACAGTAAAAGCACGCCACTAGTGTGAGTTATTAGAGAATATCCCTGCCAGATACTAGTATCCATTAACAATACAGGGCCGACCAGCTTAAAGGACAACTGAAGTGAGAGAGATATAGAGGCTGCCATATTTATTTCTTTTTAAACATTACCAGTTGCCTGCCAGTCCTGCTGGTCTATTTGGCTGCGACTCACACCAGAAACAAGCATGCAGCTAATTTTTTCAGATTTGACAATAATGTTAGAAACACCAGATCTGCATATGCTAATTCAGGGTCTATGGCTAATAGTATGTGAGAGGCGGAGGATCAGCCGGGCTGCCAGGCAACTGGTATTGCTAAAAAAGAAGTAAATATGGCAGCCTCCATATCCCTCTCTCTTCAGTTGTCCCTTAAAAGAGTTATTTCGTGAAAAAAGTAGGCAGTTAAAAATGTGACAGATGACAGGTTTTGGGCCAGTCCATCTTTTTAAGGGGGATTCTCAGGGCTTTCTTTGTTTTCAACAGCATTTCCTGAACAACAGTTGCAAAATTTAACTGACATAATAGGGTGCAAGTGGTTAGGGAGGCCGGCTGGTATCTTGCTATTTTGGCAGGTAAACTGTTGTTCAGGAAATGCTGTTGAAAACAAAGAAAGCCCTGAGAATCCCCCTTAAAAAGATGGACTGGCCCAAAACCTGTCATCTCTCACATTTTTTAACTGCCTACTTTTTTCGCGAAAGAACCCCTTTAAGCCACAGTGTGGGTGATTGGTTGAGGTAATAGGGACTGTGAGAGGTAGTGGCACAGGCTTTTTGCAGTGGCATTAGTGGGCAATAGCCACGTGAAATAACTCCCTCTAGTCCCTTCCTGGTATAGTGAGCGCTCATTATTAAGATCTGGTTGTTTTTAAATGTATGTGACATGGTTTGAATTGAATTTTGGTACAATATGTGAACTAGCTAAGGCTCCAATAAAAATATGTGCCATATGCTTTAGAGTAGACCACTACAGATGTATATGTATTAGCCGGCTCAAAAAGATGCAGACTGCTATTAGCATTGACTTTATTGGAAAATCAGAGAAAAATGTAACTGGCACATAATTTGGAACGCTGTATATATACAGTATATATATATACTGTATATGTGGGTGTGTTTGAATTGCACATTAAATCTGGACTCACCAATCTGAGTCAAAGTTAAAGCTGGCCATTAACCCTCCTGGGGGTCCATTAGAAAGCGCCAGGGGGCAGCGCAGCAGTTTTTTTTCTTATTTATTTTTTTAAAATCATGAAGCAGCGGCATCCCCCTGCCCGCTTCGATCGCCTCTGGCGATCTTTGATCAGGAAATCCCGTTCAAAGAACGGCCATGGCGACAGGGCGGGATGACGTCACCCACGTCATCGACGTCGTGACGTCAAAGGGTGTCCCGATCCACCCCTCAGCGCTGCCTGGCACTGATTGGCCAGGCAGCGCACGGGGTCTGGGGGGGGGGGGCGGCGCGGCGATCGGCGGCTAATCGGCGGGTAGCGCCGGCAATCGGAATGCACACGCAGCTAGCAAAGTGCTAGCTGCGTGTTGCAAATAACAAATTATGCGAATCGACCCAGCAGGGCCTGAGATATCCTCCTGCGCGGCATAGCCCGAGCTCAGCTTACCGCCAGGAAGGTTAATGGTACAATCCTGCAAGCGATAGATCGTATCCGATTGTCCAGTAATCAATCACAAATGATTAATGTCCGACTTGCCAATTTAACACTGCCTCACAACCAGGGCCGGGCCGAGGCATAGGCTGGAGAGGCTCCAGCCTCATGGCGCACTGTAGGAGGGGGCGCACAATTCATTCAGCTGTCAATTCTAATTGTGTTTGAAGCAGAAAGAAATAAGAAAAGGTGATACATAGCAGTGACTGCAAGCCAGATAACTAGATATTAAGGTGTTGGGGAGGTTGTGGGCCCTGTGGCACCTCTTAGTCAAATAGCAATCAGTGTGTGACGGCTGGGGTGGCAGAGATGGAGGGGCGCACTTTGGTGTCTCAGCCTTGGGTGCTGGAGGACCTTGTCCAGCCTCTGCTCACAACACAATGCTATGTAAGAGTTTATGTAAGAGGGTGCAAAAATGAAATGATAGTTGCTTTTTGTATTTTTGGCAACTTAACGCTGAATTTATGCAAAATGGACTGCAGGAATTGCACTGTAAAAATGTTGTTGTGGCATATCAAATCAAAACATGTAACTAAAAATGGTTGTTGTATACAAAGCCTGCTTGGATTGTTCAACCATACCTGTCTCCAAGACTATCAGAGTGGTAGCGCAAACATGCCTCTTTCACCCATCTGGCCCGCCCTTGCATACTATTACCTCCTTCTCTCAGTTCTCGCACATTCTCGCCTGCGCAAGCCACGCCGTGCTCAGGAGTGAGACCTGACCCACCCTATAAGATGACACCCGGCGTACAAGACGTCCCCAAACTTTAGAGAAGATTTTCCTGGGTTAAAAAATAGTCTTATATGCCAGAAAATACAGGTATTGTTAATAATTTAGGTTTAAGTGAGCAACTGTGGTTTCCCATGTTGCATCACTCCAGAATGTGAAAATCATCTCTTTATACCCTTGGTACAGTCAGGGCCGGATTTACCATACCACACTTTAGGAGCGTGCCTACCGCTGACTGATGATGAAAAGGCAGCTCACTCCCCTCCCCGATCGCCTCCTTCCCTATGCAGAGTCCTGATGAGAGTATAAATGAGAGGTTACTCACCCTGCTCTCTGCATTCCACTGACGAGCTCTCTCTTCAGTCAGGGGCACCTCTAGCTACTTAATACTGAGGCTCCTTTAGCTACCTATTACTTGGGGCCACCTCTAGCAGCTTAATATTGAAGGTACGTCTGGCAACCTAATACTAAGGGGCACCTGTACCTGCCTATGAAGGGCAAGGGAGAAGTGACAGCTGGGACAGTCAGCACACGTTCAGTGTAGTTTGGATGATAGGCTCATGGAGGGTGGGGTCTAAGGTGCCAGGACATCTGTGCCTATATAGGCTCCTGTGAGGTAAATCCGGACCTGGGTACAGCTCCTCTCCCTAAGCTCTCCACTAGCATCTAACTAGCATGAGAGCAGCATAGGAATGAGGAAATCCCTCCTTCTGCCCCTCTATTTATCCAATTGCCTCCTGGACCTTGCAGTGCATCACTGGAGCAAATGATTCCCTCCTGCAGGGCCTCCTACCATAATATGGTGTATTCCTGCCATAATATGGCGTCGTTCAGCCCTCGCATTTGCCCAAGCTCGTTCAGCAAAAATACCACCACATGGCGAACATGAGATAGAGATTGAGAATGTAATTCTCACTCGCTCATCCCTATTCTCGATATGTTCCCTTATACTGATCTCAACCTGAATCCTGACTTTGGTTAGCCTGCAGCTTGACTCAATCCACAGACTTTCTCTTGTTTTGTCTGCCTTGTGACAGCCCCTCCCCTTGGCTAGCCATACAAGCCTACCATAGCCTACCGAAGCAGGAATACTTTAGCAAGCTCATCGGAGCACAAGCTTCCAACCCCCAGCGTCTTTTTGCCACTTTTAACTCCCTCCTGCAGGGCCTCCTACCATAATATGGTGTATTCCTGCCATAATATGGCGTCGTTCAGCCCTCGCATTTGCCCAAGCTCGTTCAGCACAAATACCACCACATGGCGAACATGAGATAGAGATTGAGAATGTAATTCTCACTCGCTCATCCCTATTCTCGATATGTTCCCTGATACTGATCTCAACCTGAATCCTGACTTTGGTTAGCCTGCAGCTTGACTCAATCCACAGACTTTCCCTTGTTTTGTCTGCCTTGTGACAGCCCCTCCCCTTGGCTAGCCATACAAGCCTACCATAGCCTACCGAAGCAGGAATACTTTAGCAAGCTCATCGGAGCACAAGCTTCCAACCCCCAGTGTCTTTTTGCCACTTTCAACTCCCTGCTTAAACCCACCCCCCCACCCTCCGTTTCCTCCCTCTCTGCCACAGATTTAGCCACCCACTTCACCAACAAAATTGTCTCCATCCGCCAGGAAATATCCAATCTCCAATCTTCACCTCCAACCCCCTCCCACCCAACTCCTCCTCCACCCTATCCTCCCCTCACATCCTTCCCCCCTACTACGACCGAGGAAGTCAACCACCTACTGCAGACTTCCCATACCACTACTTCCCCCCTTGACCCCATCCCTTCCGATTTACTCCAGCCTCACTTCACCGAATTGGCCCCAGTCCTCACTACCCTGTTCAACCTCTCCCTATCCACAGGCACCTTCCCCTCAGACTTCAAGCAGGCCACTGTACTACCCCTGCTCAAGAAACCCTCCCTCGACCCTTCGCTACCCTCCAACTACCGTCCTATCTCCCTCCTCCCCTTTGCCTCAAAACTCCTTGAGCGCCTGGTTCACAAACGCCTGACCCAGTACCTCAATGCCAACTCACTGCTAGACCCACTCCAATCTGGATTTCGGCCTGCCCACTCAACAGAAACTGCTCTCACCAAAGTGGTCAACGACCTTGCCTTAGCTAAAGCTGAAGGTAAATACTCCATTCTCCTCCTCCTTGACCTGTCAGCAGCTTTTGACACAGTAGATCATCCCCTACTCCTCCAGTCCCTCCAGTCCTTGGGCATTCACGATCTCGCCCTGTCCTGGCTTTCATCCTACCTCTCCAACCGCTCCTTCACGACCGTCTTCAATGAGTCCTCTTCCACCCCCAACCACCTCTCGGTGGGAGTCCCCCAAGGTTCGGTCCTTGGCCCCCTACTGTTCACCCTATACACATCCTCCATTCGCAAGGTTATCTCCTCCATGGGTTTTAACTATCATCTGTATGCAGATGACACCCAGATCTACCTCCACACCCCTGACATATCCACCACTACCATGGACAAGGTCTCCTCCTGCCTATCAGCCATCTCCTCCTGGATGTCCGCTAGGTTCCTGAAACTAAATCTAGACAAAACTGAATTTATGATCTTCCCACCCCGGCCATCCACGAACCTCCCAGATGTGCAAGTCACTGTTAACACTACCATTCGCCCTACCTCTCAAGCCCGCTGTCTGGGTGTCACCCTGGACTCCGCACTCTCCTTCACTTCCCACATCCAAAACCTCACTAAGTCCTGCAACTTCCACCTTCGTAACATCTGTAAGATTCGCCCGTTCCTGACCTCTGCCACCACCAAACTCCTCATCCATGCCCTCATAATTTCCCGCCTTGACTACTGCAATGCCCTGCTGTCTGGTCTCCCTATGACCCGAACAGCCCCACTGCAGTCCATCATGAATGCGGCAGCCAGAATTATCCACTGCTCCCATCGCTCCACCACGGCGGATCCGCTCCTAGAATCCCTCCACTGGCTTCCTATCCAGTCCAGAATCAGATTCAAGATACTGTGTCTGACCTACAAATCTGTCCACAAAACCTATCCAACCTACATTTCCGATCTTACTCAGAGGTACACACCTAGCCGCTCACTCCACTCTTCCAATGAACTTCGCCTAACCGCCCCCCGAATCACCCAGTCCCATGCACGCCTCCAGGACCTCTCAAGAGCTGCTCCAACACTATGGAACTCCCTACCTCCACCCATTAGGGCAGCCCCCTCCTTCAACATCTTCAAGAAAGCCCTCAAAACTCACCTTTTCACTCTGGCCTACCACCCCTCACAAGTGCTCTAAACCTACAGCTGAACTCTGGTCCCCTACCATTCATGTCCTTACCTCTCCCTCTAGATTGTAAGCCTTTGGGCAGGGTCCTCCTCCTTTTGTGTCCTGCCTGATCTTGCACCTCCATTACTGTGCACCCATGCTATGCATCTGAGTGAACCTAACCTGCCTAATCTCCATGCTCCATCCAGTGACTGACTAAGCATTACCTGGTACTCATACTACGGTGTGTGATCTGGTTTTCTTGTATTCCTGTATTGTCATATTGCTGTATGTCACCCCTAAATATTGTCTGTAACCTAAATTAATGTTCAGCGCTGCGTAATATGTTGGCGCTTTATAAATACAATAAATAATAATAATAATAATAATAGCTTGAAATTTTCTACACTGCAATATCCCCCAATGCTCCATATCTGCAGGGCAATCCCAGGGGCTGCAACCTGTGTCATTCAAATAAGACAAACAACGTTAAACCTACCTTTTTATTTATTTTAAAGAAAATTTAAAAAATGTGGGATTCTAAAAATAGTCATCTTCAGGAGTAGGAGGATAGATACAATTGTTTATCTCATCAGTATTTTCACCTCAGGTTTCCTTTAGTATGAAATGCAAGTGCAGTATTTCTTTCATTCATTTTCCTAAGTAGGACATGCTGGCCTCAGGTGTAAAGTGACTGTATGTTAATAATGCTTACAATGTGATACACAGATATGTGTTATATACACCTACTGACTATTGTAAAACACAAAACTTATATTTTACATGGCCGATAAAAAGCTAGCAGGTTGCTTGACTCATCAAACTAGCTGATGTAGTGAAAGATGATATAACAGAGCTTGCCCTTGATCAATGAAAAATGTATGATCCTTGTTCAACCAACCCTTCTCTCAAAATTGATCAGGGTTCTAGTTTTTAAGTAATTTAAAATTAACAGTTGGCGGAACAACCACATTAAAATGTTTTGAAAAGAAACAAAAAATAGGCTGATGCTCATCTGAGTTTTAGATGCATACAGCACCATGTGCATGTAGTTCTAGTAACTCTGTAACATATGGTAATCAGAATCCACAAAGAACAGTACTTAACCACTTGAGGACCTAGGGCTTTCTACCCCTTAAGGACCGGCCACTTTTTTTCCATTTTTCCATTCAGACCACTGCAGCTTTCACGGTTTATTGCTCGCTCATACAACCTACCACCTAAATGAATTTTGGCTCCTTTTCTTCTCACTAATAAAGCTTTCTTTTGGTGCTATTTGATTGCTCCTGCGATTTTTACTTTTTATTATATTCAGCAAAAAAGACATGAATTTTGGCAAAAAAATGATTTTTTTAACTTTCTGTGCTGACAGTTTTCAAATAAAGTAAAATTTCTGTATACATGCAGCGCGAAAAATGTGGACAAACATGTTTTGGATAAAAAAAAACCCATTCAGCGTATATTTATTGGTTTGGGTAAAAGTTATAGCGTTTACAAACTATGGTGCAAAAAGTGAATTTTCCCATTTTCAAGCATCTATGACTTTTCTGACCCCCTGTCATGTTTCATGAGGGGCTAGAATTCCAGGATAGTATAAATACCCCCCAAATGACCCCATTTTGGAAAGAAGACATCCCAAAGTATTCACTGAGAGGCATAGTGAGTTCATAGAAGATATTATTTTTTGTCACAAGTAAGTGGAAAATGACACTTTGTTAAAAAAAAAAAAAAGTTTCCATTTCTTCTAACTTGCGACAAAAAAAAAATGAAATCTGCCACGGACTCACCATGCCCCTCTCTGAATACCTTGAAGGGTCTACTTTCCAAAATGGGGTCATTTGTGGAGTGTGTTTACTGTCCTGACATTTTGGGGGGTGCTAAATTGTAAGCACCCCTGTAAAGCCTAAAGGTGCTCATTGGACTTTGGACCCCTTAGCGCAGTTAGGCTGCAAAAAAGTGCCACACATGTGGTATTGCCGTACTCAGGAGAAGTAGTATAATGTGTTTTGGGGTGTATTTTTACACATACCCATGCTGGGTGGGAGAAATATCTCTGTAAATGACAATTTTTTAATTTTTTTTACACACAATTGTCCATTTACAGAGTTATTTCTCCCACCCAGCACGGGTATGTGTAAAAATACACCCCAAAACACATTATACTACTTCTCCCGAGTACGGCGGTACCACATGTGTGGCACTTTTTTACACCCCAAGTACGCTAAGGGGCCCAAAGTCCAAGGAGTACCTTTAGGATTTCACAGGTCATTTTGCGACATTTGGTTTCAAGACTACTCCTCACGGTTTAGGGCCCCTAAAATGCCAGGACAGTATAGGAACCCCACAAATGACCCCATTTTAGAAAGAAGACACCCCAAGGTATTCCGTTAGTAGCATAGCGAGTTCATAGAAGATTTTATTTTTTGTCAAAAGTTAGCGGAAAATTGATTTTTATTGTTTTTTTCACAAAGTGTCATTTTCCACTAACTTTTGACAAAAAATAAAATCTTCTATGAACTCGCTATGCTACTAACGGAATACCTTGGGGTGTCTTCTTTCTAAAATGGGGTCATTTGTGGGGTTCCTATACTGCCCTGGCATTTTAGGGGCCCTAAACCGTGAGGAGTAGTCTGGAAATCAAATTCCGCAAAATGACCTGTGAAAGCCTAAAGGTGCTCATTGGACTTTGGGCCCTTTAGCGCAGTTAGGGTGCAAAAAAGTGCCACACATGTGGTATCGCCGTACTCGGGAGAAGTAGTACAATGTGTTTTGGGGTGTATTTTTACACATACCCATGCTGGGTGGGAGAAATACCTCTGTAAATGACAATCTTTTGATTTTTTTACACACAATTGTCCATTTACAGAGATATTTCTCCCACCCAGCATGGGTATGTGTAAAAATTCACCCCAAAACACATTGTACTACTTCTCCCGAGTACGGTGATACCACATGTGTGGCACTTTTTTGCACCCTAACTGCGCTAAAGGGCCCAAAGTCCAATGAGCACCTTTAGGCTTTCACAGGTCATTTTGCGGAATTTGATTTCCAGACTACTCCTCACGGTTTAGGGCCCCTAAAATGCCAGGGCAGTATAGGAACCCCACAAATGACCCCATTTTACAAAGAGGACACCCCAAGGTATTCCGTTAGTAGCATAGCGAGTTCATAGAAGATTTTATTTTTTGTCAAAAGTTAGCGGAAAATTGATTTTTATTGTTTTTTTCACAAAGTGTCATTTTCCACTAACTTTTGACAAAAAATAAAATCTTCTATGAACTCGCTATGCTACTAACGGAATACCTTGGGGTGTCTTCTTTCTAAAATGGGGTCATTTGTGGGGTTCCTATACTGCCCTGGCATTTTAGGGGCCCTAAACCGTGAGGAGTAGTCTGGAAATCAAATTCCGCAAAATGACCTGTGAAAGCCTAAAGGTGCTCATTGGACTTTGGGCCCTTTAGCGCAGTTAGGGTGCAAAAAAGTGCCACACATGTGGTATCGCCGTACTCGGGAGAAGTAGTACAATGTGTTTTGGGGTGTATTTTTACACATACCCATGCTGGGTGGGAGAAATAACTCTGTAAATGGACAATTGTGTGTAAAAAAATCAAAAGATTGTCATTTACAGAGGTATTTCTCCCACCCAGCATGGGTATGTGTAAAAATACACCCCAAAACACATTGTACTACTTCTCCCGAGTACGGCGATACCACATGTGTGGCACTTTTTTGCACCCTAACTGCTCTAAGGGGCCCAGAGTCCAATGAGTACCTTTAGGCTTTACAGGGGTGCTCACAATTTAGCACCCCGCCCACTTGCCAGGACAGTTAACAAACCCCACAAATGACCCCATTTTGGAAAGAATACACAACAAGGTATTCCATGAGGGTAATGGTGAGGTCATTGAAAATTTTATTTTTTGTCACAAGTAAACGGAAAATGACACTTTGTTAAAAAAAAAAATAAAAAAAAAATTCTGCTAACTTGTGACAAAAACTAAAATCTTTTATGAACTCACCGTGCACCTCACATAATACTTTAGGGTGTCCTCTTTCCAAAATGGGGTCATTTGTGCATTTGTGGAGTCTGTCCTGGCATTTTAGGGTCTCTGCAATCATTACATGTATGGCCAGTATTAGGAGTTTCTGCTATACTCCTTATATTGGGTATACAAGTAATGCACTCTGGGCTGAAAGGAAAAATGAACGGCAAACATACCTTGCTCCACATCAATGGCAGTGATAACCTCAGGAGAGAGACACCCTGTGCCACCCTGCACTCAGGGTGAGCCACCAACTTATGTGACTGGGCCTCAGAACTTTAGTATACAGCATTATGCCTGTAGGATACAGCAATATGCCTGCCAATAGAGATGACTCTGTGTGGCATTAAAGCATCATCATAGGCCCAAATCACATATAAACCGGGGGTGTCCACACTCAAGGGAAATTCAAACATGCCGTCTTATATCGCCAACCCAGGACAGATCAGCAATATCAAGCATGGAAACCGATCCTTCTTCCCACTTTTATGCTTACCCGTTTTTTTGGTTTTCAAGCTCACCTCTCCTCCACCTGGGACATTGTGCGAAAGACCAGCGAGTGTGTGCCTACTCCTGTGTCTGGAGTTCCCTAGGTTCTAATAGTGTACCTGCTCGTGGTACCTCTCAAAGCACTCCCCTATGCATAGGCCAAGCTGGTCAGGACAGCGGGGACAATAAAAACTGGTGTCATTCCTTCTTCCAGTCCTGCTGCAGACACGACAACGTTTTCTTCGGATGCGTTGACCTGGGGCACACGGAATCTGATAGGCGTAATGCCTACCATGCAGTCGGCTAGTTGCATCTGGGGGGGGGGGGGGGGGGCCTGGCACCTCCTGGATACAGGATGTCCAGAATGATCTGTTCCTGAAATTGGAGGAAAGATCCAGTTCTCCCAGCCTTACTGTAGAGAACAAAGCTGTTGTAAACTGCCAATTGAATCAGATAAAAAGACACTTTCTTATACCAGCGTCTTGTTTTCCGGGTAACTAAATAGGGCGCTAACCTCTGGTCATTGAAGTCCACCCCTCCCATGTTGACATTATATTCGTGGACGACAAGGGGCTTTTCAATGACCTTAGTTGCCCGTTGAATTTGGACTGTCGTGTCTGTGTGAATGGTGGACAGAAAGTAAACGTCCCTCTTGTCCCTCCATTTCACCGCGAGCAGGTCTTCAGTACGCAAGGCGGCCCTCTGCCCCCGTTGAAGTCTGGTGTTAATGAGCCGTTGGGGGAAGCCCTGGCGACTAGGCCGCGCAGTGCCACAGCATCGGATTCCTTCTAACTTTAAGTGCTGAAAGAGGGCCACACTTGTGTAATAATTGTCCACAAAAAGATGGTACCCCTTCCGGAACAAGGGTAACACCAAGTCCCACACAACCTTTCCACTGCTCCCCAGGTAGTCAGGGCATCCGACCGGCTCCAATTTTGAGTCTTTTCCCTCATAGACCCTAAAACGACATGTATAGCCTGTGGCCCTTTCACAGAGCTTATACAGTTTCACCCCATACCGGGCGCGCTTGCTTGGGATGTACTGTTTGATGCCAAGGCGCCCGGTAAAGCGTAAGAGGGACTCGTCTACGCAGATGTTCTGTTCAGGGATATAAGCATCTGCAAATGTTGAGGACAGGTGGTCTATGAGGGGCCGAATTTTGTGGAGCCGGTCATAAGCAGGGTCTCCCCTTTCATGACAGGTTTCGTCGTCGTTGAAGTGCAGGAAGCGCAGGATGGACTCAAATCGTGTCCTGGACATGGCAGCAGGGTACAAGGGAACATGATGTACTGGGTTCGTAGACCAATACGACCGCAATACATTTTGTTTCATTAGTCCCAAGTGAAGGATAAGGGCCAAAAAGATTTTAATGTCGGAAACTTGGACTGGTTTCCACCCGAAAGGCTGGGCATACATGCTCTCCGGGTGCTCGGTGATGAATTGTGTGGCTTTACGGTTGGTCTCAACCACAATTAAGTCCAAGAGAACCTGGGTGATGAACAGCTGCAAAAATTCTAGGGCCGTTCCTAGATGAGCTGTCGCCACCTGGACTCCAGACTGGGCGGTGAAAGGGGGCACTACGGGTGCGGCGGAATCAGGGGATTGCCAATCTGGTTGTGCCAGCACCTCTGGGAGTCTATGGGTACTACGGGCCCGTCTTCTTCTTGGTGGCTGCGACGGGGGTACTACTGCACTTGCCACCGTACCAGTTTCAACTTCCATGCTGACGCTCACCACTTCGCCAGGGTCTACGGAAGCACTGGCACTAAGTCCAGGAGATGCTGCGCTGCTGGTGCCTGCCTCACCAAGAAAACTATCAACAGCGCTAGCACCACCCTGCTGCCCTTGAGGCGGATCCTGCGCCACCTGCGGTCTAACGACTTGGGGTCTGGTACGCCTGGCTCTAGCCGGGACCATAGCCTCGTCATCACTATCGGTCAGGGAACCACTGCTTTCTACAGGTTCAAATTCGGACCCGGAAGATTCGACGGATGATTCTTCCCAAAATAACTCATCCGACTGGTCCATGTACCTGTATACCTCGTCATCGGAAAGCCCCCTTCTTGCCATTTTGGATTGCTAAATTTATGGGGTTTTCCTCCGAGACTACCCAGAAAAAAAGAGCACCTACCTAGCAAAAAGGGAGTATTTGAGAGGTATTGGGGTTGGTGGGAAGTGGGGTCTCAGAGGCAATCAAACAATCACGGGACAATCAAATACAATTACAGCACAATCGACTCCAATCACAGCACAATCAAATCTGATGCACTCGGAAGGTGATGGGGGGAGGGTGGGATTTTGTGTGGCGGGAAGTGGGGTCTCAGGCAATCAAACAATCACGGGGCAATCGAAGCCGATCACGGGACAATCAAATACAATTACAGCACAATCGAATCCAATCACAGCCCAATCAAATCTGATGCACTCGGAAGGTGATGGGGGGAGGGTGGGATTGGGTGTGGCGGGAAGTGGGGTCTCAGGCAATCAAACAATCACGGGGCAATCGAAGTCGATCACGGGACAATCAAATACAATTACAGCACAATCGACTCCAATCACAGCACAAGCAAATCTGATGCACTCGGAAGGTGGTGGTTGGAGGTGGTGGGGGGGGGGGGGGAGGGTGGGGTTGGGTGTGGTGGGGGGAGGGTGGGGTTGGGTGTGGTGGGAAGTGGGGTCTCAGGCAATCAAACAATCACGGGACAATCGAAGCAGATCACGGGACAATCAAATACAATTACAGCACAATCGACTCCAATCACAGCACAATCAAATCTGATGCACTCGGAAGGTGATGGGGGGAGGGTGGGATTGGGTGTGGCGGGAAGTGGGGTCTCAGGCAATCAAACAATCACGGGGCAATCGAAGCCGATCACGGGACAATCAAATACAATTACAGCACAATCGAATCCAATCACAGCCCAATCAAATCTGATGCACTCGGAAGGTGATGGGGGGAGGGTGGGATTGGGTGTGGCGGGAAGTGGGGTCTCAGGCAATCAAACAATCACGGGGCAATCGAAGTCGATCACGGGACAATCAAATACAATTACAGCACAATCGACTCCAATCACAGCACAAGCAAATCTGATGCACTCGGAAGGTGGTGGTTGGAGGTGGTGGTTGGAGGTGGTAGGGGGGAGGGTGGGGTTGGGTGTGGTGGGGGGTAGGGTGGGGTTGGGTGTGGTGGGAAGTGGGGTTTCAGGCAATCAAACAATCACGGGACAATCGAAGCAGATCACGGGACAATCAAATACAATCGCAGCACAATCAAATACAAGCGCAGCACAATCGAATACAAGCGCAGCACAGTCAAATACAATGCACTTGGACGGTGATTAGGGGGGGGGGGGGTCTGAGGGCAATTTGAGGGGGTGGGGGGTTGATCAGGAGCCTGCACGGGGCAGACTGAGTCCTGATCTGATGAGAGGCAGACACGGGGGTTACTGATCAAAGATCAGTTAGTGATTGCTGGGGAGGACAGATGTAAACAAAGAGCAGGGGATGTAATCACAAGGGGGGTATGAGGACAATCGAGGGCCTGGGCAGGTGATCGGTTACCCCCGCGGGGCAGTTAGGGTCTGCTCTGATGGGTGGGGGTGCCGAGGGGTGATGGACAGGTGATAGACAGGTGATCAGAGGGGGATCAGAGGGGGATCAGAGGGTAAGGTAGCTGTATACAGATGTATACAGTATACAGGGGGGTAGTCTGGGATGGGGTCTGGGGGTGATCTAAAGGTAGGGGGGGGGGATCAGGGGTGACTAGGAGGCAGTTAGGGACCTAAACTAAGGGGCAGCGTCGCTAGTTAGTGGCAGGTGGGGGGGGTGGGGGTTTTGTAGGGGTGCAAGGGTGCTGGGCAGGGGTCTGCTGGGGTGATCAGGGGGGGTATGAGGCCTGGGGTGAGTGATCAGGGACGCTGAGGGCAAAAAAAGCACTGTGTATTGAATACTCACAAGTGGTTCCTCCTCGCTGGTGGTCTCTGCAACAATGAGACCACGAGGCGAGGAGGAAACACGTATAAGGCACTTTGTTTACCTAACAAAGTGCCTTATACTTTCTTATTGGCTGATCATGCGGATTCCTCCGCTCGCCGGCGCTGCTAAGTGGCCGGCGAGCAGAGGCAAAGTGCCGGGCTTCCGACTCCCGGCGGAGGATCGCGTCACGGATGACGCGATCGCTCCGCCCATGCCCATACAAGGACCGCCGCATTTTGTCAATACGGCGGTCCTTGCGGCGTCAGCTTCCCGGCCGCCATTTGTCTATACGGCGGTCGGGAAGCAGTTAAAGAGACTCTGAAGCGAGAATAATTCTCGCTTCAGAGCTCATGGTTAGCAGGGGCACGTGTGCCCCTGCTAAACCGCCGCTATAGCGCCGCTAAACGGGGGTCCCTTCACCCCCAAACCCCCCACTGCGACACTTGGTCGCAGACTTGGTCGCTCCTGGAGGCAGGGCTAACGGCTGCAGTCCTGCCTCCAGTCGCGTCTATCAGCGGCGCATCGCCGCCTCTCCCCCGCCCCTCTCGGTGAAGGAAGACTGAGAGGGGCGGGGGAGAGGCGGAGATACACGCTGACAGACGCGCGTGGGGCAGGGCTGCGGCAGTTAGCCCTGCCCCAACCAGGAAGAGATCCCCGGTTGCTCGGAGGGGATTTGTGAGGTGAGGGACCCCCGTTAAGCCGTGGGATAGCGGCGGTTTAGCAGGGGCACACGTGCCCCTGCTATCTATGAACTCTGAAGCAAGATTTATTCTTGCTTCAGACTCTCTTTAAAGCTCCAACTATTGTTGATTTATAAAGCACCAACATATTCTGTGGTGCTGTACAAAGTAAGAAAGAAACATGGGGTACAAAACAATACAGACAATGATATACACCAATATACAAAATACAGAATTGGTAATTACAGTGACAAAAGTAACATGATGAATAAAATGTATAACAAATTGCAAGACACAAGATGAATAACACATTCCAAGACACAAAAGGGAGAGAGAGCCCTATGCTAAGGTCTGGTGTCATCTGCAGGGCTGGACATAACGTTAAAAAATGAAATGGTGATCTCTGCACTACACTAAGTTAATGAGTAAAATCCAAGCCCCAATTATACACCCAAGATTAGTTAACATAAGGCAGCATGTCCAGTTTCTCAAACTACAGATCTGGATGAGAAGTAAAGGGGCGGGTTGCTAGTGGTGAAGGGGGCTGGTCTCTACAGAAAGCAAGGGGCTCTGCGCCTCCATGTTCACTGCACAGGCTAGCTGTAATTAGTAGCAGAACTCTACAGACATTCACCATGCCTGATCTCACGCTCTATGTGGATTTGTTATCCCAGCCAGCCCGCTCTGTGTACATTTTCGCTAAGGCTAACAATATTCCCTTCAACCACCACGAGATGTGGCTATTTAAAGGTGAGTCAGAAAGAATTCATGTGAGCTCTGCTTTGTGTAAATACAGATCTGACCCACCAGCTGTGTTGTTACGTAAGGAGACTGTGGTATAGCGATATTCTCCATTCATAAGGGTATGATGTCTCTGGTACGTGCACAATCATAACAGACCCCCCCCCCGGTTATACTCTTATGTAAGAAACTAAGTTGTAGCAATATCCCCCCTTCTAGTGAAAAACTGAATCCTAATCCTATATGTAGCTTCTCTGTATAGGACATTATATTCCTTACTGCATTATATTTCATTTCCATTACATAGCCAAAACTATGTGGTCATTGATACAGCTGGCATCCATAACTAATACAGGTCCCCTTACGTTAAACACACCAGGCAAGACTCTAGAGTTTCCCTCTGGATCATACATGTCAAACTCCAGCTCACAGGCTAAATCTGGCCCGCAGAGCCATTACATTTGGCCCTCAAGTTGTTTCCCCACTTTGCATTATGTTGGCCCACTTTAGACCACCAGGGAAGCTATAATGGAGGTGATGCCCTAGAACACCAGGTAAGCCATATGGCGGAGGTAGGGGTAAAGCACTGAACACTAGGGAACTGTATAGGGGAGGCAGAAGCTCTAGACACCAGGGAACTGTATAGGGCAGGCAGAAGCACTAGACACCAGGGCAATATATAAAAGTTGAAGGGGGGCCATAAGACACCTGGGAACTTGATATGGGAGGAAGGTGGCCAGTAGACATTGAAGTTGGCCCGCGACTAGGTCCCAGTGTACAATTTTGTTCCACTTTGTCTTTGAGTTTGACACCCCTGCTCTAGATGAAGATCCAGAAAGCAGAAACCATTCTTCAAGTAGAGAGGTCACCCCGATTCCATTAAGCAATAAATACAGGATGTGCATGAACTTTAAAGGGCTTCTATGAGCATGGATTTCCCCAGACACACATCCGACACACACATTTAGCTGGCTTTCTCCAGCTAGGATAGGAGCAATTTAAAAAAAATGTATGTCTGTCATAACTTCAGAAGGGTAAGGTTTCTGAATACATGGTTAGACCAGGTGAATTCTGAAGTTCCAATATCAAACAGTCCAAACAGCAGGCCTGCAGAGGCTTCATAAAGATGTGGAGTTTAATTATTAATTATTATTATTATTAATTCACATAGTTAAAGGTTTTAATAATGTCAGTAACTGTCAATTGGGAGCTCACAATCTAATTCATATTATAGTCCTACAATAAGGCCAAATTTTGGGGGGAACCATTTAACTTATTCTCGTTTTTTTTGTTTAGTTTTTTTTTGAGGTGTGGTAGGAATCCCAGGCAGACATGATTTTGAACCAGGCACCATACTGCTGCAAGGCAAGAATGCTATCCATTATGCCACCTTGCCATGTTTAGTATCGGTGTAAATACTGTAGAAGAACTCAACCTATGTGGATGTCAATATCAGATTTAGCTGGAGAAATATGATACAAATGTAATCTTGGGCTGGTGCACACCATGAGCACTTCTGAGCACTTTTAAAAATGCTAGCGCTTTGAAAAGCGCTTGGCTAATGTGTTTGAATGGAATCGATCACACTAGAGCGATGTAATTTTCTCCCAAATGGAAACGCGGGTCCTGCAGCATCTCTGCGCTTTTTTTGAGGCGGCTCAGCCTCAATAAGTATAGGAAAGTGGAAAATCGTTCAGAAAAGCGATAGAACAGAGCGATTTTCCAAGTGTTTTTGTTACAGAAGCTGTTCAGTTCCAGCTCTACTGTAACAAAAACTCTACACCAAAACGCTCCAAAAATCGCTGGGCACGATTAGAAAATCGCTAGGCGCATGCCTAGAATCGCTGTGAAAAATCACTTCAAAAAGCGCTGAGCTTTTGCAATTACGCTAGCGCTTTTTGATGTGCACTGGTTCTGAGAGTTAAGAAATGGCATAAAGAAGAGGCCCATTCTTTTCTAGTTTCACCCCTAACGATTTGAACATTTTATAAAGCTGTGTAAGTTGTGTAAATGTTGCTGTACGTGTCAATTGTGCTGTCAAGTGTTGCGGCAGAGTTCCCCAACTGGAGTCTTACAACAACAGACTAGTTGCAGCAGCTACCATTGTAAGCCTAAGGATTGGATTAGACCAACAGAAACCTAAGTATTCTTTTCTGTGTTTTTTTCTGGGCCATATGATTGATTTGTTAGCATTTGTTTGATGTTCCTGTAGTCTCCATTGCACCATTTTTCCTTTTCTTTTAAAAAAAATAATTGCATAGCGTCAATGCTCTTCTCAAGTTCTCAGCCAGGTTCATAGACTGAAGTCCTGAAAACTGAAAATCTATGTGCAGGGTGGATCTGAGGCAGCTTTGTCACAGGAGTTTTTTTTTCATGGTTATGAATTAACAGATTTAACCCCCTTGGCGGTATGAAAAATACCGCCAGGAGGCAGCGCAGCAGTTTTTTTTAATTTTTTTTTTTTAAATCATGTAGCGAGCCCAGGGCTCGCTACATGATAGCCGCTGCTCAGCGGCATCCCCCCGCCCGCTTCGATCGCCTTCGGCGATCTCCGATCAGGAAATCCCGTTCAAAGAACGGGATTTCCTGGAGGGCTTCCTCCGTCGCCATGGCGACAGGGCGGGATGACATCACCGACGTCAGCGGCGTCGAGACGTCATTGGGACTCCGGATGCAACCCTCGGCGCTGCCTGGCACTGATTGGCCAGGCAGCGCACGGGGTCTGGGGGGGGGGCCGCGCGCCGCACCGGATAGCGGCGATCGGGCGCGCGGCGGCGATCGGAGTGCTGGCGCAGCTAGTAAAGTGCTAGCTGCGTCCAGCAAAAAAAAAAAATTATTTAAATCGGCCCAGCAGGGCCTGAGCGGCACCCTCCGGCGGCTTACCCCGTGTCACACACGGGGTTACCACTAAGGAGGTTAACAGCTATATATGAATTTAACAGCTAAAGTCATGCAATCTTCTCAAAATATTTACTTCCAGTTGAAAGTTATGTTGAAAGGTCCACTGACTTGTGTCTGGCATGGGATGCCACAATTTAATTTAACCAACCCATCTGATTTCTGCCTTCCT
Source organism: Hyperolius riggenbachi (assembly GCF_040937935.1). Classification (NCBI taxonomy): domain Eukaryota; kingdom Metazoa; phylum Chordata; class Amphibia; order Anura; family Hyperoliidae; genus Hyperolius; species Hyperolius riggenbachi. The sequence goes on along the minus strand of NC_090646.1, from coordinate 488,699,435 downwards.
AGATCTGACATCAGTTATGTTACTGTGAAAATGTCTAGAAAGCACAATAACTCAACCAGAAAGCACCAGGACCTACACACACAGAACCGTAGCACGTGCTGAAGCATGTAGAACATACTGAGGAATCCTGTGTTCTGAACTGCAGCACTCACCACCAAGTTCTAAACAGCTGGGTGCAGCCTCCCTCAGCCACAACAATTGTTCGCTGTGAGCTTCATGTGCTGAAGCACTGCGGCTGTGCAGCTGCATACCCTGTAGTAAATCCTTGCATTCCTGCTCCAGAATATAGAGCAGGGGTGTAAACTCAAATACAAAGTGGCCCGAAATTGAGCTCTGGGACTAAGTCACGGGCTAACCTCAATGTCTAGTGGCCACCTTTCTCCCTTATAAAGATCCCTGGTGCCTAATAGCCCCCCTCCATCCCCTATACAGTTCCCTAATGTTTAGTGGTCCTCCCTCCCTCATCTATACAATTCCCTCATGTTTGGTGGTCCTCCCTCCCCATACAGTTCCCTGGTGTTTAGTGGCTCCCATCCCTCTCCTATACAGTTCCCTGGTATCTATTGCTGTCCCCCTCCCTATATGGCTTTCCTGTTGATCTAGAGCTTACCCTCCATTATGACTTCCCTGGTGGTCTAGAGTGGGTCAAACATAATGCAAAGTGGGGAAACCACCTGAGGGCCAAATCTGATGGCTCAGAGGGCCAGATTTGGCCCACAGGCCAGAGTTTGACATGTATGATCTAGAGGATTACCTTCCCATAGGCAGCTGTTATAGCAGCAAAGTAAAGCTATGCAGATCCCTATCTATTTAAACTAGGATGATAGCATTTGCTGGTTAAAAAGTGAATTGGGTTGACAATTACTGTTTTTTACTTCAACAATGTTTTTTTTTTTGGGGGGGGGGGGGGGAATTTGGTTAATCACTTAAGCTAAATGGACATACCTCCTACACCCAAAAAGGTGGTCACTCACGGCGCCTGGACGATTTGCACAATCCAAAATCTTACAGTATGCTTTTCAATGGCAACGAGCGAGTTCATTTTCCGTCCGCCATATGCGTGAAACTGATTTCCTGGTGCATGTAATTGCAAGGTGTGTAACAATTCCATAAACTGCTAGCAGGTGTCAGCAGTCTATGGTAGAGGACGCACGCTTGACAATGCAAAGAAAGCAAAAAATTGTCCACAGGAAAGACAATTTTGTCAGGTTATTTGTACGGAATGTTTTTTACTTAGAGTTCTATGTACAGAGAGAGGTACTATTTGCTTGGCAGTTGGAAAAAGCTGTTATTTCCCATAATGCAACAAGGTTCACAGACAGAAAACTGTCAGGACCATGGTCATGACATCACACTGTGGGAGGGATTTCACCACAATATCAGCAATACAGACCCCCTTGATGATCTATCTGAGAAACAGTAAAGATTTCTTGTGGTAAAAGGGAGTATCAGCTACTTATTGGAATGAAGTTCAATCCTTGGTTTCTCTTCAAGGCACCTGTTCTTCCAACTTGAACAGGTGAGAGAGAAAAAACTTAGACAAGGTGGCCAGTGAATCCACTCACTCTTCCCTAGCCAATTCTAGGACCATGTCCAACATAATACACAACCAACCGCACAACATGACCAACCGCACAACAAGTTGTTTACACGACAAGTACATACACATACACCAACCAACTGAACAACCAACTCACTTAAATACTAAAGGCTCATACACACATCCAACATGCACACAACCACATGACCAACATGACAAACCACATGACCAACATGACAAACCACACAACCTGACGTATCACATGACCTGTACGTACACACATCTAGACAGCTAAACAACCAACTGAACATACGGCGCACGCAAGAGGACTTACGGACTACACGTTCAAAACAAGTACAAGTCTTTCAAACAATTTGTACACAGGCACCAACTACGCACCAACTACATGATATCAGACCAACAGTTGGATTGGGCAAATGGCCTGTTATCAGTTGCTCATCAAGTTGTTTGCATGCATACACATGCGTGATTATCGTCCAACAGACTAAAGTCAGATGATAATCAAGCTGCATGTTGGTCTCTGTGTACTTAACGTGCAAGCTAAACCACAAACTGCACAACATGTCTGCATTCAAAAACAGCAAAGTTGTTCAAAAGACTTGTACTGTACACACTATCCAACCTGCATGATAGTTGGTCAGATTGATCCTCCGGTTGGCTCTGGCAAACAACCTGTTTTATCAGAAGAAAATGTATGCGTGCTCAACATCAAGCTTAACCCTTTCAAGTCTGGCTGTGCAAATCTGGCTAAAATAGCTTACCATGAGACATGCTCACGCAGAAATGCATCTGCTTTTGCATGCCAAATAACCTGTTATCAGTTGGTCGTCTGGTTGTTTGCCAGCCGTACACACAGGGCCGGCCCTAGACTTTTTGCCGCCTGAGGCAAAATTAGAAAAAATCGCCGCCCCCCCAGCCATGGGGGGGGGGGGGGGCGCAGAGCTGGAGGGGTAGCGGGTAGAAAGGGGGTATTGGGCGTCCCCCGATCTGCGCTCCCCTCCAGCGTTAAGTACAAGCCTGCATATGATGAAGAGGCAACGGGCGGGGGAATTACTCACCTCTTCCGCGTTCCATCGCGTGCTCCACTGACGTCACTTCCTGCAACGCCGCCCACTGCATTGTAAGTGGACGGCCTTGCAGGAAGTGACGTCAGTGGAGCGCACGATGGAACGCGGAAGAGGTGAGTGATTCCCCCGCCCGTTGCCTCTTCATCATATGCAGGCTTGTACTTAACGCTGGAGGGGAGCGCAGATCGGGGGACCCAGGCGAGGGAGGGGGGGTCCGACCCCCCTCCCCGCCGCTAAGCCCAATACCCCCTTTCTGCCCGCTACCCCTCCAGCTCGGCGGGCGGCCCCCAGCGCATGGACAGGCGGGTGCCGCCCCCCCAGATCTGCCGCCTGAGGCAAATGTTTCACCCCGCCTCATGAGCGGGGCGGCCCTGCGTACACACACCCAACTATCTTCTAACAAACCACGTTTGGAAGATAGTTGGGCAGATTGTTGGGCCGTGTGTATGACACCTGCCTGCATATTGTTTACATTCATTTCCCAATCACTAGCTGTGTGTACACCATGTACAGCAGTATTGTGCATGCTCTCTCCTTTCTTTTTTTTATTTCAATAATCTTTATTACATTTTCCAAAAGCGAGTGTGATACATATGATAATATACATCAAACAAGGATATCAGAGATAACAACAGTGTGTTATGCAAATTTTTTATAAAAACTTTGAAGACCCCACTCATAATACCTGTGAGAGTAGCTAATACTCGGGTCTGAACTTCTAAATATGAACCAGATGTTTGAGCAACTTTCCCAAACACCTTTTACATCCTACCTAACGACTTATTTTATCGCTCTATACTTGTTGGCCACTACTCATTAAGCAGAAACATTCTAGCTGTTATGCAATTTCAAACAGACACTAGCTGCAATTTACCGTACATTGTTGAACACTGTAGGGTCCCAGGGACTCCCAATCATGGTACCTGGGATTACAGTTTAGTGGGAAGGCAGCACTACCTTCAGAGGGAGAAGAAGGGTAAGGAAAGGCGGGGGGGGGGGGATCCAGATATTACTTCTCACTTTGAGGATTAAGATTTGCTTAATCTGTTGAAGCATACATAACCATAGAAAATCTTTTATTAGTTAGTCAATTCTTCCCAGTTAAGCGACCATACGTCTAAATGAGTAAGTTGGTTATTACGAATTTTAAACAGCTTTTCCATCTGTAGATTAAATTTAAGCATCTTTATTAGTTGGTTGGTGTTAGGCTTGTCAGTTTCTTTCCAATTGGAAACTATTAATTGTCGAGCAATGCATAGGATGTGTGTAGAGACTAATCTCAGATTTTTTGGGATTAGGTCTAGGTCTATGGCAAGTAGAGCCATTTTGGCGGATAATTTGAAGCTAACTCCTAGAACTTTAATTAGTATGCTTTCTACCTCTTCCCAGAAGGGACGTATCATGGTACACTCCCATAATATATGAACTAATGTGCCAGTATGGGAACATTGTCTCCAACAGAGGTGTGTGACGTCAATGGTGAATTTGGACAGCTTCACTGGAGTGTAATACCATTTTGTGAGAATTTTTTGGACTGTCTCGATGTGTGAAGCACATTTTGAGTATTTTTTAATATTTAAAGTAGCTTTGGTCATTTCTGTCAAGGTTACAGAGGTATTTAAGTCATATTCCCATGTTTTTAAATATTTATTGAGAGTGGAGTTGCTAGAATTGGTAATCCAACTATACCATAGAGCTATACCTTTTTTTTTGAGGTGTGGTATTGGTTATAAATTCCCAGAGAGCTGCTGGAAGTCGAGGAATTTGTATGGGCCTTTTCTTGTGTAAGTGAGCTATCTGATAATAGGTGTATAGCTCTGAGTTGGGTAGCTTATATTTCCATTTCAGGAAGGAGAATGACTGGAGTTGTTCATGACCTATAATTTCATTCAATTTTGAAATCCCAGATGCTATCCATTTGGAAGTATTCAGGTTTGGAATTATTGTATTGAGGATTTGAATAGGTACTTGGATAGTGGACGTTTTCTCTGCGGTCAGATTTAAGTTATTGATGTATTTCCATGCTAGATTTGTAGCTGAAATAAATGGGTGGGGTTGAATCCACGGTGCGTTGCCCATAAGGTTAAGGAGAATAATGTCTTGTAGGGGAGTATTAGAGAGGTTTTTCTCAAGGCGGACCCAATGTTTGCTGGGCGCATTGTTCCATCAGAATTGGGACATGTCTAATAGGGAATCTCGGTGGTATTGTTGAGGATTTGGAAGGCCAAAGCCTCCCAACTTGCTTGATACAAATAGTGTTTGTTGAGAAAGTCTATGTTTCTTAGATCTCCAAATGTAATGAGACACTAGTGAGTTCAGGGAGTTAAAGAAGCTGTTTGGTAGAGAGATTGGGATGGTTCGGAAGTAATACAAGATTTTTGGGAACACAAACATTTTATAAACTACAAGTCTTCCAGACAATGATATTTCGTGGGGTAGCAATCTTGATAAGTCCTATTTAATATTTTGTAATAATGGAGGGAAGTTGGCAGAGTATAGTCTTTTTGTCGTCTGCGGTATGGTTATTCCTAGGTATGTGATACCGGATTTGGCCCATGGGAACGGGTAAACTTTAGAGATGTTGTGCTTGATTGAGTCTGGTAGGTTTATACCCATCAGAGTTGATTTGTGATCGTTCACCTTGTATGGTGAGGCTTTAGAAAATTCTAAGATAGCTTTACAAACTTCTGGTAAGGATTCAGAAGGATTACCCATAGTGATTAGAACGTCATCTGCAAACAGATTAATTTTTAACTCATATTTGCCACACTGATGAGGGGATTCATGCGAATATACTCTGCCAACGTTTCCATAATTAAAACAAATATCAGAGGTGACAGAGGACACCCTTGGCGGGTTCCATTGGATATAACGAATGTTTTAGAGATGAACCCGGAGACGTTTACACATGCAGTGGGTGATTTATATAAAGCTAATATTGCCTGTTGGAAAGACCCATCTATACCAAATTTATTTAGGACCGCCTCCAAAAATCCCCAGTGTACCCTATCGAAGGCCTTCTCTGCATCCAAAGCCAGGAGCAGAGAAGGCCTTCGAGAGGCCTCTGCTTTGTAAATTAGAGTAAGAACCCTCCTTGTCCCGTCCGCAGCCTGTCTGCCTTTGGTAAAGCCCACCTGGTCCAGTGCAATCACCTCGGGCAGCAAATCGAATAGTCTATTGGCTAGGATTTTGGAGTAGAATTTTAGATCTCAATTGAGCAAGGAGATTGGGCGGTAGTTGGAGGCATTTGTGGGATCCCTACCTGTCTTAGGGATCACAGTTATCACTGCTTTAGTAAATTCTTGAGGAATGGTGCCGGAGTGAATAAAGTTATTGAAAACTTTCGTAAGATTCAGGGGTAACAAAGTGACAAAGGTTTTAAAATATTCATTGCTAAACCCGTCGGGTCCAGGGGCTTTATTATTTTTGGAGTTATTAATTGTTTTAAGCACTTCTGATACCGTAATGGGAGTGCTTTAGACGCTTGCTTGGGCTTTGGAAATCTGAGGGAGGTTTAATTTTGTGAGGAAATCGGAAATCAGGGAGGGTTTGGGTTGGAAGGTGTTAGGGTGGTCCTTTAAATTGTATAATTTCCCGTAAAAATCACTAAAAGCATCTGCTATTTGTTGTGGGTTAGTTAATAATTTGTTCGTGAAGGGATGATTTCGTTTTAGAATTTTAGATTTCGCTTGCTTATTTTTGATAATCTTAGCTAATAAGGGACTTGCTTTGTTATTTTGGTGGTAATGGGTATATTTGAGTTTGGAAATTCTAAAGTCATATTCCGAGGTTAGTGCTAATCTAAGTTCTTGCCTGAGGTCAAATAATATCTTTGGATTCATTGTTGGGGACGTTTTTTGGAGTGTTTCAGCTAGTCTAATTTTTGAAAGGATTCTGTCACTTTCCTTGGTCTTAGCTTTTTTTGTTTGTGCTCCCAATTTAATTAGTTCCCCTCTAAGCACTGCCTTGTGAGCTGCCCATATTACAGTCTCTTCAATCTCCTTTGATGAGTTTAACTCAAAATATTCAGAGATTTTCTTTGCGATAAGTTTTTGGTTCATCTCAGATAATAATAATGAGTTATTAAGTCGTCACATTGATCTGCTGATACCAGGTGGGCTCCCCAACTGCAGGCTGATTGGTGCATGGTCCGACCAAGTGATAGAGTGAATTTTAGCGTCCTGTCTTTTGTAAAGTGTGTCTGTCTACCAAAAAGAAATCAATTCTGGTGTACATGCGGTGTACTGGGGAGAAAAAAGTGAAATATTTTTCTGCTCCATGAAGTGATCTCCAGGGGTCGTACAGATCTAACTTAGCTAATAAAACTGAGAGCTTCTTAGCTGGTTTTGTGTGGGGATTGGAGGAGTCTAATTTACAATCAAAAATGGAATTAAAGTCCCCCCTATAACTAGGCATGTGGATGGAGGTCTCTTAATTTTTGATAGTAAATTCCGTAGAAACTTAGTCTGTCCATTATTTGGGGCATAAAGGTTCAGCAAAATATAATCAATATTGTCCACAGTGCATTCCACCAGGATATATCAGGAATGAGGGTCTTTTTCTATGGATCTTATATTCACATCCAAGTCTTTGTGAAAGGCAATTAAGACCCCTCTCTTTTTCTTTTCAAAATTATTTGCTATGATGAATGGGTAGCAGGGGTGGGAAAATTTAGGGACTTTGCCCTCTTTAAAGTGAGTTTCTTGGACGAATAAGACATCAGTGTGCAAGTTCATAGCTTCCTTCCAGAGTGCATGTCTCTTAACTGGGTTGTTGAGACCCTTAACATTGATTGAAGTAAACTTAATCATTGTAAGTCCAAGGGAATAGCGTACAATAATAGCTGAGAGACTGTGTAATTTTAGAAGCCTGATGGATCCTAAGATGAGGGAGTAGGGAGAGGAAAACGAGGGCATAGTAGCAGGTAGCTTGGAAGCTTCAGTGCGGAGACTGCTTGCAGAAACACTTGTTTATGAACAAAACTGTAGATAACAACCAACATCAAGAGAGACAACAAACAGGTATTGCTCATACCATCTTCTAACGGGGGGAAGTGGTGGTGGGTCGAGAGCTAGGGTGGCTGGTGGGTCGACCTCCTAACAGCTTTTCAGGTAACTGGCTGTCAGTCTGGCTGTATCTTGGAGGAGCGCGGTTGGCAATGTGGCTTCGCAGAAATGAGAGTGGCTTGGATTCCCCAGGAGGTTAACAGTTTTACTCCTTCTTCTGGAGTGGAGATGGCTGACACATTCCCTTCCTTTGTGATTAACAATTTGGTGGGAAATCCCCACTTCTACGGGATGTTTTTGTCCCGCAAGGCTTTAGTAATAGGCCATAATGATCTTCTCTTTGCCAGTGTGGCTTGTGAGAGGTCGGAGTATAAGGTGATGTCCTTATAAGGATCAGGTAGTGTGCCGTGTTGCCTTAATTATTGCATCAGTTCTTCTTTAATATGATAAAATTGCAAATTGCAAATGACATCTCTCGGTGTGGAGTCGGGCAGGTGACTGGGACGGGGTAGTCTGTGTGCTCTTTCTATGCAGAGCTCTATGTCGGTTACATGAGGTAATGCTGCGTGGACTATCTTCTTTATGAGATCTTTCAGCTGGGAGTTTGATACAGCCTCTGCTATTCCTTTCAGTTTCAGATTAGATCTCCTGTTTCTATCTTCCAGGTCTGCAGCTTTCCCCTTTAACCATAGGATGTCATTTTGGTTCTCATCTATACAGTCCACTGCTTTTTTGAACTCTGAGGTAATTAATGAGACATTAGATTCAACTGCTGCGACTCTGTCACCTAATAAACTGACTGATTGCTGTAGCTGATTAGTTATTTGTCTAATATCATTAGACATGGAAGACTTGAGAGACATTATCAGATCCTTCATATATGCCTGGGTTACTGATTGTTCCGTGGCTGGGAACCATTCTAACACTGTCTGTGAGTTCAGAACAGCAGGCTCTAAGATGGCCGCTGGGCATACCTGATCCTCCGTGTCAGCCAGCTTCTGCTTCAATTTCACTGGGCTTCTAGCCGCGGGTGAGCTGCCATCTGAGGAATCCTCCTCTTGTGCCGTGCTGGAATAGCTGGGGTGATGGTTCTCGGCTGCGGTGGAGTCTCCGGACCTCCTGCTCTCGTCGGCGCCATCTTTGTCTCTATTGCGCGCATGGATTCCGGCGAAAAGCTCCGGTAACTTCTGCAGTTTGAGATGCCACTTAGTGCCTTTTTTATTGCCCCCACTTCCATTGCTTCTTCCGACATCTTTTGGCTCGATTCAGTGCCAAAATGCGCTTTGGAGTAGCTTTCTCTGGAGGTTTAGCCCGGAGCTCTCCTTCTAAGCATCCAGCGTGCTCGCGCGGCGGACACGCACCCCCTCTCCCCTTTCTATTAAAAACATCCCTTCAAGGTTTCGCTGGAAGGCCCCATGACTTTAGGTTACACCCCATCCCAACCACCAGCTTTCTGAGCATTTTTTTTGCAGTATCTGCAATCTAAATCTCATAGCACTAATCAGCTTTAATCTAAAGGAGCGTATACACACCTGATTCCTGCAAACGACGGGTTGTCAGACCTGCCGGCAGGGCGGCCATTCTGCCGACTATTTGCAAGTGTGTACAGTCTGTCGTCAGGCTGATAAGGCTGGTTTTGACCGATCCGCCTGGCGGATCGGTCAAAACCAGCCTTATCAGCCTGCAATTGCGCTTTTCAGTGTGAACTGGGCCTAAGACATTGCAGTGCAGAGGGAGAAGCAGGGAAGCAGGTAGGGCATGGCTAAATATGGTTTACAGGCTTTTAGTAACTACTGTAGTAAATTGGTCATTTCTGCAGGGGCAAAATCACTAGGGGATTTTAACTGGCCCTCACTGCCCTCATCAATGCCAAGAGTGCTGACCCTGCTAGATATCTGGTGCCACACAGGTGTACTCAGCATTTTATCTCTGCCTTCTATAAACCATCTTTATGCACTTTTTGTTGCAGGAGACCAGCTAAGTGAAGACTATGCCAAAGTGAATCCGATTCGCAAGATACCAGCTCTAAAAGATGGAAACTTCATGCTGGCTGAAAGGTAAAAAAACACATTCAAGGAATATGGAGGCTGCCAGCCCACGGCCGCCCATGAGGCGGGATGAGGCAGGTTCCTCAGGCAGCATGGGGGGGAGGGGGCGCGGAGCTGGAGGGGGTAGCAGTCAGGAAGGAGGGCAGTGGGCACATCGGTGGGGAGGGGTGTCGGACCCCCCCTCCCTCACGTGGGTCCCCTCGTCCACTCTCCAGCTATGAGCGCAGCATGTCAGGCAGCAGGCAGGGAAGTAATTACCCGCCTCTTCCTTACGCGTTCCAAGTACAGTGGGCGTCATTGCAGGAAGTGACGAGCGGTGGTACGCATCACTGGAACATGGAAGGAAGAGGTGAGTAATTACTTCCCCTCCTGCTGCCTGACACACACTGCACATCGCTATCTATACTGGGGGGTCGATCTATATCTAGGGGACACATTTTGCTACCTACACATATGTAGGGTAGTGTTTGCAGCATCTCACTTGCGGGGTAACATTTGCTATACATAGGGTAAAGTTTACTGCATTCTCAAATATGGTGCATTCTCAAATTTCATATGTGGGGTAATGCTCACTGCATTTTTATATGTGGCTGTGTTATATGTGTTTGCTGCAATTCTCATGTAATGTTTGTGTCATGTTTGCTGTATTTCATATGGAGCATAATGTTTGTTGTAGTGTTGTGTTATTATTATTATTATTTTTGATTTATATAGCGCCAGCATCTTCCGTGGTGCTGTACAATAGCATATAAGGTATAACAGTACAGAGTATACGATACAACACATGATACAAGACAAGAGGATATAACAGCTGATACAGTGAACACATTAACTACATGTTTTTACAAAAGGTGGGAGGTATGTACACCCATTACACAGCATTGTGAGACAAAAGGGAAAGGGAGCCCTGGCCAAAAGGCCTTACAGTCTAAACATTTAAGGTATAGCACAGTAGATAAAAGGAAGCTGTGTGTGGAGTGGTATAAATGGTGGTTAGTGGGCAGTGTCCTAGGTAGGAGAGTATGCTTGCCTGAAGAGGTGAGTTTTCAGATTGCGCCTAAAAATAGTAAGTGTGGGTGAGTGGCGGATGTGTTGAGGGAGAGTGTTCCAGAGGAGGGGAGAGGATCGAGAGAAGTCTTGCAAGCGGGAGTGGGAAGAGGTGATCAGGGAGGAATACAGAAGGGTATCGTTAGCAGAGCGGAGACTGCGTGTAGGATGGTATCTGGAGATAAGTTGATTTAGATAGGAAGGAGCTATGTTTGGGAGAGCTTTGTAGGCGAGAGTAAGAATTTTAAATTGTATCCTTTGTGTGACTGGCAGCCAGTGAAGGGACTGGCAGAGGGGAATTGGGCTGGAGAAGCGGGAGGAGAGGTGGATGAGTTGTGCAACACATGATAGATTGTAGCGGGGCTAAACGGTTGCTAGGGAGGCCGCAGAGCAGATAGTTGCAATAGTCTAGTCGGGAAATAATCAGGGTGTGCACCAGAAGTTTGGTAGTGTCCTGTGTTAGAAAAGGGCGGATGCGGGAGATGTTTTTTAGGTGGAGGCAACAAGAGGAGGATAGTTTGGCAATGTGTGGTTTGAATGTGAGACTTGAGTCTAAAATAACACCTAGACAGCGAGCCTGGGGGACAGGTGTTATGGAGGTGCCATCAACAGAAATAGTGATTTCTGGCAGGGGCATTGAGTTGTGAGGTGGGAAGACTACTATTTCAGTCTTGTCCATATTTAGTTTCAGGAAACGGGAGGACATGAAAGAGGTGATTGCATTGAGACAGTCCGGGACACAAGCTGTTAAGGTGTCCAAGTCAGGTGCTGAAATGTAGATCTGGGTATCATCAGCGTATAGGTGATATTGGAAACCAAAGGAGCTAATGAGTTGACCAAGACCATATGTGTAGATAGAGAAAAGGAGTGGTCCGAGGACTGAGCTTTGGGGAAGGTGGGGGTTGGAGGAGGGAGTTGAATGTAGCAAAGAGTAGTTTAGGGTTGTGGCACTGTGAAGAGATTAGTGAGGAGAAGCATGAATGTTTGGCTGCAGTAAGGGCCTGTCTGAGTGTGTGCAAAGCCTCTTTGTAACTGTGAGAATGCTCAGGCAAGTTATTTTTTCGCCAGCGCCGTTCAGCTATTCGGGAGGGGCGTTTCAGTAGTTTGATCTCCTCGTTAAGCCAGGGCTGTCAAAGGGCCCGGCATCATTAGACCGTGGAGGAGGGAGCCACGGAGTCAATAACTGAAGTTAAGGTGATGTTATAATGATCTGCTGCTAGTTCGGGATCAGTAAAAGAGGATAGAGTAAGTAGAGGATGCAGAGAGGCTGATAGTGATTGGGGGTTGAGATTGCGAATGTTGCGGAACTTGTGTACAGAAGTGTGATGTGGGGATGTGTAGGGACCGGATGGAAGGATGTAAAATTTGAGTAAGTTATGATTAGATAGGGGGAGGGAAGAGTTGATGAGGTTGGATAGGGAACAGCAGCTAGTGAAGATTAGAGAGTGTGGCCGTCAGTATGGGTTGTGGTGGTGGGCCAAAGTGTGAAGTCAAGGGAGGTGGTAAGTGACAGAAATTTGGAGGTGCAGGATGATTTAGTGTCAATGGGGATATTGAAGTTCCCTATGATGATTGAGGGAATGTTAGTGGACAGGAAGAGAGGAAGCCATGCTGAGATGTGGTCAAGGAAAAGACTGGGGGGCGATAAATTACGGCGATTTGGAGGTGAAAGGGGGAGTAGACACGGACTGAGTGGGCTTCAAAGGATGAGAAGCAGAAAGAAGGGGCAGCGGGGAGGGGGCTGAATGAACAGTTTTGAGAAAGGATGATGCCTACACCACCACCATGTTTGTTACCAGGTCTGGGTGTGTGGCTGAACTGTAGGTCTCCATATAAAAGTTTACATTAATCAGAAGAAACACAATGAACAGACAGGGCCGGTTCAAGGGGCCCTGGGGCACACTTCAGCGTTGGGCCCCCGCACGCATACTCCCTCCCCCCCCCCCCCCCGGCCCTGCTGCAAGGATATTAGCAGCCACAATTACCTTTCAGTCCTGGTGGGTGTGCAGGCGGGCAGCGGCTGCACTCGGATACACGATGTCTCCCTCCTTCTCTATGACCTGGAGCGTCATGTGTAAACACACGCCGGGTCACAGAGTGGGATGGAGATCGAGTGCAGCCACTGCCTGCCCGCTCACCTGCCGGGACTAAAAGGTAATTGTGGCTGCTAATATCCTTGTAGTAGGACCCAGGGGAGCAGGGCGAGCGGGGGGGGGGGAGGGAGAATATAGCAGGGTCGGCGCTGCTGGGGCCTCAGCAGAGGTCGGGGCCCCGGGGCAAATGCCCCCTTTGCCTCTATGGTAGCGCCGGCCCTGTGAAGTGTGAACAAAAAATCAATATATTTTGTCACTTTTTTAGGTATATTTTGCTAGTTCTGATTTGGACCTTTTTTGCCATCAGAACTGCCTTAATTCTGCCACTGTGCAGAAATTTTGTGCTGCTTGGGGCCAAAAACACTTTAGCAGCACCCCTGCCAGAGATCAAATTAACCACTTGACCACTGAGGGGTTTTTCCCCTTTAGGACTAGAGCAATTTTCACCTGTCAGCGCTCCTCCCGTTCTTTCACCAATAACTTAATCACAACTAATCACAATAACTTGATCTATATATTTTTTGTACTAATTATGCTTTCTTTGGGAGGTACATTATGCTAAGAATTATTTTATTCTAAACACATTTTAATTGGAATTATAAGAAAAAAATTGAAAAAATTATTTTTTTCGCAGTTTTCGGCCATTATAGTGTTAAAATAAAACGTTCTACTGTGGAGATAAAACCCACACATTTTATTTGCCCATTTGTCCCAGTTATTGCAACATTTAAAATATTTCCCTAGTACAATGTATGGCGCCAATATTTTATTTGGAAATAAAGGTGCATTTTTTCAGTTTTGCATCCATCACTAATTATAAGCCCGCAAATTAAAAAATAACAGTTATATACCCTCTTTACATACCTATTAAAAAAGTTCAGTCCCTAAGGCAACTATTTATGTATTTTTATTTTTATGTACATAAATTTTTAGACGTAAGTGTAGGTATTTTTTATTGAATAAAATGTTTTTTGATGTACGGTAGTTTAACTATTTGGCCACAAGATGTCCTCAGCCATTATTTCCGATTCACGTACGTAAGGACGTGAATCGGAAGTAATGCATGCACTGTAACTACAGGAAGATACAATGAATTCAGGCGTCTCATAGACGCCAGCGTTCATTGAATCGGGGACTTAGATTAATGAATGGGAACTGCGTTCCCATTTATTCTTGTCCCAGCTAACCGGCGGTAACGGTAGCTACCCGCTCCCATTGACAAATTTTCCTTTCCCTAGGACTTCAAATGAAGCTTCCCAGGACGTGATTATACTGCACCTGGTGCAGTAAGTAGTTAATTTACCCAAATCTTAAATAACTATTGCAAAAAAGACATTCATTTCAACTGAAAACATTCAGAATTGCTGCCAATAGTAAATATTTGCTTATTTTTTCTTTGTGACATATTTGTAATTTTTGTACTTTATGTGACAGAGATAACAAACAACATTTTGTAAAGTGCTTTTCTCCCATAGGACTCAAAGCACATAAGCATGGATCAAGTGTTGTCTACTTACACATTTTAACTTCATATCATTCATTCTTTCACCAGCATTGCAATGCTCCTATATATGGCCAACAAGTATAAGACGCCTGATCACTGGTACCCATCTGACCTGCAGAAACGTGCCCGGGTTGATGAATATCTTGCTTGGCAAACTCTTAATACCCGTTACCATGGCTGCAAGCTATTTTGGTTTAAGGTAAATTTGTTATCTACCATTGTGTTTGGTTCGGTTTTGTTAAATAAAAAGTTACTGATTACATCAGTGGGAATTGTCTTTGCTTGTGCTCAATCTGCTTGGTTGTAGCCTGGTAGAGTTTTTTGTAACCTTTTCCAGTGGAATGAATATCAATAACTGTTATCCAGAGGGCCTGAGGACCCTTTGTTGTCCATGACACACTTCCACAAACTAGTATAATGATGTGCAGATGACTCAATCACTCAGATACTGAACACCCACATCTCTGCTCTTTATATAAGGCAGGGCCTCCCACACTCACTGCTGATTATTACGACCCCATTGATTGTCCTCTAAAAATAAACTGATCTGCTGTGTGCTTGTTCAGGGTCTATGGCTAAACGTATTAGAGGCAGAGGATCAGCAGGACAGCCAGGCAATGGAAATAAATGTGCCAGCCTCCATATCCTTCATGTTACAGTCAGGGCATAGCAATAGGGGGGTGCAGAGGTTGCGACCGCATTGTGGCCCTGAGGGGCCCTCCCTCAACTGCAGTATTAGCTCTTTATTGGTCCTGTGCTGGTAATAATCACTTCTATAGATGCTTTGAATAGTGGTAATCATTAGCTGTTCCCCATCCCTTTCTTGCACCTCTGACACTGTATTTGCCATTGGCAGGTCTTGGTGCGCCGTATCAATTGTTATGTATAGACTGCTTGGGGGGCTCCATATAAAACTTGCATTGGGCCCACAGCTCCTTAGCTACGCCACTGGTTACAGTTGTCCTTTTAGGAAGCATAAACCCAAATCATGCAGGTAGAAGTGTGTATATATATATATATATATATATATATATATATATATATATATATATATATATATATTTATATTAAGGGCTTGATTCACTCACCGGCGCTAAGTGTTAGTGCCGGTGTGAAAAGCCACTAGGTGCCCCCTAAGTAGCTTTGCGCACACTAACAGTCACGCAAAGCTACTTTGCGCACAGCTCCGCTCAGTGCGCACGCAGCGCGCATCGTAGGTAATACTGCGCGGTGCAACGATAACGTTGCACCCGCTGCTCTGTTAAAGTCGCACCCAGTGCAACGAAAATGGCGCACCTGTTGCCCCTAAAACAGCGCATTGATGTGCCATTTCGGGGGCAGCCTGATGCGCCGATTTCGTCGCACCAGGTGCGACTTTAACAGGGCAGCGGGTGCGACATTAT